>NW_028262382.1:0-300000 GCF_047370975.1 Nipponia nippon | reverse complement strand
CGGCACATGCAGAGCAGGCAGGTCAGGATGGTCAGGGCCGAGAGGAGACGAGCCATGGGCAGGCGAGCAGAGCCCCAGCCGAGGGGTGCGGGGCGCCCCGTTTTCTGCACAAAGCTCTCCGTGCCCACAGCTCCCACGTGCAGCCAGGTGCCCAAACCCCACAGGGTGCCCAGTGCTGCCCCGCACCCTGGCACCCACGTGGCACTGCAGCTGCGGCGGGGCCTCAGCAGCCTCCTCTCTTCACAGGCGCCTCTCTGCAGCTTCGTGAGCCCGGCCTGACACCAGCAGCCGCCCCACGCACCCAGACAGCTGTCCCGCATGCCCCAGAACCCCTGAGAGCCGGACCCGATGCCAGCAGCCACCGCCTGTGCCTGGAGATCCAGCCCACCTGCCACGGAGCACCAAGGATCCAGCCCTCGCCAGCCCGTACAGTGTGTGTCCTGAAAAAAGGCTATTGTTAATAAAAGACAGGTTTGGACCCTTTAAATCAGGCTTGGGACTCTAAAAATGAGGCTTTGGACCTTCAAAAGCAGAACTGGGGTCTTAAAAAGGACGCTCTGCGCCCTTTAAATGCATCCTTGAACCTTAAGAGCGAGGCTTGGAAATATTGCAAATGAGGGTGTGGAACCTGAAAATGAGGCTTTGGGCCTTAAAGAGGAGGCTTTCAATCTTAGAATCAAAGGATTGTACTCTAAAAAGGAAGCTTTGGGCCCTAAAAATGAGGCTGTGAGCCCTAAAAGAGGGGTTTGGACTCTAAAAATGAGGGTTTGGACACTCCAGATGTGGCTTGGGCCCTCAAAACGACTCGCTGGATCCTCAAAATGCCACCTTGGAGCCTGAAATTGAGGCTTTAGAAAGTCAAAAGGAGGCTTTGGAGTCTATAAAGGAGACTTTGCAATCTGAAACAGAGGCTTTGGACCACTAACATGAAGCTTTGAAGTCCAAAATGATGCTTTGGAAGCAAAACTAAGCCTTGAGAAAGTAAAAATGAGGCCTTGGACACTCTAAATGTAGCTTTGGACCCTGAAAAGAGGCTTGGTGCCCTGAAAGTGAGAGTTTAAACCCTAAAAATGAAACTGTGGGCCCCCAAAAAGGCTATGCATAATAAAAGAGAGGTTTGGAACAAAAAAAATGAGGATTTTGGCCCTCAGAAGGACTCTTTGGGCACTGAAAAGGATGGGCTAGACGCTACAAATGACACTTGTGACCGTGAAAACGAGGGAAACCCATTGGTTCCTCTCTGGCCCCAAGAACTGAAGCTTTGGTCCTGAATATAGGGTTTGGGCACCCCAGTGAAGGCTTTGAGCTGTCAAAGGGGGCTTTGGAGCCTAGAAATGAGAGTTTGGAGCCTCCAAAGGAGGATTTGGGCCTTCAAAATGGGGCTTGGGAAATGAAATGGAGGTTTTGAACCCTGAAATCAGGTTTGGTGCCCTAAAATGATGCTTTGGGACCAAAACCTAAGGCTTTGCACCCTACAAATGGGTCTTTGGAGGCTCAAAATGAGGCTTGGGACATGAAACAAATGAGGCTTTGTAGCCTAAATGAGGAGTTTGGACCCTCAAATGAGGCTTTGGGCCCACCAAATGAGCATTTGGACTGTCAAAATGAGGCTTTGGTCCGTCCAAATTGCAGACTGGATCCTAAAGCTGAGGCTATAGTTCCTGAAAGCGAGGCTTTGGTCCCAGAAAAGGAGGTTTTAGAAGCTAAAACTGAGGGTTTGAGCCCAAAAATGAGCCTTTGGACTCCTTAAGAAATCACTATAAAGAAGGCTTGGGAGTCTGGGAATGAGGCTTTGGACCTTCAAAGTCAGAACTGGGGACTTAAAAATGATGCTCTGGGCCCTTGAAATGAGTCCTTGAATCTTAAAAGTGAGGCTTGGAAATGGTAAATGAGGTTGAGGACCCTGCAAATGAGGGTTTGGACCATCAAAAGGAGGCTTTCAAGCCTGGAATCAAAGCTTTGTACTCTAAAAATGAAGCTCTGAGCCCTAAAACAGGGAGTTGGCCCTAAAAATGAGGGTTTGGAAACTCAAGATGTGACTTGGGCCCTCAATACGACTGGCTGCATCCTAAAACTGAGCCTTTGGAGCCTGAAATTGAGGCTGTAAATACTGAAAGTGCAGCTTTGGAGTCTAACAAGGAGATTTGCAAACTGAAAGGGAGCCTTTGGACCATGAATGTGAAGCTTTGGTGCCTAAAAAAGAGACTTTGTAGCCTAAAATGAGCCTTTGATCCCTGAAAGTGAGGCTTTGGATTCTAAGGTGAAAATGTGAATCTTAAAAATGAGGCTTTGGGCCTTGAAGTGAGCATTTGGACCATAAAAGGAGGGGTTGGATCCAGAAAAGGAGGCTTTGGGCCCTGAAAAGGAGACTTTGGGCTCTGCCATCAGTTTTGGACCTTAAAACTGTCCCTGCTCATGACGCTCAGGGCAGTTTATAGAGTTATTCATCTGAATGATTCGAGTCCTGTGCCATAGGGAGAACTCCGTCTCTCTCTCCTCCTTCTGCTGTGTTTACGAGATCTCCACTGACGTGGAGATATTGGCCGTTGCCTCATGTTCAGCCCCACGTTGCCTGACAGCATTCAGGGAATCTGCTGACTTTCATGTTCAAATCCAGGCCCGTGGAGCTCCATGAGGTGCCAGGGCTACACGAGGTGCCAGGAAACAACGTTATTTATCCTTTGTACAGTCCAACAGAAACAACGTTCTCATGAGAACTTGTTGCTGCACTGTTAGGTGCAGGCAAAGCCAGGCAGGTGGCCTCCTGGCCAGTGGAGAGTGGGAGCTGCCTGCAGGCTCCTCGGTGGCAATGAGCTGCCGAGGTTGTCCTGCGGCCCAGGGATCTGTGCAGCACAGCACAGGCGTGAAGACCACACTGTGCATGCAGCACAGCCCAGCCCAGCAGGAGCTGCTCAGGTTTCCCCGTGAGAAGGCTGTCCTCCAGCCTGGTGCCACAGCTGAGGTGCTGCGGCCCACACGTGCACTGCCAGGAAGAGCTGTAGGCCCACTGCTTGTCACACAACTGTCACCTGTTTTGATTAAATGAGTAGAATAGCATAGCATAGCATATAAACCAGACCAGAGCAGAGCAGAATAGTTTAATTTGAGGGGACCTACAATGATCATCTACTCTGACTGCCTGACCAATTCAGGGCTGACCAAAAGTTAAAGCAAGTTATTAAGGGCATTGTCCAAATGCCTCTTAAACACTGAGAGGCTTGGGGCATCGACCGCCTCTCTAGGAAGCCTGTTGCAGGGTTTGACCACCCTCTCAGTACAGACATGTTTCCTGATATCCAGTCGAAACCTCCTCTGGTGCAGCTTTGAGCCATTCCCACGTGTCCTATCACCGGATCCCAGGGAGAAGAGATCAGCACCTCCCTCTCCACGTCCCCTCCTCAGGCAGCTGGAGAGAGCCATGAGGTCGCCCCTCAGCCGCCTTCTCTCCAAACTAGACAAGCCCAAAGCCCTTAGCTGCTCCTCAGAGGACATGCCTTCCCGCCCTTTCACCAGCTTTGGTGCCCTCCTCTGGATGCATTCAAGGACCTGAACATCCTTCTCCAATGGTGGGGCCCAGCACCGCACACAGTATTCCAGGTGAGGCCTCACCAAGGCTGAATGCAGCGGGATAATCCCCTCTGCTGACCGGCTGGTTTTGCTGTGTTTGATGCACCCCAGAACACGGTTTGCCCTCCCGGCTGCCAGGGCACACTGCTGACTGCTGTGGAGCCTGCTGTCGACCAGCACCCCCAGATGCCTTTCTGCAGGGCCACTCCTCTCCCAATTTATACTTGTGCCCGCTGTTACTGCATCCTGGGTGCAGAATCTGGCATTTTGACTTGTTCCATTTCATCCCATTAATCATAGCCCAAAGCTCCAATCTATCTAGATCCCTCTGCAAGGCCTCTTGTCCCTCGGGAGAGTCAACAGCACCTCCCAGTTTGGTATCATCAGCAATCTTGGTAATGCTGCATTCGACTCCTGCACGCAGATCATCGATAAGCATATTGAACAGAACTGGCCCTAGGATTGAGCCCTGAGGAAGACCGCTGGGGACCGGTGGCCAGCCAGATGCAGCCCCATTCACTGCGACCCTTTGAGCCCTGCCCTTCAGCCAGTTCTTCACCCAGCGCACCGTGAACCCGCTCATCCCCCAGTTGGACAACTTGTCCAGAAGGATGCTGTGAGGGACAGTACCAAAAGCCTTACTGAAATCCGGGAAATCTACACCCACCACCTTGCCTTCATCCACTAGGATGGTGACCTTATCCCAGAAGGATATCAAATGAGTTCAACGGGACTTGTATTTAACATGGGTTCACAAAGGGGAAGGGAAAGTCCAGAGGTCCCTTCCAACCTCAACATTTCTGTCATTCTGTGAGGAGAAAGGAGAAAGGAGAAAACTCCTGGGGGCTTGTGGCAGGCCTGGGAGGGAGCTGAGGTCCCTTCCAGCCCCAGCACTACAAATCCAGCATGAGATGCCTCCATTGACTCAGCTGATTGCCTTCCCTCAGCGTGGCTGAAGGAGATGCCTCCCTGGCAGTGTCCAGGTGTCCTGCCTCATGATGGGCCAAGGCAGGGGGATTCTCAGACCTAACTGTGTCTGGGAGAGGAGAAAGGCCACTGCTGCAAAGAAACCTCTCTGCAGAGGTGAGAGAGGCAACATCGGTGATTCCTTCAGTCTCTTCCCAAGCAGGTTCCTGGAGAGCCCCAGGGAGACCTGGAGGGAGCGCCGAGTGGGGTGGGGGGCAGAGAAAGTGACGTCTTGGGCAGGTGCCCTCCTCCGGGGCTGAGACAGGCTCCTGGGGTGGAGGGAGCTCCTGGGAAGCAGGCAGCAGTGCAGAGAGACAGCTCTGCCAAGGAGCAACTCCTCTGCCAAGCGCAGCAGGGCTCTGGGCAAAGGAGTAGGGCAGAGCGAGATTAAAGGCAGGCTGGAGTGGGAGGAGAGAGGAGAGCTGCAAGGGAAGAAACCTTTCCAGCCCTTGACACGGGAAGTCTCTTGGTGCAGGGCAATGCAGCTGCCGTTGCGGGAAGGGTCCCCAAAAGCGTTCATAGCCTCCAGGGTCTGTCAGGAGGCCTCCCAGCCCAGGGGCTCATGTTAGACAAGGGGGAAGGGGTGAAGGCAGGGTGTGCAGCCAGAGCTGCCCAGGGCATTTCAGAGGGGGCTTTTGCAGAGGAAGAGCAAGGCAGGGGATACCTTACAGCTAAAGAGCTTTCCTGAGGCCGTGCTTCCAGTTTCCTGCTGTTTCAGGACAAAGGGAAAAGGTGCTGCTGCATTTGGCGAGGGAGCCTGAGAGTCCTGAGCTGCCACGCTGAGAGATCAGTAGGTCTGGTAGGAGCCAAGGCAACTGCTTCCATCCACTCCTCTACCTCCAGAGAGCACCAGCATCACCTTTGCTGGCCTCAGCAGGGTTTCTCTGACCTGCTCCTTACTGCCTGCAAGCGGGGAGTACCACCAGAGACTGCTTGAAACAGGGAGGTTTCTTCAGGTCAGAGCTGAGCAGACAGGAGTGAGTGATGGGGTCTGTGATCCCTGACAGGGAAAAACTGGAGGGCAGAGAAACAGCTCCAGGCAGGGATAGCTCCAGGCAGCAGAGACATGGGCAAAGAGCTCTAGGAAACTCCAACCCCAAATGGCATGGGAGGGAGAATTTGGGAAGCTCCCTGTCATGCCCTCCAATGCAGACACCTTCCTCTGAGCAAGACCCCTGCTCTCGTCTCCCACCCAGCACAGCCTCTGCCCTCAAGGCTGTGTGGTCCAGGGCAGGAGTTGCCTCCTCTGCAGCCAGAGCTCTGGCACAGCAGAGGGGCATCTCTCCTGACACGTGGCCGCTTCCCTCTGCAGGGCAAAGGGGCTGAGAGCGACTGCCCTGCGCTTTTGCTAACTGGGAGGTGCTGTGCTCTGCTGGGTAAGGAGAAGGCTTTCCTGAGTGCCCGGCCGCCTCTCCTCTCCTTGCTTCCCTTAGGAGGAGAGTCACAGAGTTCTTCTTTGTTCCTCCACCTGCTTGTGCTGCTCTTCTTCCTGCTCGTGGGGTCCCTGGCAGTAACGGTGGTGGTGTGGGGCAAGGGGTGGGGGTGGGGAGTGCCTGCTCTGGCCCTGACCTGGAGGGCGCTGCCCTGGAGGTGTTTCCATGGGACCAAGGTGCCCAAGCCCTCTCTTCATTTTCCAGGCTCCAGACACTGCACTCAGTGCTTGGGCAATGAGGCACTGCTTCCCTTAGCAGACAGCACCTTAAGACACCTGATTATGCTGGACAGGGAGTCCTGCGAGGCTGTGAGCATCCCTCCAGAAGGGCACAGCTCTCCTGCAGGACCTAGGAGATGTCTGAGAGCACCCGATCTGCCCATGCCAATCAGCATCCTTGCCCTGTCCTCTTCCTCATACTCCGCAGAGCTGTGCTGGAAAGGAGAGGTGTTTTGAACTCTGCACCTGGAACAGGACCCCTCTGCTCCCAGGACACTCCAGTGTCTTTTGCAGAGCAACCTCTGGGTGCAGTCGTCCTGCAGCTGAGAGCGGTGCAAGCCCAGAGCAGCTGGGCACCAGGCTGATGGACAGAGCAGCCCTCCTGCATGGGAGCACTGACGGAGGTTTGCACTGAGAGCAACGGGGCAACGGGGGAATGTGACCCTTTCCAAGACCATTTCCCAAGTGGGATGGGCGTGTCTGCATACTAAAACACAGTGTACCGACACACGTTTGCTGCACCTCATCTCCCACCTTCCTCTGGGGAAGAAAGCGTCCTTCTGGGCTTTTTGCCCTCCGCTCTAGTGCAGCACAGGGAACTCCTCCCCAGGAAGCCTCCCTCCAAACACCCTGGGCTGTTGCTGCCTCCATGGGTCCTTGCTGGAAAGCAGGGCTGACCCTTCCGGAGCCCCTGGGGAGAGGGCACGGCTCTGCACAGCACACTCAGCCAGCACAAACCAGAGCTGAAGCCTCGGAGCTGTGTAACAGCCCCCCAGGAAAGAAAAACACCCTTAGGTATTGCACAATGAATGAATGAAATTTGGCTCAGAGAAGCTTCTCTGAATTTTTCTCTTTTCTCTCCTTTGGCAGTTTCCATGCCCAGAAGCAGCAGATGTCCAATGGCAGCTCCACGAACGAGTTCCTCCTCCTGGCATTTGCAGACACACAGGAGCTGCAGCTCATGGTTTAGAGGTGGACCAGGCAGTTAGGTTAAGAGCTTGGACTCGATGATCTCAGAGGTCCTTTCCAACCTGAACGCTTCTATGATTCTATGAAAAAGGATCTTCTCAGGGCAGCGCCTGAAGGCTTAGGTCTTCTTTCAAAGTGGCTCTAGAGAACACGCCCAGAGAAGTGCCCAGGAGAGGAAAACCCTTGTGAACAGCTCAAGTGTGTGAGTGTGCAGCTTTGGGGCACACAGCAGTGTCATGGACGCTCATGGGAGAATTCAGTCCTTGGCACCCAAGAATGTCTCCTCGCACAGCCAGGCCTCCTGGGAGAGACGTGAAGGACCAGCAGAGCAGGCTCTGGTCTGTGCCCATGTGCGCTGGACACCCCATCCAAAGCACACACCATGCTGGCTGCTATGCAGAAAATTAACCCTATCCCAGCCACAGCCAGTACACCGAAGCTCCCCTCCCACGGCATTCCTGGTAGCAGTTCCGTCTCATTCCCTGCCCAGCGCAGACCAACCGCCTGCAATACAAATGGGGTCACCAAATGAACTCCTCCCGAGCCTTGCACAAGCAGGCAAAGAGCAAAGCGGTGCCTCAGGGAGGTCCTCCCCTCACACATCTCGATGTGCTTCCTCAACCGGTGTTTTTTGGATCCATGAATAGTGAATGGTGAAACATGGTCATCCCCTGAGGATGAGATGGAAAGCCTTGAGAGCTTCTGAACTTAATAAATACTGCTTGTTGTTATGCTAACAAATCTAAACCAATTGAGTACGGTGTAAATATCATTCGAGAACATGCCCATACCTTACACCAAATAGCTCAAGAACAATCTCTGCTCAGGGGTCTGTCAGCTGACTGCGCATGGCTCTACTCTTAGGTACCACATCTCGGAGCTTGGGCACAGCGCAGTTTAAGGATATTAGCTGTGAGGCAAGGGTAAACTGCTGAGCGCAGATAGCCAGGTAAAAACCTCTCTCAGCACACCTGGATACAGCAGAAGCAGGAGAGAGAGACGGAGTTCTCCCTGTGGCACATGATTCGCATCATTCAGAGGAATAACTCCATAAACTGCCCTGAACTTCATGAATAGGGACAATTCTAAGGACCAAAAGTCATGACAGAGCCCAAAGTCTCCTTTTCAGGGCCCAAAGCCCCCTTTTCAGGATCCAACCATTCCTTTTATGGTCCAAATGCTCAGTTCAAGGCCCAAAGCCTCATTTTTAAGGTCCAAACCCTCATCTTAGAATCCAAAGCCTCATTTCAATGGCCCAAAGCCTCACTTTCAGGGATCAAAGGCTCATTTTAGGGTCCAAAGTCCCTTTTTAGGCTCCAAAGCCTCATTTTTGTCGTCCAAAGATTCCCTTTCAGTTTGCAAATCTCCTTTTTAGACTCCAAAGCCACATTTTGAGTATTTAAAGCCTCAATTTCAGGCTCCAAAGGCTCAGTTTTAGGATGCAGCCGTTTGCTTTGAGGGCCCAAGTAGCATCTTGAGTGTCCAAACCCTCATTTTTAGGGTCCAAACCCCTCTTCTAGGGCTCAAAGCCTCAGTTTTAGAGTACAAAGCTTTGGTTCTAGGCTTAAAAGCCTCCTTTTTAAGGTCCAAGCCCTCATATTCAGGTTCCACACCCTCATTTGCAATATTTCCAAGCCTCACTTTTAAGGTTCAAGGATGCATTTAAAGGGCGCAGAGCGTCCTTTCTAAGACCCCAGTTCTGATCATGAAGGTCCAAAGCCCCATTTTTAGAGTCCAAAGCCTCATTTAAAGGGTCCAAACCTGTCTTTTACTAACAATAGCCTTTTTTCAGGACACACACTGTACGGGCTGGCGAGGGCTGGATCCTTGGTGCTCCGTGGCAGGTGGGCTGGATCTCCAGGCACAGAAGGTGGCTGCTGGCATCGGGTCTGACTCTCAGGGGTTCTGGGGCATGCGGGACAGCTGTCTGGGCGTGTGGGGCGGCTGCTGGTGTCAGGCCGGGCTCACGAAGCTGCAGAGAGGTGCCTGTGAAGAGAGGAGGCTGCTGAGGCCCCGCCGCAGCTGCGGTGCCACGTGGGTGCCAGGGTGCGGGGCAGCACTGGGCACCCTGTGGGGTTTGGGCACCTGGCTGCACGTGGGAGCTGTGGGCACGGAGAGCTTTGCGCAGAAAACGGGGCGCCCCGCACCCCTCGGCTGGGGCTCTGCTCGCCTGCCCATGGCTCGTCTCCTCTCAGCCCTGACCATCCTGACCTGCCTGCTCTGCATGTGCCGGGAAGGAGACCTGACCCCGGCAGGCCGAGGGGACCAAAGCCGGGCACGGCACTGCAGGGCCAGGAGAGCCTCCTGGTCGCCTTTCTCAGCGTGCCTGGCAGGGACCAGCGCTCGCCTCCATGCCCATCCCTGACCAGGCAAGGGGACAGCCTCGGCTCGCTGTTCGCTGAGGTGCTCTCCATCCTCTCTTCACAAGACCTATCCAAAGGGATACGTACCCCTGCACAGACAAAAGCCCTGCCTGTGCTGAGAACGCCCACGCTGGCAGTGTTGGGCTGCAGGTGGGACAGACTGACTCTTTCTCCAAAGCAAGGCACAGAACTGGGAAGGTTCGTCACCACGGTCTGCGTTGCTGGGACACCTTGGCTGCGGTGAACATCTGGGATTTATGGCATCACCTAACAGAGTGATTTCTGCTGCGGGGTTCACTGGTAGGGAGATGTGACTATTGCAGTTCTCACTTTCTATGCCAATGTCATCCCTTGTTGTTTTCACTTTCTGACCTTCCTCTGCCTACGTCTCTCGCTGGGTCTGCTCTTGTCGAGGGAGGGTCACTTGTAACCCACACTTGCCACAGTAAGAAGGGGTTTCAGAAAAGAATGCCCATGAATTGAGAGGCCAGTTAAAGCAGCTTACAGCAGAAACCTCAGCCGAGTCTAGCCAATAAGGAACTCGGCACTCCAGAATACTCTCAAAGCTTCGTGACCAATAGCAGCCATCTCCTACAGAAGTTTGGCAAAAAAACCTCCCAACAACTCACCCTTTTCTCTTCCTCCACAGACAGATCACACCACACAATGCCATCCCAAACAGCACCGAGCCCAAGACTGCCACGGCGCCTTCTATGCAGTATTTCTGGAAATCATTGGGATCCACAGCATTTGAGCTTCTCCTGCCATCCACACCTGGAGGAACAATTCTGCACGTTAGGGTGTCCTGCGCACGACTAGCACTCTCACAGGAGGTCTGACATTGCCAGGAAATGGTCTCTCTCACTTTGTTAGCATCTCTGAAGGAGTGAACATCCTGGGCCTGCAATGTTTCAGTAGAAACAAAGGAAACTCCCAAAGCCATTGCAAACCAATGCACTCTGGAGCCTCTCTTTCTCCACCCCTGCATCAGGGAGTGCCACCCCCAGCTCTCACTCCCCAGCCCAGCACCCACACCCCGAGGGGACGGAGTCAGGCCCTCTCACGAGACACCTCAACATTGCTCTCCCCCTTTGCCTTTTCTCCACCATGGCACCACTTGCAGGCAGAGGTGCCCTCTAAGCCTGTGCCTCATCTGCCAGTGAATCCCTTTGCCCCTCAGCTCACAGCAGGGATCCCCCTCTGTTGGGCCTAGGGCCTCTAGGGACGCACGGCAAGCTCTGCGATGCGGGTACTGAGGGAGGTCCATACGATCAAGAGTCACATTTCCCATTGTCTACTGAACGTGGTTCAGATGGCCTCCTTCCCAAAATGGCAGGGTTCTGAAATTCCTGGGAAAGGGGTGCGGTGGGAGGCGAGCACTTCACCACATCCACAGAGGGTTACCGGTGTCTCTCTGGCACACTGCTGGCAAGAACCTCCACACCCCCGAGACGACAGTCATCCTCAGAGAGCCGCTCCTGGCTCCCTTCAGAACACTTGCTCTCTACTCATAGTTCGGCTGCTGACACCATGTGCAGTAGCCGGCAGCAGGGGAAGAGCCTGCAGACACCCAGGGATTTTGAGATCTGACACTGGATGACCCAGGGGCAGCAATTACCTGGCACGCCGGTTGGTTGAATTGCCCCCGTTTTTCCATCAGAGACTGGCAATGAGGGACTGCCTCCTTCCTCAAGCGCCTCCTTCTCCATGGTCTCACGGTCCATCTCTTTAGAAAGAAACAGGGTCAGTTTAAGTAGAAGTAACCGTTCCTCCTCAGGAACACGGTATCTTCAGGAGGCAAAATACATTAATAACACTCAGAAACAAAGCCTGGGCGTTTGGGGGTGCACCTCATCACTGGTCCAAACAATGTGTCATTCACGGAAAAAATTTAAGCCCTGGACACTTTCCAGTTTACCAGTAGATGGGAAAACCTGACCTGCTGAGAGACTGGGAGATTGCACGTCATCTTCCTTTTCACATTCCACTCAGTTCATTTTGGGCAAACTGCAAGGTGACGGTAAATTACTTCCTTCAGAGAGGACAGGAGGACGCTGCAGCCAACTCAGCTGGGGAAAGAGCCCTTCGGAGCAGCACGTCCCATCATGTCAACCCCATCACACACTAAGGGTAACAGCCCCACACAGTGGAATGAACCCCAAGCTCTTGCAACCATGTTCTGGGCACTTTCACAAGTGGCAGGGAAGAGCCCACAGCCCCCCAAAACAAGAGGAAAGCCACAACCAAGGTATCTAAAACACAACTACACACAGAGAGCTAAAATTCACAGCCTTTCATTTCAGCTGCCTTCAAGGTAGCTGTCCGGCCTCAAGCTGGGTGTCCAGCTTTCACCTGTCCCTGACCACGAGCTGTCACACACAGTCCTCAAACATCAAGGACAACAACGGGGCTGGACCAGGCGGTGAAGTCGGGGCTGCTCCGACCCTGGCCAGGGCATGCCTGCAGCCCCGGCAAAGTCTGCCGGTCTCAGCGACCCCAAGCTGCCTGCGCATCCTCTCTGCCGCCCAAGGGCTCTCTCCCCTCCGGCCACTGGCAGCAAGGTGTGAGCACCACCAGTTCCTGCCAGCTGGATACCAGCGTCTGCCCAGAACAGCTCTGGCCAGCGATGGGATAACTGGGGCAGCAGCTGTGCCTGGCACTCAGCTGCAACCACAACTGGCAGCAGAGACTCTGCACCATCTCTGCAGCTCACCAGCACCTGCGAGGTGTGCAATCGAGTGTCAGTGCAGCGAGGCTCTCATCGAGCCCTTTCTGCTTGTGCTGCCTATGGCTTGTCCATACAGGTGTCTACAAGCTCAGCTTCCCAAGCCTCCTGCTTAAGAGTGATATACACCCACCATGTGCCGCTTTCTCCAGTTGTCCCAGGATTTCCTTTAGGACTTCTGATGACTGCTGGGAAGATTGCCCTAGGCTGGCTTTATACTTTGCTCTTTGAGGACCTTAACAGAAAGGATCCAGTTAGATTTCCCTCTACTAAAATACTGAAAACGAGTGCTTATAAGGCCTGTGAAGTCAGCCAAGACTGACTACTCACCCCTGGGATGCCAGCTGAGCTCCAGCGCAGGATTCAGCCGAGGAGCTGGAGCCACATCTGCAACCAAACACCCATGACACGTTTCCATCATACACTGTGATACACACCACCATAACTGAATAGCAGAACATACACAGGGATCACGGAATGTCACGGCGCACACAATGCAGGTCTATATTCTCACACCCGCACACATTTGGGCTTTGAGCTGGCAGCTCTCAAAGGCAGTAAAAAGCCATGACGTACCCATGCGATCTCCCTGCGCCTCAGCCCTGGCACCCAGCCGGGAAGCTGGATATCCATCGCCCCCCGCCACCTCTGGAAACAAACAGAAGAGAGCAGCTCCCGTGAAATATTTCAGTATACTTCCGCAGAGCTGAATGGCAGGGAATGCAGTTCAAACGCGGGATTGCTCCATGGCACTCCTCTCTCCCTTCCACTCAGGAGCATCGTGCAGACAGTTCCTGGGTGCCTGGACCATGCTGATCCAAAACAACCCATGCACGGAGCTGTCGGGAGAAAGGACTCCCTGGAGCTCCCACCAGCTCTAAACTCAACCCCAACAAGCCCGCTGGCTTTGCAGCAGGCACCTGAAGCAGCGCAGGCTCACAGAGGCTGGCAAAGACAGCTTCCCAAGGCAGAGTGCCCCAGGGGACATCACTCAGCCCGACCCATTCCCTCTCTGCTCTTCTGCATGTCTGAGCATCGGCTGACATATTATTAAGTAAAATTTCATAGGAACAGAATATGAAACCCTAAATGCTCGTGCATTCACGTGACATACCTGTGGGATCGCCCTGAGGCTCCCGGACAAGGTCAGGCTGAGAAGTCTGGTGGCCGTCGCCTACAGGCACAGCTGTAATCAAGCACGTTTCCATTAGATGTTGTGAGCTACTTCTTTCCCAGTGACCTGCAGTGACTGGAGGGGAGCCAGGGAATGACGTGGCACCCAGACGTGGGTGGAGATTTCCAAAGCTGCCGAGGGGCCTGGGTGACCTGTTGGCTGGCACCTGGCAGCTCTCAAAATGCCGTTTCCAGGCCGTGTGCAACTCCCCTCAAGGACCGGGTGGACACACATACGGCCCCTCGGGGATTTCTTACTGGGAGATCTCTGCTGTGCACAAAAGAAGCCCACATGAAAGCACTGGAGGAAAAAAATGATCATTCGCACGTCTCATGTAGAAGAGCCCGCTGGCCAGTGAGAGTCTGCACGAGTGCTGCCCTGTCTGTTCCCTTGGGCTGCGGGCTGGGGCTGTGTGTCGGGGACCTGTGTTTGCCCAAGGAGAGCACTGCAGGGCTAGAGCAGGAATGCTCCCGTCTTCCTGAGCGGACACCTCCTGAGGACAGATGTCTCCGAGGCTGAAAGCTGGGACCCAGCTGGGGAGCGGCAGAGCCACGGCCGCAGGCACAGCTGTGAGCAGCCTGGGAGAGAAGTGCTCCTGTGGTCTGTTGCCCCTGCAACCATCACGAGAGCTGGCCCTGCAACGCCCTGCTCGGGCAGCCTTCCCCCGGCCTGCACGGCAGGGCCAGAGCTGTACGGCAGGGCCAGGCACCACTCCTGGCACCACCGTTCACCTGCAAAAGCCCCCTGCAGCGGCCACGGCCCCTGTGCCTCCCTGCAGGGCGTCTGCCTCCCGCTTGCCCGAGGAGCTGGCCACAGCTCACCCGTTGCAGCCCAGCCCCGCTGCTCTCCCGGCCCTGCCCCACTACAACCCTGGCCCTGCTGCCACCCCGAGGTGCGGTGGGCTCCGCTCCACGCTGCCCAGGGCTGGGTGCCGTCCCTTGCCCGCCTGCCTACCTAATCCCCGCGCTCGCCACGGAGCAGCCTGTGCATCCCGGGCTTGCATGGCCACCAGGAGAAGGAGAAGAAGGAGGTGGGTGGGGGCCACAGCCCCCCACGCCTGCACCATGTTGCTGCTGCTGCTGCCGCTGCTGCTGGCACTGCCAGAGCGGTGCCCGCGGCACAGCAGAGCACATCACGGAGAGGCACAGCGGGGGTCTGTGACCTCACAGCCCGGCATCCCCATCGCAGCCACGCCCCCGGCGTTTCACCCCTCCCCCTGCAACGCCCCGCCCCCACATCTCCCCTCCGGAGGGCGGGGCTTCCACAGGGGAGGGAGAAGGAGACTGCCCAGCTGGAACTGAATCTGGCTGCTGCCCTCAAAGACAATAAAAGATGTTTCGAGAAATGCATTACCCACAAAAGGAGGGCTAGGGAGAATCTCCATCCTTTACTGGAGGCAGGGGGAAACAGGGCCAAAGGCCGAGGAAAAGGCTGAGGTACTTAATGCCGCCTTTCCCTCAGTCCGAGGCTCCTCAGTCCGAGGAGCTGATTGTTTTGTACTGCACTGACACAGGGCAAAAAAGAAAGGCTGTTTGTCTTGTCTGAACGAACGGCTGGAGAACTGTTACTCACTTGGGCCAGCTGTGAGCTTGGTGTTTGCCCTGGCACATCCAGAGATGGGATACACTGGAGGCACACACTGCCCGTTCCTGGTCACGGACGGCTCCAGACAGCAATGAGGACCTGGAGAGCAGCTGTCTCCCACGGCGCGTTTTGCCCCTTTCCATGTGTAAGCCGGGGCTTTGGTTTTGGTGGGAGTGAAATGAATGAACCTAGGAAGAAAGGCATATGAAAGGTCACCGGCAGGCAACTGCCCATTTAAAGCTCCTGTGTACCTGGAGCAGTTGGAATTGCCAGCCTCATCAAATTGCC
This sequence comes from Nipponia nippon, assembly GCF_047370975.1. Taxonomy (NCBI): domain Eukaryota; kingdom Metazoa; phylum Chordata; class Aves; order Pelecaniformes; family Threskiornithidae; genus Nipponia; species Nipponia nippon. The sequence goes on along the minus strand of NW_028262382.1, from coordinate 284,713 downwards.
TTTAAATTATTCCCTGTAAATGACCTTAACAGGAACCGGGGCCTTCTGCCAGCACGGTTCCAGCGAATATTGGCCGGGGCAGGGAGGGGGAAGGGAGGATGGGGTGGGAGAATAACCCTTCCTGAAAACAACACTAACCACCATACAGACCCTTGGTCCTGAGATGCAGCGCCGGGCCGAGGGGCAGCCCAGGCGGGAGAGCGACCCTGCGCTCAGCAGGACCAGGCCGCTCTCTCCTCTGCCGCCATCAGCAGCGCTGGCAGGATGAGCCCTCCCCTGCCCGGCCTCTGCCTCGGCTGCAGCCGGCAGCCAGGGAGGCTGGGAAAAGGGAAAGGGGTTTGTGCTGCTCTCACCAGGGCTGTCCTCAGCCAGGGCTGCACTGGTGGGAACTGGTTTCGGCTGCTGAGCGGGGCCCCCCCGCCTGCCCCCGGCCCCGCTCTGCCCCCATTCTCCTCAGGCCGCTCGGCCTCTGGCCCCTGCGGCCCCGCCCCAGGCCGCCTGGCCCTGACAGGCCAACACCGGCTCTGCTGATTGGCTCAGCTGTGGCCAATGGCGCGGCTCTGGCTGGGTGGGCGGGAGCAGCCCGGGCCTCTCCTCCCAGAGCCGCCTGCGCCCCCTCAGGGGCGAGCGGGGCCTGAGCGGGGCCAGGCTGATGCAGTTTGGTGCCAAGGGAAAAGGCAGCAGGAGAGCAGCACCAAACCCCAACCCAAAGAGCTTCCCCCAGCCCCGCCCTTCCCAGGCTCAGCCTCACTCCTCCTTCCCGACTCCTCGGCCCCCTCTCCCCTCCCAGCGGTGCAGGGGGACGGGGAATGGGGCTGCGGGCAGCCCACAGCGCCTCGGCTCTGCTGCCCCTTCCTCCTCACGCCATTCCCCTGGGAGTCCTTTTTAAGTCCCCAGTTCTGATCATGAAGGTCCAAAGCCCCATTTTTAGAGTCCAAAGCCTCATTTAAAGGGTCCAAACCTGTCTTTTGTTACCAATAGCCTTTTTATAAGGACACACACTGGCGAGGGCTGGATCCTTGGTGCTCCGTGGCAGGTGGGCTGGATTTCTAGGCACAGAAGGTGGTTGCTGGCATTGGGTCCGGCTCTCAGGGGTTCTGGGGCATGCGGGACAACTGTCCAAAGGCTCATTTTTGGTCCCAAACCCTCAGTTTTAGCTTCTAAAGTCTCCTGGGACTGCCAGGAGCCTGCTCTGCCCTGGGCTCCTCTCTAGGGCTGCAGCTTGCTGGTGGAGCTGTCGATGGCCGCCTGAGGGTGACAGCGTTGGTGGCTGGGTCCTCTTCCAGGCGTCCATTTCACAGCCGCTTGTCCTTGACCATGTCCAGAGGGCCATGGAACATCGCCAGGGATGGAGACTCCACAGTCTCCCTGGGCAGCCTGTGCCGCTGCTCGTCACCCGCACAGCACCCTTTGCACGTCCCCTTTCTGGTCTGGGCATGAGGTCCCTGTCAGCCCGTCTCTGCAGCCTGCCCAGGTCCCTCGGGACGGCAGCACGACCCCCTGGCCTAAGTGCCGCTGCTGCCAGTCTGGTGTCATCAGTCAGCTTGCCGAGGGTGCACTCTGCCCCATCCTCCAGAACATTAATTAAGGAAGATGATAAACAGGATCAGACCCAGTCTTGACCCCTGCGAGACACCCCTGGTTACTGGCCTCGCACTAGGCTTGGTGCCACTGAGCAGCACCCTCAGGGCCCGGCCGTTCAGCCCGTTTCAGTCCCACTCGCTGTCGTCTCAGCCAGCCCATTTCTGTTGGAGTGACTTGAACTCCATATTTAAAAAGAAGAGATTGCAAGATGGGCCCAGGCAAGCACACAGCTTTCAAAATCCCAAGACATAAACCTCCCACACTGGGCATTTCCTCCAATTGCCCCAAAACCTACAGAGAAGAAAACACCCCAGGAATTACAAATGCAAGGCCAAGGAGTGTTTTTAATTCTGGCTTTGGCTTTTCTGACTGTGGGTACCAAGTGAGTGTTGTTTTTGCAAGGCGATCCCAAGAGCTGACCAGGGCTTAAAGCTCTTCCTCGAGGGACCTGTGGGCAGGCGGGCTAGCCGGCAGAGGTGTCCAAGTCTCTGGAAGGTCTCTCTGAGCTCTTCCTGGCCAGAGGCAGCACTGGGAGGGGGGGCAGGGTGGGCTGCTGGTGCCCTTTGTGCAGCTTGGGTCCTGCTGGGGGCAGTTTTGGTGCTTCCTCGTTTTCTCCTCTTCCTCCTTTTTCTTCTGCTGCTCCTCTTCTCTGGCACAGCAGAAGAAAGATGCTGTGCTCCTTCTTCAGCCAGGGTCACAATCTGTCCCCGTCACTGCCGCAGCGCCCCGAGTCTTTGTCTGGCGTGTATCGCTGGGGCGCTGAAACCCTCCTCCTCCTCTTCCCCGCTGAGGCATCATAATCTGTGGTGTCCAGAAACTGGCTGCAGACATCATAGCCCCGCTGTGGGGATCTGCTCCGCTCTCTCTGCCTCAGCAGGGTTTGCTCCCGAGCAGCCCTGCGTGCAGGATCCCACTTGGAGCTGGCGTTGGAGGGCCCTGGAGCTGTCTCATCCCTTGGGTCTCGGTCACATCGGGGAGGACTTGTTCTCCACCTCCTCCTCCCCCTTTCTGAGCTGTCGTAGTCCGTGATCTCCACAAACTGGCTGTGGAGATCATAGCCCTGCTGCAGGGATCTGCTCTGCTCTCTCTGCACTGGCAGGGTTTGCTCCCGTGCAGCACTGGGTGCAGGAGCCGACTGGGAGCTGCTGTTGGAGGGCCCTGCAGCTGTGTCGTCCCTGGGAGTGCAGTCACACCTTGGAGGACCAGTTCTCCTCCTCCTCCTCCCTGCTGAGTGGTCATAGTCGGTGGTGTCCACGCACCAGCTGCGGGGATCTTTTCCCCACTGCGGGGATCTGCTCCGGGCCCTCTCCTTGGCACCACTCTTCTGGCAGCGGGAAGAAGGGCTGAATCCATGCTCCTCTTTGTTGCTGTCTTCTCGCACGGTGTGCAGCACACGCTCACGTGGTTGAGAGCAGAGCGGGCACGCAGCTTTCCTTCTGGACACCAGCCTTATGCAGCCACAGAAGAAGCGATGCAAGCAGGAGCCAATGTAGGAGGCAATGTTGAGCCTGCCTGGCCAGATGAAGCCCGTCCAGCCTGCAGATGCCTCCCGTGCACCTGCCCAGGTGAGCTGGCTCTTGCTGGCTGTTGCAGAGGAGCTGCTGTCCTCTGCAGAGTCCTCCATGCCCAGCGCCACGTCCTGCAAAGAGAGCTGTGAAAAGGTCCTGCCCTTTCGTCCTGAAAGGAGCAGAAGAGTGAGGCAAGCCCAGAAGCTGTGGGAGGGGACAGCTAAGGGCCTCCCAAAGGCTCTCCTGGAGGGCTGCAAAGGCAGAAGGGCCAAAGGCAGACAAGTGGGATGCTTTGAGAGGGAGCAGTGTTGGGGCTGTGAAGAAAGCTGCAGTGTGGGAGGGAAAAGAGAGCAATGCCAAGATCCCAGAAAGAAATCCACTGTCCACCTGCTGCCCTGACCCACCTCCCCAGAGTTACCTTAGTCCGACGAGGCAGATCCTGTGGTCCCACAGAGCACGCCTGTTTGCTGTCAGCCCCCCACTGACTGAGGAAGGGACGGGCATATGATGGTGCTGGTGAGGAAGAAGCCCTTTCTCCAGTTTTCAAATCAGTGCACCTGGAGAAACAAAGAGTGATCTCCATTTAGGTCTGTTCTTGCAGCCTCCTCTGGGGTTCAGTCATTTTCTTGGAGCGGTTTCCACAACAGAGAGAAGATATAAGCGAGACTAGAAATGAGAAATTCGATTGGGGTCTTCCCACCAGGTCTACACCTGTCAGAGCAAGTCCTTGTCTTTATCCCCCCTACGGCCTCCATTTCATAGAATCACAGAATGGTTGGGGTTGGAAGGGACCTTAAAGATCATCTAGTTCCAAGTCCCCTGCCATGGGCAGGGATACCTTCCACTCCATCAGGTTGCTCAATGTCCCCTCCAAGCTGGCCTTGAACACTTCCAGGGAGGGGGCATCCACAGCTTCTCTGGGCAACCTCTTCCAGTGTCTCACCACCCTCACCGTAAAAAATTTCTCCCTAATACCTAATTTATATCTTCCCTCGTTCAGTTTAAAACCCTTACCCCTCGTCCTGTCACTACACTCCCTGCTAAAGAGTCCCTCCCCATCTTTCCTGGAGGCCCCCTTTAAGTACTCTTCTCTACATTAGCCAGCTTCAGAGAGCAGTTTACAGCAGGGCAGGAGCCGAAAGCCCGGCAAGGAAAGGTAAGGACGGAGGTGAGGTAGTTCAGACTTGACAGCACTGAATGATGCAGGTAGGAACTGTCTCCTAGGACCAAAAGAGAAACACTCAGGAGGATGAGAAGAAAAAGAGCAAAGCCAGGAGAAGGAAACGTATTCGGAACACATTTTAATACTGGTTATTACCTGACATAAAACAGTAGATAGGCTTGCTGCCTGAGAACTGTGTTGATGTCAGAACCCTCCACAGATGCATCGTTCATCTTGTACCACAGTCCATCGCTGGCCTGCAAAGAAAGGCATCGATAGCTGGAGAGGAACTGCCTGGTTTCTCAGTGATAACACAGGCAGAAAACTACCGAACCAAGAGCACACCAAAACAACTCCAACGCAGCCGGTAAGGAGACCTTCTCCCCCAGAACCTTGGCTGCCAGTAACACTGCTGTGAAAGTTTGCCTTCCCCAGCACACATTTTTCCCCTGCTAGGAAGGAAGTTGCTCTTGACCTTGGTGTAGCAGAAATAGTGTCCTGCATGACAGCTGCCACCGCTATGTACCAGGACAGCATATAAGGCGTAGAGGAGCGGTTCTCCTGCTGTCCGAGATGTGTATGGCCAAAGATCCAAGTACTCGGGATACTCCACCACCTACAGAGAGACCAAGAGGGCTCAGAAATGATCCTGAGCTAGTACATGGACTAGCCTTCAACATGTCATGGTTTGGGTGGCAGGAAACTGTTCTTGGCCAAAGCAGCTCTGACAGAGCAGAGCCCATCCAATTGCGTACACACCTTGCTGATCTTCCTGCCGGTGAGATGTTCAAACCTTTTCAGACACATGGTGAGAACCTTGGGCACACGATGGATTGTAAACCTCTTGGAGGCAGCAACCATCTTGTCACACCTTGAAAGCAAGCACAGAGCCAGATGCTGAAGGGCACCCTTTTTCCCCGCCAGAAGGCAAGACAAGCTTTCCTGTCTCACACATCCTGACGCTGTTTTAAGGCTATTCAGAACCATAAGTGCCAGATTAAACAACAGCTGCTGCCCATTACTGTGCATTAAACCTCCATGAAAAGAGGACTTCTGCACGATGACATGCAGCACCTTCAGGAAGGATCTAGCATTAATATGGCGTTAGTAATCATCTTACTTGCTACATTTAAAGCAGTTTTCCCCATCCAGCTGCTCGGGTTTCACAAAGTCCTCCAGAGCTGTGGTGACAGAGGAGGCTGCCTGGAGGAGGGAGAAAGGAGAGCACTGAGCTCGGGGAAACGCCCTCGCCCAAACACTTGGCTAAGAGCTGCCAAGAAGGCGCAGGTAGCTGAGGCTGAGGAGACCCACTGTGAACCCACAAGCAGTGTCCAGAAGGAGGCAGAAAGAGGGTATTATGCTGAACATTTCCTCATTTCCCAGGAATGCCCAGGGCTATCAAAGCGACCTCTCTGTGGCACCACTCAGTTCAGCTACTGATGGGGTGCAGGGTCATCAGAATGAAAACAACACAACCCATCAGCCTGGGAGCCAGAGGGGTGTTGAGGGAGGGCAAAGGGAAGAAGGAGGAGAGTCCATCAAGGGTGCAGGGAGGATAATGTGTGCTTGTCCCGCTTAAAGCCCGCACCTACAGGGAGACCACTGCCATGGCCTCCCCAGAAGGACACAGTCCATTCCACTCCCCACCCACCACCAAGCTCTCTTCTCTTGGCTTTGCAGTATATGGTTTTACACCACCTGCGTTTATTCTGGAAAGCTACGGGGGCCTTGGGATGTCTTGAATCCCAGTTACAAACCCTCTTACATTTATATCCAAAGGAAGATCCAGGAAGGCCTCGTAGGAATCGGAAACGGCTTTGCAGCTCAAGCACGTGACTGGAAGGCAAATCAAAATGCTCAGCGACAGGGGAAGTCGACTGACTGTGCCGGTTTACGGCCTCCATACCTGCTACGCCAGTCACACGATCAGCTGTTTATCACAGGCAGACAGAAGGACACAGACAATTCCAAGCAGAGCGATAGCCATGGAAAAGTACCTCTGGATCTCAGCATGCCCCCAAATATTTGGTGGACGATGGTAGTTGCTTGAGAAGAGACATCCAAGCTGGAAAGAAAGGGTAAGGCAGGGAGCTCAGAAGTAGGGCAGAGAGTTATCTCCTCCAGGAGTTTTGCTTTGTCTGAAAACCCTGGCTGTAGGGTTTCCTTGACGGGAGTGCATCAAGGAGTCCAAAGAGCTCAGGAGCATGGAAGAGGTAATTTGCTTGTGCTTACTCGTTGCTTCCACTCAGACAAGCTCTCTGCATGGCATCGACAGTGCAGCGTAAGAACTCGTGGGCGTCTTCCTGCATGCCATGCTGGAAATGTTCTCCTATTCCTAAGAAAGAAGAAGTTAGGAGTTGTCCCCCACAGGAAGGGAAGGAAACCTGTAAAAGCACCTGAAATGACTCACGTGTGAGGACATTGACAACACTCCAAGGCTGGATGGCACTGGCTGAGGAATGCAGGACCTTGTTAACGTGTGCTTCCATTCTGCACATCATGCAGAAGCCTTGCTGGCGACCTGAAGAGGAAGGGAGGGAGGGAAGCGTCTCGGGTTAGCAAGATCTCCAGAGCGGTGGGAAACCTAATGGAGATCCTGAAGTTACAAGAACAGCCCCCACTCCTCTTCTCCCAAGGTGCCAATGGCCCACTGGGACATTGTAGTGCATAGAAAACTTTCTTCAGAGGGATGCTGAACTGACAAAAGTTTTCTGTGCAAGAAGCAAAGAGAGTTTAACTTGCAGGAATGGGGACCGAGAGCAGGGGCTAGAAAGAGGGGCCTTTCTGAAGATGAATACACCGAGATAGGACAAGGGGCTTCTAGGCTTGCGTGTTCAAAGAACACCAACTCGGGGGATTGAGAGAGGAGGGCTGCTTTTCTCCTCAATCAAATTCCAGATGCTGGGAATCCTTGGGAAGAGCCCACCAGATTTGCAAGGAGCTGTTGATAAAAGTACTGACACGAGCGGCTGTGCTCCCGAGAGAGCAGGTAGTTGGCGAGAGGGGGTGTGTACGTCAGGCACTGCAGGACGGAGTTGAGGTAGCACGTATTGCCCAGGTTGTGGAGTCCTGCTCCAGCTCTCTGTCTTTGCTGCCAATCCATGCAAAGCTTCTCCGGGGGAAAGAGGATCCTTTGTGGCAGAGCCATTCCCTCGGCAGTGGCTGCAGGGAAATGACATTTGAAAAGAGAGGAGATGACGTTGTTGCACAAAAGCATCGTTTAAAAGTCAAGCTCTGTACAGGAGCCCCCAGGACAAGCAGCTCTAACCTCCAACACAGAAACACTGGGGGAAGCCTAACACTGCCATTGACAATGACTGGTCAAGAAGCAGTTTTGGAAAAGAGTCTGTTGCCCTGCTTCCTTTGCCAAAACTCCAAGAAAGCCACACTCTGATTTCTGTGCTTCGGGCTACCTTCCTTTCCCTCTAGACTCTTGAATTGGATTATCAGGTCAAGTCTTCCCTTTTCCTGATGGTAACTTGATGAAAACAAGCAAGTCCCTAGCCCAGAAGGTAACCCTACTGATGTCAGTACGAGCAATGTCATCTTTCAAAGTCTTGTACATCGTGGCAGAGGAGGGACAAAACTCATTTTCCTGTGTCTAATCAAAAACACCTGGGTGAGCCTGGCTGCTACCAGGAAACGCCCCAGAATTCACTCTAGGTTGTCAGCACATCCACAGTCAGGGATGGAGCAGCAGCCACGTCCGTCGCCTTTGGGGATTCCCAAAGTCCAATGGTGAAGCCCTTACTCACAGGAGTCATTCCCCTTTGCGGCCATTGCTCCTCTCAGGAACAGAGCGGAAAGCTTTGGATGACAAAGGATGTCAGGACGTGCTCCAGAAAGAGAAGATCAGCGCCCGTCCTGTCACCTGATTGCAAAGAAATAATTGTAGTTCAAGAAAATGATTGAAAACAATTCCAAATGAAATGCACAGATCAACGTCTGCCATCAGAAGTGTTTCAGTGGTACTTGTAAGTGCTGCAGAGCTGCAGGCTGATGGCCCTGCTGTCCCTGTCACAGGACTCCAATTGACAGCAATTACCAAGGCCCTTTTGACAGACTGCATTGCGTGTCACCTTCTCTAAAGGGGTCCTGCTGCTTACCTGTGGCCAGCGTTAGCAGCAGAGCCCTCTGGCTCTCCAGCCCACACTTTCCCACCTTGTACACAGCAGTGACCGGCTTTCGGCCGCTACTTTAATGGCTGCCTTTGCCGTCCTCCTTTTCTGTCTCCCTTCCTACCCCATCAGTCAGGGTGGGCTTCTTGTCATTCCATGCTGAGCCCAATGCCTCAGACTACACTGCCACCCCGCTACTTACCTCTCCTGGGATATGGCAAAGAAATATAAGAATTAGCAAAGAGGAACTCTACCCATAGCCCATATCTGGCCAGCCTAGAAAGGTGTAATAGCTCAGCCTAGAGCTCGGAAGGCACACACCAGCCTATACTTTTCTCCTCTATCTACCTACCCTATGCTGTGTCCTGAAAGTCAAATCATAATTACCTTTGAACGAGGATGGAAGTTGAGGAGAAGTGAGCAGTAAATGATAAATGCTTGGAAAAAAATAGGCACGCAAGTAGCAATGGAAGGAGCTGAGTTATCCCGAAGGCCAGCTCAGCCCAACTAGCTTTCGCTGGCCTGCTCTTCAGCATTTCAAGCCCCGGCCAGGTGAGGTCACAAGCGCCGGGTGGGTGCTGCATCACTGCCCCTTTGTGACATGGGCCCACATGGGAATGTGTCCCCTGGAGGCCACACAGCTGCCACGGCCCGGGCACCTCCCACAGCCATCAGCCCCTGGGCTTCCCCGTGCACTGCTGACGAAGGGCTGCTCATCTGCTGGCAGAGCTCCCACCTCCTCCCTGAGCTGCACCAACTGGATGAATAAAAACCTGCCCAGGGCTGTACGTGTGCCTGTTCCCAGCTTTGGCTGGCACATTTGGGTTGCTGAGGGTTTCTCTTCCGCTCTTCCCAGGTACAGGACTGTGTCCATGAGGCTCGTGGACCAAAGCACCTGGTCTCTTATAGGTTCATTTCCAATGAATTTTATCTTCCCCCCAAGATACAGCCACAGGTTGACTCTGAACTGGTGCTCCTTGTCCCTCCGTTTTGTTCCCTGGTGAAAGGCGGCCACCCCTATGAAAGGCGGCACCACCTTGCGGTTCCCAACGGGAACCACCGCCCCGGAACCGGCATCCCCACCCCGGCCTGGCACCAACACCCCTGGTATCTCTGCCCTGTCCTGCTCCTGACAGCCCCACTGCTGGCATCCCCACCGCAGGCTGGAGCCAACAGCCCCAGGAACAGCATCCCCACCCCACGCTGCTACCATCGCCCCCAGTACCTGCATCTCCCACCACACTACGAGCAACCCCCACAAGTACCTCCCAGGGACCCCCACAGAGGGACACCCCAGGGCTCTCTTAGGAAAATCTCATGCCCTAACTATTGCAGCAATTAGTCATGAGAGTATGAAATTGGATCAAGCTCCTGAAGATAGACAGATATACATCTAGTTGACGTTGTATACTGCACAGTCATGGTTCAGTCAGCAGGACTAAAGGCCCCCTGCAAGGAGGAGAAGGACAGCCCCCACCCTGAAGAAGAAAGGATGCCCCTGGATGACCCAGCTCACGCCAGCATCCCAGCCCCTCCGACACCTCTGTGAAACCCTCCCCTTATCTGCCATCAGAGATCAGGATCTGCAGCCAGACCAACTCCAGGGACGTCAAGATCAAGAAAGAAGCAGATGGATGATGACGCCACAGAATTGGAGTTGCTTTGCAGAACAGCAGCCTGTGTGTGTGTTAAGCAGAGGTCGGTCAAATTGCATTGGACCGGAACGCTTGAAAAGCATAAGAAGCATCTGTAAAACCGCATTTGTGGTGCCCCAGTTTGAATGGGACGGCTCATGCGCACGAATGCAAGAATTCCTCTTGTAATGCTATACTCTGCGTCCCAGCTTCTCTCCTCGTCAGCATAGCCCACTTGCCAAATTCTCGTGACAGCTCCCCATCATGGCTGAACGGTAACGGTACCGGCACCGGTTCCACCACAGTTGGGAGCAGCAGTTGCCCCCCAGGGCACAGAGGGGAGGACAAAAACAACCCAAAAGTGCCCTAACCCCCCACGCCCCAATCCCAACCACCAGGGCAGGATGGGACAGCACAGGCATGTTGGCATCACAGGGCCACTGGTGCTGGCCCCATCCCTTCCCCGTGGACAGGAAATTCGCCTCCCCCAAAACATCATGCTTGGGATGGGAGACCACTGGGATAGCAAACCACCATTGGGATGGGAAATCATCACTGGGACGGGGAACCATCGTGGGGCTGGGAAACCAACACTGAGGGCAGGAACTCATCAGCAGGATGGAAAATCATGGAGGTGGGAAGTTGTTGTGGTATGAAAAATCAAAGCATCGCAAGGCTGGCTGAAGCAGGTGCTGGCAGAATGATCGCCATAGGGACGGACCCCTCAGAATGCTGTTTGCCCCAAACCAGCCCCACACTGCCCAACTGCCATGGCAGGTAAAGCAGCAGGTTTGTGCTCCTCCTGCTGCTCCTGCCCTCCGGGTAACCCCCCAACCACCTCTGCCCACCAGCATCTCAGGATGGGGGTCTGGGTCTCTGTGGAGAGGCTGAAGGACCTGGACTTCTTTCTCCTGGTGAAGTGGAGGCTCAGGGCACTATAGTAGTAGCGTGCAACTGCTTGAAGGGCGGCTTCAGAGGTGACGGAGCTTTTCCTGGTAGTGGGAAGAGAAGGAAGCCTCCACAAAGTGCAGCTTGGAAGGTTCAGACTGGATGTGAGGAAAAAGAAATGTCACTGAAAGGGTAGCCTTGTGGTGCAAGAGGTGACCCAGAGGGAGTCTGGATCAGCCCATGGCTTTGTGTTTCAAGGGGAAGCCAGCAAGGGTGGAGAGCCATCAGTGAAGCTATAGAAATGCTGGGCTGAGAGCTAGGTGGGAAGGCAAGATGGATGTCAAGAGCCTGAAGGGAAAGAGGTGCAGGCATGGGACAGCGTAGGACAGCCTGCAGCAGAGATGGCCAAGGGCTCTAGCAAGGCTGAAAGGCCCAACAGGACCGAGGTCTTTGTCCTCTTGGCTCTGGCAGCTGCCTCTGGCACCGAGGCCTACCAGGCAAAACTTGTTTTGAGGCTCTGGCCTTTGTTTCTTCCTCAGCCCTGCCTGGGGAGGTCGGGAGGTGGTGTACAGTTTTCCTACACTTGGCATTGCTCACCCTCACACCCCACTGCCCCCAGGAAGAGCCCTGAGCCATGCGGGAGGGACAGGATCTGCCTTCCCAGGGCCTGCGGATGAGGGCTTGGCCTTTCTGCTTCACAGAAGAAACCAAAGGGTTTGCTCAGCATTACAGCTGCCTGCACAGAGCCTTTGCCTACCTGCAATCATGGCCTCCAATTACCTGCTCTAAAGAGTCCCTGGGGAGGCTTTGTCAGTAATGGTCCTCATGGGGCCCATTAATGCTTCCAGATACTTTGGGTTCAGCTTCTGACTTGGACTTCTTGAGCAGTTTGTTCAATCTCCTCTCGGTATCTGAGGTTCAAGGCCTCAGCCCCAAATACACCATGGGGCTCATTAAAAAGCCCTAACGAGCCCTGTCTCTTCCTGTGATTTTCTCCAAGTCTTCACGACTTGTACAGCTCATTAGAGAGGTTTCCTAGGGTAGTTAAGGCGAAAGATTTCAAAGTGCATCTAATAAAAATGAATTTTGTTTTAAAGGATATTTTTTATTAATTCTGAGGTTAAAGAAGAGGTGAGTGTCCGCTCGGGAGGTCTGGACAGGTAGGAAAAGCAGTCCCTTGAGGTCTGACACTGTATGGACAACTTTGCTCCTCACCTCCCAAACGTCCCCTTTTCTGTCATTGGCCACCTGGGACTTGCATCACTGTTCCTTGCATCAGACTTCTGCACTCATCTCCGTAGCTGGATGCTACAGGTCCTATGCACCATCTCCCACCTGCTCTCCTTCGAGAACTGGCTGCACACAGGCACAGGAGAATTTTTCCTATTTGCAAGTAAAGAAAAGAAAAATATGATAAAGTTTCACAAACAGTAAAACACACTCTGTATCCATCTGCTAAGTACAAGCTGCCTCTAAGGAGGTTGCCCTTCCACAAGAGATAATCTTATGAGAAATGTTTTAGATAGATAAGTGCAAACAGATAGATAGGAAAACAACTAAAGTGTTGGTTAAAGAGACAATTAGACTACCGAGAGACAGGCAAGCTTTGAACTCCCTGAGGCTTAAGGCAGCTGCAGAGGTGAGAGGTATCTGAATGAACAAAGATTAAGGGGAGGAGAAAACGGGAGAAAAATGGCAAGGGCCTTTGCCTCGGCAGTCTGCATCCGCAAAGATGATTTTAGAAATGGCCACTGTATCAGGATAGGTGAAAGTATATGAAAGACTAGTGAAACTAAATCCACTGTATAAGAGGCAGAATAGTGGTAAGGAAGTTACAGGGGAAGACTGGCATTTCTTGGAGTATCCCTTTTGAGAGGTCACGGGACTGGCGAAGGTCTTATGTGAGTGAGGACAAGCAAGTGCTGCACCCATCTTTGAAGGCAGCCAGAAGTGCAAGCCAGGGCACCGCAGGCTGTACAAGCTCACTTTGGTGAGGAGGGAGCCACTGAATGCCTCCTCATGGCTGACATGTCTGGACAGCTAAAAGAGAAGAACATGTCCAAAAGCAGTCAGCGTGGACTCCCCAAGGGTAAATCATGCCTCGCCAGCCTGATTGCCTTCGTGGTGAAGTAACTGTGTTGGTGCATGAGGGGAGAAGAGTGGATGTTGTTTACCTCAGCTGCAGCAGGGCTCTTGGCGTGGTCTCCCTCAATAGTCTTCTACTCAAGTTAGGCCATTACAGCCTGGGTGGACAGACAAACAGATGGGCAAAAGGCCAGTTGGATGCTGAGGCTGAGAGAGCAGTGGTGATTGTGAAGGAAGTTCAGAAAGATGAAACTTGGAGGTGTGTGTGCCACCAAGTGCATTCATGTTCCCGAGATGTGCTCTGTGTCTTGTGAAAGGTGAAAACTGCCGCCTTCTTCTCAAGGGCAATGTCACTGCTGCTTGCAGAACCCCTTCTGACTGCACAGCTGAGATGCTCTGCAGGCCACCTCCTTTGATAGCATGTAATGAAAGGGACAGGCCAGAAAGCCAAGGAAGCGTGATGGAGCATTTGCAATGAAGCAAATGAATGAATGCAATGAAAGAGTCAGTCTGTCCCACCTGCAGCCCAACGCTGCCAGCGTGGGCGTTCTCAGCACAGGCAGGGCTTTTGTCTGTGCAGGGGTACGTATCCCTTTGGATAGGTCTTGTGAAGAGAGGATGGAGAGCACCTCAGCGAACAGCGAGCCGAGGCTGTCCCCTTGCCTGGTCAGGGATGGGCATGGAGGCGAGCGCTGGTCCCTGCCAGGCACGCTGAGAAAGGCGACCAGGAGGCTCTCCTGGCCCTGCAGTGCCGTGCCCGGCTTTGGTCCCCTCGGCCTGCCGAGGTCAGGTCTCCTTCCCGGCACATGCAGAGCAGGCAGGTCAGGATGGTCAGGGCCGAGAGGAGACGAGCCATGGGCAGGCGAGCAGAGCCCCAGCCGAGGGGTGCGGGGCGCCCCGTTTTCTGCACAAAGCTCTCCGTGTCCACAGCTCCCACGTGCAGCCAGGTGCCCAAACCCCACAGGGTGCCCAGCGCTGCCCCGCACCCTGGCACCCACGTGGCACCGCAGCTGCGGCGGGGCCTCAGCAGCCTCCTCTCTTCACAGGCGCCTCTCTGCAGCTTCGTGAGCCCGAATCTGCTGATACCAGCAGCCGTCCCCACACGCCCAGACAGCTGTCCCGCATGCCCCAGAACCCCTGAGAGTCAGACCCGATGCCAGCAACCACTGCCTGTGCTTGGAAATCCAGCCCACCTGCCACGGAGCACCAAGGATCCAACCCTCACCAGCCCGTACAGTGTGTGTCCTGAAAAAAGTCTATTGCTAATAAAAGACAGTTTGGACCCTTTAAATCAGGCTTGGGACTCTAAAAATGGGGCTTTGGACCTTCAAAAGCAGAACTGGGGTCTTGAAAATGATGCTCTGCGCCCTTTAAATGCATCCTTGAACCTTAAAAGTGAGGCTTGGAAATATTGCAATGAGGGTGTGGAACCTGAAAATGAGGCTTTGGACCTCAAAAAGGAGGCTTTTAACCCTAGAATCAAAGCTTTGTACTCTAAAAAGGAAGCTTTGGGCCCTAAAAATGAGCTGTGAGCCCTCAAAGAGGGGTTTGGACTCTAAAAATGAGGGTTTGGACACTCCAGATGTGGCTTGGGCCCTCAAAACGACTGTCTGGATCCACAAAATGCCACCTTGGAGCCTGAAATTGAGGCTTTAGAAAGTCAAAAGGAGGCTTTGGAGTCTGAAAAGAAGACTTTGCAATCTGAAACGGAGGCTTTGGACCACTAACATGAAGCTTTGAAGTCCAAAATGATGCTTTCAGAGCAAAACTAAGCCTTTAGAGAGTAAAAATGAGGCTTTGGACTCTCTAAATGTAGCTTTGGACCCTGAATAGAGGCTTGGTGCCCTGGAAGTGAGGGTTTAAACTGTAAAAAGGAAACTTTGGGACCCCACAAAAGGCTATGCAGAATAAAAGAGAGGTTTGGAACAAAAAAAAAAGAGGATTTTGGCCCTCAGAAGGACTCTTTGGGCACTAGAATGGATGGGCTAGACGCTACAAATGACACTTGGGACCGTGAAAACGAGGGAAACCCATTGGTTCCTCTGTGGCCCCAAGAACTGAAGCTTTGGTCCTGAATATAGGGTTTGGGCACCCCAGTGAAGGCTTTGAGCTGTCAAAGGGGGCATTGGAGCCTAGAAATGAGAGTTTGGAGCCTCCAAAGGAGGATTTGGGCCTTCAAAACGGGGCTTGGGCAATGAAATGGAGGTTTTGAACTCTGAAATGAGGCTTTGTGCCCTAAAATGATGCTTTGGTACCAAAACCTAAGGCTTTGCACCCTACAAATGGGTCTTTGGAGGCTCAAAATGAGGCTTTGGACATGAAACAAATGAGGCTTTGTAGCCTAAAGAGGAGTTTGGACCCTCAAATGAGGCTTTGGGCCCACCAAATGAGCATTTGGACTGTTAAAATGAGGCTTTGGTCCGTCCAAATTGCAGACTGGATCCTAAAGCTGAGGCTATGGTTCCTGAAAGCGAGGCTTTGGTCCCAGAACAGGAGACTTTAGAAGCTAAAACTGAGGGTTTGGGACCAAAAATGAGCCTTTGGACAGCTGTCCCGCATGCCCCAGAACCCCTGAGAGCCGGACCCAATGCCAGCAGCCACTGCCTGTGCCTGGAAATCCAGCCCACCTGCCACGGAGCACCAAGGATCCAGCCCTCGCCAGTGTGTGTCCTTATAAAAAGGCTATTGTTAACAAAAGACAGGTTTGGACCCTTTAAATGAGGCTTTGGACTCTAAAAATGGGGCTTTGGACCTTCATGATCAGAACTGGGGACTTAAAAAGGACTCCCAGGGGAATGGCGTGAGGAGGAAGGGGCGGCAGAGCCGAGGCACTGTGGGCTGCCCGCAGCCCCATTCCCCGTCCCCCTGCACCGCTGGGAGGGGAGAGGGGGCCGAGGAGTCGGGAAGGAGGAGTGAGGCTGAGCCTGGGAAGGGCGGGGCTGGGGGAAGCTCTTTGGGTTGGGGTTTGGTGCTGCTCTCCGGCTGCCTTTTCCCTTGGCACCAAACTGCATCAGCCTGGCCCCGCTCAGGCCCCGCTCGCCCCTGAGGGGGCGCAGGCGGCTCTGGGAGGAGAGGCCCGGGCTGCTCCCGCCCACCCAGCCAGAGCCGCGCCATTGGCCACAGCTGAGCCAATCAGCAGAGCCGGTGTTGGCCTCTCAGGGCCAGGCAGCCTGGGGCGGGGCCGCAGGGGCCAGAGGCCGAGCGGCCTGAGGAGAATGGGGGCAGAGCGGGGCCGGGGGCAGGCGGGGGGGCCCCGCTCAGCAGCCGAAACCAGTTCCCACCAGTGCAGCCCTGGCTGAGGACAGCCCTGGTGAGAGCAGCACAAACCCCTTTCCCTTTTCCCAGCCCCCCTGGCTGCCGGCTGCAGCCGAGGCAGAGGCCGGGCAGGGGAGGGCTCATCCTGCCAGCGCTGCTGATGGCGGCAGAGGAGAGAGCGGCCTGGTCCTGCTGAGCGCAGGGTCGCTCTCCCGCCTGGGCTGCCCCTCGGCCCGGCGCTGCATCTCAGGACCAAGGGTCTGTATGGTGGTTAGTGTTGTTTTCAGGAAGGCTTGTTCCCAGACCCCGTCCTCCCTTCCCCCTCCCTGCCCCGGCCAATATTCGCTGGAACCGTGCTGGCAGAAGGCCCCGGTTCCTGTTAAGGTCATTTACAGGGAATAATTTAAAGGCAATTTGATGAGGCTGGCAATTCCAACTGCTCCAGGTACACAGGAGCTTTAAATGGGCAGTTGCCTGCCGGTGACCTTTCATATGCCTTTCTTCCTAGGTTCATTCATTTCACTCCCACCAAAACCAAAGCCCCGGCTTACACATGGAAAGGGGCAAAACGCGCCGTGGGAGACAGCTGCTCTCCAGGTCCTCATTGCTGTCTGGAGCCCTCCGTGACCAGGAACGGGCAGTGTGTGCCTCCAGTGTATCCCATCTCTGGATGTGCCAGGGCAAACAGCAAGCTCACAGCTGGCCCAAGTGAGTAACAGTTCTCCAGCCGTTCGTTCAGACAAGACAAACAGCCTTTCTTTTTTGCCCTGTGTCAGTGCAGTACAAAACAATCAGCTCCTTGGACTGAGGAGCCTTGGACTGAGGGAAAGGCGGCATTAAGTACCTCAGCCTTTTCCTTGGCCTTTGGCCCTGTTTCCCCCTGCCTCCAGTAAAGGATGGAGATTCTCCCTAGACTCCTTTTGTGGGTAATGCATTTCTCGAAACATCTTTTATTGTCTTTGAGGGCAGCAGCCAGATTCAGTTCCAGCTGGGCAGTCTCCTTCTCCCTCCCCTGCGGGAGCCCCGCCCTCCGGAGGGGAGATGTGGGGGCGGGGCGTTCCAGGGGGAGGGGCGAAACCATGGGGGCGTGGCTGCGGTGGGGAGGCCGGGCTGTGAGGTCACAGACCCCCGCTGTGCCTCTCCGTGATGTGCTCTGCTGTGCCGCGGGCACCACTCTGGCAGTGCCAGCAGCAGCAGCAGCAACATGGTGCAGGTGTGGGGGGCTGTGGCCCCCACCCACCTCCTTCTTCTCCTTCTCCTGGTGGCCCTGCAAGCCTGGGAGGCACAGGCTGCTCCGTGGCGAGCGCGGGAATTAGGTAGGCAGACGGGCAAGGGATGGCACCCAGCCCTGGGCAGCATGGAGCGGAGCCCACCGCACCTCGGGGTGGCAGCAGGGCCAGGGATGTAGTGGGGCAGGGCCGGGAGAGCAGCAGGGCTGGGCTGAGACGGGTGGGCTGTGGCCAGCTCCTCGGGCAAGCGGGAGGCAGACGCCCTGCAGGGAGGCACAGGGGCTGCAGCCGCTGCAGGGGGCTTTTGCAGGGGTCACTGCAGGTCACTGGGAAAGAAGTAGCTCACAACATCTAATGGAAACGTGCTTGATTACAGCTGTGCCTGTAGGCGACGGCCACCAGACTTCTCAGCCTGATCTTGTCCGGGAACCTCAGGGCGATCCCACAGGTATGTCACGTGAATGCACGAGCATTTAGGGTTTCATATTCTGTTCCTATGAAATTGTACTTAATAATTTCTTGGCCTGTGCTCAGACATGCAGAAGAGCAGAGAGGGAATGGGTCAGGCTGAGTGATGTCCCCTGGGGCACTCTGCCTTGGGAAGCTGTCTTTGCCAGACTCTGCGAGCCTGTGCTGCTTCAGGTGCCTGCTGCAAAGCCAGCGGGCTTGTTGGGGTTGAGTTTAGAGCTGGTGGGAGCTCCAGTGAGTCCTTTCTCCCGACAGCTCCGTGCATGGGTTGTTTTGGATCAGCATGGTCCAGGCACCCAGGAACTGTCTGCACGATGCTCCTGAGTGGAAGGGAGAGAGGAGTGCCATGGAGCAATCCCGTGTTTGAACTGCATTCCCTGCCATTCAGCTCTGAGGAAGTCTACTGAAATATTTCACGGGAGCTGCTCTCTTCTGTTTGTTTCCAGAGGTGGCGGGGGGCGATGGATATCCAGCTTCCCGGCTGGGTGCCTGGGCTGAGGCGCAGGGAGATCGCATGGGTACGTCATGGCTTTTTACTGCCTTTGAGAGCTGCCAGCTCAAAGCCCAAATGTGTGCGGGTGTGAGAATATAGACCTGCATTGTGTGTGCCGTGACATTCCGTGATCCCTGTGTATGTTCTGCTATTCAGTTATGGTGGTGTGTATCACAGTGTATGATGGAAACGTGTCATGGGTGTTTGGTTGCAGATGTGGCTCCAGCTCCTCGGCTGAATCCTGCGCTGGAGCTCAGCTGGCATCCCAGGGGTGAGTAGTCAGTCTTGGCTGACTTCACAGGCTAAGCTCTCGTTTTCAGTATTTTAGTAGTGGGAAATCTAACTGGATCCTTTCTGTTAAGGTCCTCAAAGAGCAAAGTATAAAGCCAGCCTAGGGCAATCTTCCCAGCAGTCATCAGAAGTCCTAAAGGAAATCCTGGGACAACTGGAGAAAGCGGCACATGGTGGGTGTATATCACTCTTAAGCAGGAGGCTTGGGAAGCTGAGCTTGTAGACACCTGTATGGACAAGCCATAGGCAGCACAAGCAGAAAGGGCTCGATGAGAGCCTCGCTGCACTGACACTCGATTGCACACCTCGCAGGTGCTGGTGAGCTGCAGAGATGGTGCAGAGTCTCTGCTGCCAGTTGTGGTTGCAGCTGAGTGCCAGGCACAGCTGCTGCCCCAGTTATCCCATCGCTGGCCAGAGCTGTTCTGGGCAGACGCTGGTATCCAGCTGGCAGGAACTGGTGGTGCTCACACCTTGCTGCCAGTGGCCGGAGGGGAGAGAGCCCTTGGGCGGCAGAGAGGATGCGCAGGCAGCTTGGGGTCGCTGAGACTGGCAGACTTTGCCGGGGCTGCAGGCATGCCCTGGCCAGGGTCGGAGCAGCCCCGACTTCACCGCCTGGTCCAGCCCCGTTGTTGTCCTTGATGTTTGAGGACTCTGTGTGACAGCTCGTGGTCAGGGACAGGTGAGAGCTGGACACCCAGCTTGAGGCCGGACAGCTACCTTGAAGGCAGCTGAAATGAAAGGCTGTGAATTTTAGCTCTCTGTGTGTAGTTGTGTTTTAGATACCTTGGTTGTGGCTTTCCTCTTGTTTTGGGGGGCTGTGGGCTCTTCACTGCCACTTGTGAAAGTGCCCAGAACATGGTTGCAAGAGCTTGGGGTTCATTCTACTGCGTGGGGCTGTTACCCTTAGTGTGTGATGGGGCTGGCATGATGGGACGTGCTGCTCCGAAGGGCTCTTTCCCCAGCTGAGTTGGCTGCAGCGTCCTCCTGTCCTCTCTGAAGGAAATAATTTACCGTCACCTTGCAGTTTGCCCAAAATGAACTGAGTGGAATGTGAACAGGAAGATGACGTGCAATCTCCCAGTCTCTCAGCAGGTCAGGTTTTCCCATCTACTGGTAAACTGGAAAGTGTCCAGGGCTTAAATTTTTTCCGTGAATGACACATTGTTTGGACCAGTGATGAGGTGCACCCCCAAACGCCCAGGCTTTGTTTCTGAGTGTTATTAATGTATTTTGCCTCCTGAAGATACCGTGTTCCTGAGGAGGAACGGTTACTTCTACTTAAACTGACCCCCTTTCTTTCTAAAGAGATGGACCGTGAGACCGTGGAGAAGGAGGCGCTTGAGGAAGGAGGCAGTCCCTCATTGCCAGTCTCTGATGGAAAAACAGGGCCAATTCAACCAACCGGCGTGCCAGGTAATTGCTGTCCCTGGGTCATCCAGTGTCAGATCTCAAAATCCCTGGGTGTCTGCAGGCTCTTCCCCTGCTGCCAGCTACTGCACATGGTGTCAGCAGCCGAACTATGAGTAGAGAGCAAGTGTTCTGAAGGGAGCCAGGAGCGGCTCTCTGAGGATGACTGTCGTCTTGGGGGTGTGGAGGTTCTTGCCAGCAGTGTGCCAGAGAGACACCGGTAACCCTCTGTGGATGTGGTGAAGTGCTCGCCTCCCACCGCACCCCTTTCCCCGGGATTTCAGAACCCTGCCATTTTGGGAAGGAGGCCATCTGAACCACATTCAGTAGACAATGGGAAATGTGACTCTTGATTGAATGGACCTCCCTCAGTACCCGCATTGCAGAGCTTGCCGTGCGTCCCTAGAGGCCCTAGGCCCAACAGAGGGGGATCCCTGCTGTGAGCTGAGGGGCAAAGGGATTCACTGGCAGATGAGGCACAGGCTTAGAGGGCACCTCTGCCTGCAAGTGGTGCCCACAGTGGAGAAAAGGCAAAGGGGGAGAGCAATGTTGAGGTGTCTCGTGAGAGGGCCTGACTCCGTCCCCTTGGGGTGTGGGTGCTGGGCTGGGGAGGGAGAGCTGGTGGTGGCACTCCCTGATGCAGGGATGGAGAAAGAGAGGCTCCAGAGTGCATTGGTTTGCAATGGCTTTGGGAGTTTCCTTTGTTTCTACTGAAACATTGCAGGCCCAGGATGTTCACTCCTTCGGAGATGCTAACAAAGTGAGAGAGAGCATTTCCTGGCAATGTCAGCCCTCCTGTGAGAGTGCCAGTCGTGCGCAGGACACCCTAACGTGCAGAATTGTTCCTCCAGGTGTGGATGGCAGGAGAAGCTCAAATGCTGTGGATCCCAATGATTTCCAGAAATACTGCATAGAAGGCGCCGTGGCAGTCTTGGGCTCAGTGCTGTTTGGGATGGCATTGTGTGGTGTGATCTGTCTGTGGAGGAAGAGAAAAGGGTGAGTTGTTGGGAGGTTTTTTTGCCAAACTTCTGTAGGAGATGGCTGCTATTGGTCACGAAGCTTTGAGAGTATTCTGGAGTGCTGAGTTCCTTATTGGCTAGACTCGGCTGAGGTTTCTGCTGTAAGATGCTTTAACTGGCCTCTCAATTCATGGGCATTCTTTTCTGAAACCCCTTCTTACTGTGCCAAGTGTGGGTTACAAGTGACCCTCCCTCGACAAGAGCAGACCCAGCGAGAGACGTAGGCAGAGGAAGGTCAGAAAGTAAAAACAACAAGGGATGACATTGGCATAGAAAGTGAGAACTGCAATAGTCACATCTCCCTACCAGTGAACCCCGCAGCAGAAATCACTCTGTTAGGTGATGCCGTAAATCCCAGATGTTCACCGCAGCCAAGGTGTCCCAGCAACGCAGACCGTGGTGACGAACCTTCCCAGCTCTGTGCCTTGCGTTGGAGAAAGAGTCAGTCTGTCCCACCTGCAGCCCAACACTGCCAGCGTGGGCGTTCTCAGCACAGGCAGGGCTTTTGTCTGTGCAGGGGTACGTATCCCTTTGGATAGGTCTTGTGAAGAGAGGATGGAGAGCACCTCAGCGAACAGCGAGCCGAGGCTGTCCCCTTGCCTGGTCAGGGATGGGCATGGAGGCGAGCGCTGGTCCCTGCCAGGCACGCTGAGAAAGGCGACCAGGAGGCTCTCCTGGCCCTGCAGTGCCGTGCCCGGCTTTGGTCCCCTCGGCCTGCCGGGGTCAGGTCTCCTTCCCGGCACATGCAGAGCAGGCAGGTCAGGATGGTCAGGGCCGAGAGGAGACGAGCCATGGGCAGGCGAGCAGAGCCCCAGCCGAGGGGTGCGGGGCGCCCCGTTTTCTGCGCAAAGCTCTCCGTGCCCACAGCTCCCACGTGCAGCCAGGTGCCCAAACCCCACAGGGTGCCCAGTGCTGCCCCGCACCCTGGCACCCACGTGGCACCGCAGCTGTGGCGGGGCCTCAGCAGCCTCCTCTCTTCACAGGCGCCTCTCTGCAGCTTCGTGAGCCCGGCCTGACACCAGCAGCCACCCCACACGCCCAGACAGCTGTCCCGCATGCCCCAGAACCCCTGAGAGTCAGACCCGATGCCAGCAGCCACCACCTGTGCCTGGAGATCCAGCCCACCTGCCAAGGAGCACCAAGGATCCAGCCCTCGCCAGCCCGTACAGTGTGTGTCCTGAAAAAAGGCTATTGTTAGTAAAAGACAGGTTTGGACCCTATAAATGAGGCTTGGGACTCTAAAAGTGAGGCTTTGGACCTTCAAATGCAGAACTGGGGTCTTAAAAATGACGCTCTGCGCCCTTTAAATGCATCCTTGAACCTTAAGAGCGAGGCTTGGAAATATTGCAAATGAGGGTGTGGAACCTGAAAATGAGGCTTTGGGCCTTAAAGAGGAGGCTTTCAATCTTAGAATCAAAGGATTGTACTCTAAAAAGGAAGCTTTGGGCCCTAAAAATGAGGCTGTGAGCCCTCAAAGAGGGGTTTGGACTCTAAAAATGAGGGTTTGGACACTCCAGATGTGGCTTGGGCCCTCAAAACGACTGTCTGGATCCTCAAAATGCCACCTTGGAGCCTGAAATTGAGGCTTTAGAAAGTCAAAATGAGGCTTTGGAGTCTATAAAGGAGACTTTGCAATCTGAAACAGAGGCTTTGGACCACTAACATGAAGCTTTGAAGTCCAAAATGATGCTTTGGGAGCAAAACTAAGCCTTGAGAAAGTAAAAATGAGGCCTTGGACACTCTAAATGTAGCTTTGGACCCTGAAAAGAGGCTTGGTGCCCTGGAAGTGAGGGTTTAAACTGTAAAAAGGAAACTTTGGGACCCCACAAAAGGCTATGCAGAATAAAAGAGACGTTTGGAACAAAAAAAATGAGGATTTTGGCCCTCAGAAGGAGTCTTTTGGCACTAGAAAGCATGGGCTAGACGCTACAAATGACACTTGGGACCGTGAAAACGAAGGAAACCGATTGGTTCCTCTGTGGCCCCAAGAACGGAAGCTTTGGTCCTGAATATAGGGTTTGGGCACCCCAGTGAAGGCTTTGAGCTGTCAAAGGGGGCTTTGGAGCCTAGAAATGAGAGTTTGGAGCCTCCAAAGGAGGATTTGGGCCTTCAAAACGGGGCTTGGGAAATGAAATGGAGGTTTTGAACCCTGAAATCAGGTTTGGTGCCCTAAAATGATGCTTTGGTACCACAACCTAAGGCTTTACACCCTAAAACTGGGTCTTTGGAGGCTCAAAATGAGGCTTGGGACATGAAACAAATGAGGCTTTGTAGCCTAAATGAGGAGTTTGGACCCTCAAATGAGGCTTTGGGCCCACCAAATGAGCATTTGGACTGTCAAAATGAGGCTTTGGTCCGTCCAAATTGCAGACTGGATCCTAAAGCTGAGGCTATAGTTCCTGAAAGCGAGGCTTTGGTCCCAGAAAAGGAGGTTTTAGAAGCTAAAACTGAGGGTTGGAGCCCAAAAATGAGCCTTTGGACTCCTTAAGAAATCACTATAAAGAAGGCTTGGGAGTCTGGGAATGAGGCTTTGGACCTTCAAAGTCAGAACTGGGGACTTAAAAATGATGCTCTGGGCCCTTGAAATGAGTCCTTGAATCTTAAAAGTGAGGCTTGGAAATGGTAAATGAGGTTGAGGACCCTGCAAATGAGGGTTTGGACCATCAAAAGGAGGCTTTCAAGCCTGGAATCAAAGCTTTGTACTCTAAAAATGAAGCTCTGAGCCCTAAAACAGGGAGTTGGCCCTAAAAATGAGGGTTTGGAAACTCAAGATGTGACTTGGGCCCTCAATACCACTGGCTGCATCCTAAAACTGAGCCTTTGGAGCCTGAAATTGCGGCTTTAAATACTGAAAGTGCAGCTTTGGAGTCTAAAAAGGAGATTTGCAAACTGAAAGGGAGCCTTTGGACCATGAAAATGTGAAGCTTTGGTGCCTAAAAAAGAGACTTTGTAGCCTAAAATGAGCCTTTGATCCCTGAAAGTGAGGCTTTGGATTCTAAGGTGAAAATGTGAATCTTAAAAATGAGGCTTTGGGCCTTGAAGTGAGCATTTGGACCATAAAAGGAGGGGTTGGATCCAGAAAAGGAGGCTTTGGGCCCTGAAAAGGAGACTTTGGGCTCTGCCATCAGTTTTGGACCTTAAAACTGTCCCTGCTCATGACGCTCAGGGCAGTTTATAGAGTTATTCATCTGAATGATTCGAGTCCTGTGCCATAGGGAGAACTCCGTCTCTCTCTCCTCCTTCTGCTGTGTTTACGAGATCTCCACTGACGTGGAGATATTGGCCGTTGCCTCATGTTCAGCCCCACGTTGCCTGACAGCATTCAGGGAATCTGCTGACTTTCATGTTCAAATCCAGGCCCACGGAGCTCCATGAGGTGCCAGGGCTACACGAGGTGCCAGGAAACAACGTGATTTATCCTTTGTACAGTCCAACAGAAACAACGTTCTCATGAGAACTTGTTGCTGCACTGTTAGGTGCAGGCAAAGCCAGGCAGGTGGCCTCCTGGCCAGTGGAGAGTGGGAGCTGCCTGCAGGCTCCTTGGTGGCAATGAGCTGCCGAGGTTGTCCTGCGGCCCAGGGATCTGTGCAGCACAGCACAGGCGTGAAGACCACACTGTGCATGCAGCACAGCCCAGCCCAGCAGGAGCTGCTCAGGTTTCCCCGTGAGAAGGCTGTCCTCCAGCCTGGTGCCACAGCTGAGGTGCTGCGGCCCACACGTGCACTGCCAGGAAGAGCTGTAGGCCCACTGCTTGTCACACAACTGTCACCTGTTTTGATTAAATGAGTAGAATAGCATAGCATAGCATATAAACCAGACCAGAGAAGACCAGAATAGTTTAGTTCGAGGGGACCTACAATGATCATCTACTCTGACTGCCTGACCAATTCAGGGCTGACCAAAAGTTAAAGCAAGTTATTAAGGGCATTGTCCAAATGCCTCTTAAACACTGAGAGGCTTGGGGCATCGACCACCTCTCTAGGAAGCCTGTTGCAGGGTTTGACCACCCTCTCAGTACAGACATGTTTCCTGATATCCAGTCGAAACCTCCTCTGGTGCAGCTTTGAGCCATTCCCACGTGTCCTATCACCGGATCCCAGGGAGAAGAGATCAGCACCTCCCTCTCCACGTCCCCTCCTCAGGCAGCTGGAGAGAGCCATGAGGTCGCCCCTCAGCCGCCTTCTCTCCAAACTAGACAAGCCCAAAGCCCTTAGCTGCTCCTCAGAGGACATGCCTTCCCGCCCTTTCACCAGCTTTGGTGCCCTCCTCTGGATGCATTCAAGGACCTGAACATCCTTCTCCAATGGTGGGGCCCAGCACCGCACACAGTATTCCAGGTGAGGCCTCACCAAGGCTGAATGCAGCGGGATAATCCCCTCTGCTGACCGGCTGGTTTTGCTGTGTTTGATGCACCCCAGAACACGGTTTGCCCTCCCGGCTGCCAGGGCACACTGCTGACTGCTGTGGAGCCTGCTGTCGACCAGCACCCCCAGATGCCTTTCTGCAGGGCCACTCCTCTCCCAATTTATACTTGTGCCCGCTGTTACTGCATCCTGGGTGCAGAATCTGGCATTTTGACTTGTTCCATTTCATCCCATTAATCATAGCCCAATGCTCCAATCTATCTAGATCCCTCTGCAAGGCCTCTTGTCCCTCGAGAGAGTCAACAGCACCTCCCAGTTTGGTATCATCAGCAACCTTGCTAGTGGTGCATTCGACTCCTGCACGCAGATCATCGATAAGCATATTGAACAGAACTGGCCCTAGGATTGAGCCCTGAGGAAGACCGCTGGGGACCGGTGGCCAGCCAGATGCAGCCCCATTCACTGCGACCCTTTGAGCCCTGCCCTTCAGCCAGTTCTTCACCCAGCGCACCGTGAACCCGCTCATCCCCCAGTTGGACAACTTGTCCAGAAGGATGCTGTGAGGGACAGTACCAAAAGCCTTACTGAAATCCGGGAAATCTACACCCACCACCTTGCCTTCATCCACTAGGATGGTGACCTTATCCCAGAAGGATATCAAATGAGTTCAACGGGACTTGTATTTAACATGGGTTCACAAAGGGGAAGGGAAAGTCCAGAGGTCCCTTCCAACCTCAACATTTCTGTCATTCTGTGAGGAGAAAGGAGAAAGGAGAAAACTCCTGGGGGCTTGTGGCAGGCCTGGGAGGGAGCTGAGGTCCCTTCCAGCCCCAGCACTACAAATCCAGCATGAGATGCCTCCATTGACTCAGCTGATTGCCTTCCCTCAGCGTGGCTGAAGGAGATGCCTCCCTGGCAGTGTCCAGGTGTCCTGCCTCATGATGGGCCAAGGCAGGGGGATTCTCAGACCTAACTGTGTCTGGGAGAGGAGAAAGGGCACTGCTGCAAAGAAACGTCTCTGCAGAGGTGAGAGAGGCAACATCGGTGATTCCTTCAGTCTCTTCCCAAGCAGGTTCCTGGAGAGCCCCAGGGAGACCTGGAGGGAGCGCCGAGTGGGGTGGGGGGCAGAGAAAGTGACGTCTTGGGCAGGTGCCCTCCTCCGGGGCTGAGACAGGCTCCTGGGGTGGAGGGAGCTCCTGGGAAGCAGGCAGCAGTGCAGAGAGACAGCTCTGCCAAGGAGCAACTCCTCTGCCAAGCGCAGCAGGGCTCTGGGCAAAGGAGTAGGGCAGAGCGAGATTAAAGGCAGGCTGGAGTGGGAGGAGAGAGGAGAGCTGCAAGGGAAGAAACCTTTCCAGCCCTTGACACGGGAAGTCTCTTGGTGCAGGGCAATGCAGCTGCCGTTGCGGGAAGGGTCTCCGAAAGCGTTCATAGCCTCCAGGGTCTGTCAGGAGGCCTCCCAGCCCAGGGGCTCATGTTAGACAAGGGGGAAGGGGTGAAGGCAGGGTGTGCAGCCAGAGCTGCCCAGGGCATTTCAGAGGGGGCTTTTGCAGAGGAAGAGCAAGGCAGGGGATACCTTACAGCTAAAGAGCTTTCCTGAGGCCGTGCTTCCAGTTTCCTGCTGTTTCAGGACAAAGGGAAAAGGAGCTGCTGCATTTGGCGAGGGAGCCTGAGAGTCCTGAGCTGCCATGCTGAGAAATCAGTAGGTCTGGTAGGAGCCAAGGCAACTGCTTCCATCCACTCCTCTACCTCCAGAGAGCACCAGCATCACCTTTGCTGGCCTCAGCAGGGTTTCTCTGACCTGCTCCTTACTGCCTGCAAGCGGGGAGTACCACCAGAGACTGCTTGAAACAGGGAGGTTTCTTCAGGTCAGAGCTGAGCAGACAGGAGTGAGTGATGGGGTCTGTGATCCCTGACAGGGAAAAACTGGAGGGCAGAGAAACAGTTCCCGGCAGGGATAGCTCCAGGCAGCAGAGACATGGGCAAAGAGCTCTAGGAAACTCCAACCCCAAATGGCATGGGAGGGAGAATTTGGGAAGCTCCCTGTCATGCCCTCCAATGCAGACACCTTCCTCTGAGCAAGACCCCTGCTCTCGTCTCCCACCCAGCACAGCCTCTGCCCTCAAGGCTGTGTGGTCCAGGGCAGGAGTTGCCTCCTCTGCAGCCAGAGCTCTGGCACAGCAGAGGGGCATCTCTCCTGACACGTGGCCGCTTCCCTCTGCAGGGCAAAGGGGCTGAGAGCGACTGCCCTGCGCTTTTGCTAACTGGGAGGTGCTGTGCTCTGCTGGGTAAGGAGAAGGCTTTCCTGAGTGCCCGGCCGCCTCTCCTCTCCTTGCTTCCCTTAGGAGGAGAGTCACAGAGTTCTTCTTTGTTCCTCCACCTGCTTGTGCTGCTCTTCTTCCTGCTCGTGGGGTCCCTGGCAGTAACGGTGGTGGTGTGGGGCAAGGGGTGGGGGTGGGGAGTGCCTGCTCTGGCCCTGACCTGGAGGGCGCTGCCCTGGAGGTGTTTCCATGGGACCAAGGTGCCCAAGCCCTCTCTTCATTTTCCAGGCTCCAGACACTGCACTCAGTGCTTGGGCAATGAGGCACTGCTTCCCTTAGCAGACCTCACCTTAAGACACCTGATTATGCTGGGCAGGGAGTCCTGCGAGGCTGTGAGCATCCCTCCAGAAGGGCACAGCTCTCCTGCAGGACCTTGGAGATGTCTGAGAGCACCCGATCTGCCCATGCCAATCAGCATCCTTGCCCTGTCCTCTTCCTCATACTCCGCAGAGCTGCGCTGGAAAGGAGAGGTGTTTTGAACTCTGCACCTGGAACAGGACCCCTCTGCTCCCAGGACAGTCCAATGTCTTTTGCAGAGCAACCTCTGGGTGCAGTCGTCCTGCAGCTGAGAGCGGTGCAAGCCCAGAGCAGCTGGGCACCAGGCTGATGGACAGAGCAGCCCTCCTGCATGGGAGCACTGACGGAGGTTTGCACTGAGAGCAACGGGGCAACGGGGGAATGTGACCCTTTCCAAGACCATTTCCCAAGTGGGATGGGCGTGTCTGCATACTAAAACACAGTGTACCGACACACGTTTCCTGCACCTCATCTCCCACCTTCCTCTGGGGAAGAAAGCGTCCTTCTGGGCTTTTTGCCCTCCGCTCTAGTGCAGCACAGGGAACTCCTCCCCAGGAAGCCTCCCTCCAAACACCCTGGGCTGTTGCTGCCTCCATGGGTCCTTGCTGGAAAGCAGGGCTGACCCTTCCGGAGCCCCCGGGGAGAGGGCACGGCTCTGCACAGCACACTCAGCCAGCACAAACCAGAGCTGAAGCCTCGGAGCTGTGTAACAGCCCCCCAGGAAAGAAAAACACCCTTAGGTATTGCACAATGAATGAATGAATGAAATTTGGCTCAGAGAAGCTTCTCTGAATTTTTCTCTTTTCTCTCCTTTGGCAGTTTCCATGCCCAGAAGCAGCAGATGTCCAATGGCAGCTCCACGAACGAGTTCCTCCTCCTGACATTTACAGACACACAGGAGCTGCAGCTCATGGTTTAGAGGTGGACCAGGCAGTTAGGTTAAGAGCTTGGACTCGATGATCTCAGAGGTCCTTTCCAACCTGAACGCTTCTATGATTCTATGAAAAAGGATCTTCTCAGGGCAGCGCCTGAAGGCTTAGGTCTTCTTTCAAAGTGGCTCTAGAGAACACGCCCAGAGAAGTGCCCAGGAGAGGAAAACCCTTGTGAACAGCTCAAGTGTGTGAGTGTGCAGCTTTGGGGCACACAGCAGTGTCATGGACGCTCATGGGAGAATTCAGTCCTTGGCACCCAAGAATGTCTCCTCGCACAGCCAGGCCTCCTGGGAGAGATGTGAAGGACCAGCAGAGCAGGCTCTGGTCTGTGCCCATGTGCGCTGGACACCCCATCCAAAGCACACACCATGCTGGCTGCTATGCAGAAAATTAACCCTATCCCAGCCACAGCCAGTACACCGAAGCTCCCCTCCCATGGCATTCCTGGTAGCAGTTCCGTCTCACTCCCTGCCCAGCGCAGACCAACCGCCTGCAATACAAATGGGGTCACCAAATGAACTCCTCCCGAGCCTTGCACAAGCAGGCAAAGAGCAAAGCGGTGCCTCAGGGAGGTCCTCCCCTCACACATCTCGATGTGCTTCCTCAGCCCGTGTTTTTTGGATCCATGGATAGTGAATGGTGAAACATGGTCATCCCCTGAGGATGAGATGGAAAGCCTTGAGAGCTTCTGAACTTAATAAATACTGCTTGTTCTTATGCTAACAAATCTAAACCAATTGAATACGGTGTAAATATCATTCGAGAACATGCCCATACCATTCCCATGAGGAACCAGGAGCTCAAGGATGCCCTATGGAAACTGGCCCAGTAGATGTTGATTCACCGAAAATAACTTGCCTCCCCCTCTCTGCACATTTCCCAGAGTTTATCTTATGGCAGGAGACTATTGTTTTCCCTTATGATAATCATACATCTAGATATTTTTTCTGGGTTTATTTATACTGCTTCATTCAAGGCTTGATCCTGTTGTGTCTTACCCTTGCACAACACGGTGTCAAATGTGACCTGTCCAATAGCAGCTCTTCAATAAAACAGAATCTCCCAGGTCCAGAGACTGAAGGCTGGGCTCTTCCTCCAAAGCTGCTGCCAAGAAACTGTCCAAGGAATCAGTCTTTTAAAGAGTCTGTTCTTCTTGTGTTCTCAATGTTTTGGGGTTAGGTTCATGGTACTATTGGGTTCCACTGGACCAAATGCTCTGGGTTTAAACGCTCTCTTCTTGGTGTCCAGGGGCAGGGCAGATGGTCCATGAGCTCCCCATTATCTCCTTAGGTTTCTTCATGTGTGACAGGAGTGATGGCATATACCAGACTCCCTGGAAATGAATTTGGAGGGGTGAGGAGAGGAGAGGATGGGGACTCCCCACGTGCCCTGGGGTTGGAATGAATGGAGGCTCAGAAGGTGAAACACCCTCAGTGGTGAAGTCCCACAAAATTACAGCACTAAATTGAGGTAGGCACAAACAAGGACTGTGCAATGGGAGTCAGTGGGAACCCAGCAGGCAGAGGGAAGGGAGACTGCAGAGATGCGGGAGCTGCCTGAGGAGCCCCAGGACTCTCATGCTGTCCTGGTCAGTGGGGCCGATGGAGGCAGAGAAGGGGGCAAATGCAGGCGGAGTTGGGGATAACCTATAATATGAATGCAGCAGAGCTGGAGATTGACTGGCTTCTGTTTCCTCGTGCCCTTGGGGCCAGCATCAGCCCTGGGGCTGGTGGGGAGGCTGAGCCCCCTCTCTGCCCCCCAGCAGCTGCTCGTCCCTTCAGAGGGGCTGGGGCTGTGGTTGAGTGCCCAGAGCTCTCAGCAGCCTGCAGCGGACACAACCATGGGGTCAGGGAGGTGGAGAGATCTGGGCAGGGGCTGGGCTGGGCCGCAAAAGGCCTGGAAGAGGAAATGCTACTGCAGAGGTAATCTGTGTGAGTGTGCAGGCTGGGGGCCCCCAGCAGGGTGCTCACGGTGCAGAGCCAGGCATGATGGTGAAGGAAGCAAGGCACCGAAGGTGCACAAGAGAGGGGCCTGGTCTGTTCCATATTCCCTTGGCATCCCGAGGAAGCAGCCTCAGGGAAATTGTCCCAGACCCATCCCCCACACCAGCCATTTCCATCTCTGCCATAGGCCATGGGTCCAGATAAAGACAGGGAGATCGCTTACTGATTCCTGTCACAGGCAAAGAAGACATGACATTTATTGCCAATTAAAAGAATGTGGATAGTGAGAAATGATAACAAGAGTATTAAAGACCATTTCCCCACCCCACTCCTTTTTCCCAGGCCCAGATTACTCCTTCATTCCCAATTCTTCTACCCACCCCAGCCTTGAGAGGCGCAGGGGGGTGGGAAATGGGGGGGTTCAGTTAGTACATAACAGTTCACCTCTGTCACTCCTTCCTCCCATACTTCTCCCCTGCTCCAGCGTGGGTCCTCTCCACAGGATCCCGCTCTATTTGCAGTCAAGGCTATGTGTTGTTCACTTCTTTCTCTCTTACTTTTCTCCTTTCTACTCACAGAATGACAGAAATGTGGAGGTTGGAAGGGACCTCTGGACTCTCCCTTCCCCTTTGTGAACCCATGTTAAATACAAGTCCCGTTGAACTCATTTGATATCCTTCTGGGATAAGGTCACCATCCTAGTGGATGCAAGGAAGATGGTGGGTGTAGATTTCCCGGATTTTAGTAAGGCTTTTGGTACTGTCCCTCACAGCATCCTTCTGGACAAGTTGTCCAACTGGGGGATGAGAGGGTTCATGGTGCACTGGGTGAAGAACTGGCTGAAGGGCAGAGCTCAAAGGGTCGCAGTGAATGGGGCTGCAAGTGGCTGTCCACAGGTCCCCAGCGGTGCTCCTCAGGGCTCAATCCTAGGGCCAGTTCTGTTCCATACACTTATCGATGATCTGCATGCAGAAGTAGAATGCACCATTACCAAGTTTGCTGATGATAATGATTCCATTTCACAGAATCGGCTGCTGCTTGAGGCTGGCCGGGAGGTCAGCTGGAGGACGAAGTCACCAGGTCCAACCCCCCTGCTCAAGCAGGGCCTCCTGCAGCTGCTTGTCCTTGACCACGTCCAGAGGGCCGTGGAACATCGCCAGGGATGGAGACTCCACAGTCTCCCTGGGCAGCCTGTGCCGCTGCTCGTCACCCGCACAGCACCCTTTGCACGTCCCCTTTCTGGTCTGGGCATGAGGTCCCTGTCAGCCCGTCTCTGCAGCCTGCCCAGGTCCCTCGGGACGGCAGCACGACCCCCTGGCCTAAGTGCCGCTGCTCCCAGACTGGTGTCATCGGTCAGCTTGCCGAGGGTGCACTCTGCCCCATCCTCCAGAACATTAATTAAGGAAGATGATAAACAGGATCAGACCCAGTCTTGACCCCTGCGAGACACCCCTAGTTACTGGCCTCGCACTAGGCTTGGTGCCAATGAGCAGCACCCTCAGGGCCCGGCTGTTCAGCCCGTTTCAGTCCCACTCGCTGTCGTCTCAGCCAGCCCATTTCTGTTGCAGTGACTTGAACTCCATATTTAAAAAGAAGAGATTGCAAGATGGGCCCAGGCAAGCACACAGCTTTCAAAATCCCAAGACATAAACCTCCCACACTGGGCATTTCCTCCAATTGCCCCAAAACCTACAGAGAAGAAAACACCCCAGGAATTACATATGCAAGGCCAAGGAGTGTTTTTAATTCTGGCTTTGGCTTTTCTGACTGTGGGTACCAAGTGAGTGTTGTTTTTGCAAGGCGATCCCAAGAGCTGACCAGGGCTTAAAGCTCTTCCTCGAGGGACCTGTGGGCAGGCGGGCTAGCCGGCAGAGGTGTCCGAGTCTCTGGAAGGTCTCTCTGAGCTCTTGCTGGCCAGAGGCAGCACTGGGAGGGGGGACAGGGTGGGCTGCTGGTGCCCTTTGTGCAGCTTGGTCCCTGCTGGGGGCAGTTTTAGTGCTTCCTTGTTTTCTCCTCTTCCTCCTTTTTCTTCTGCTGCTCCTCCTCTCTGGCATTGCACAAGTCAGATGCTGTGCTCTGCTCTTATCCAGGGTCGCAATCTGCCCCCATCACAACAGCAGTACCCCGAGTGTTACTCTGATTTGTGTCTCTGGGGCACTGAAACCCTCCTCCTCCTCCTCCCTGCTGAGGTGTCATAGACTGTGGTTTCCAGAAACTGGCTGCAGACATCATAGCCCCGCTGCGGGGATCTGCTCCGCTCTCTCTGCCTCAGCAGGGTTTGCTCCCGAGCAGCCCTGCATGCGGGAGCCCACTTGGAGCTGGCGTTGGATGGCCCTGGAGCTGTGTCATCCCTTGGGGCTTGGTCACGACATGGAGGACTTGTTCTCAACCTCTTCCTCCCCCTTAGTGAGCTGTCGTAGTCCATGATCTCCACAAACTGGCTGCAGAGATCATAGCCCTGCTGCAGGGATCTGCTCTGCTCTCTCTGCACTGGCAGGGTTTGCTCCCGAGCACCACTGGGTGCAGGCGCCGACTGGGAGCTGCCGTTGGAGGGCCCTGCAGCTGTGTCATCCCTGGGAGTGCAGTCACACCTTGGAGGACCGGTTGTCCTCCTCCTCCTCCCTGCTGAGTGGTCATAGTCGGTGGTGTCCACGCACCAGCTGCGGGGATCTTGTCCCCACTGCGGGGATCTGCTCCGGGCCCTCTCCTTGGCACCACTCTTCTGGCAGCGGGAAGAAGGGCTGAATCCATGCTCCTCTTTGTTGCTCTCTTCTCGCACGGTGTGCAGCACACGCTCACGTGGTTGAGAGCAGAGCGGGCACGCAGCTTTCCTTCTGGACACCAGCCTTATGCAGCCACAGAAGAAGCGATGCAAGCAGGAGCCAATGTAGGAGGCAATGTTGAGCCTGCCTGGCCAGATGAAGCCCGTCCAGCCTGCAGATGCCTCCCGTGCAGCTGCCCAGGTGAGCTGGCTCTTGCTGGCTGTTGCAGAGGAGCTGCTGTCCTCTGCAGAGTCCTCCATGCCCAGCGCCACGTCCTGCAAAGAGAGCTGTGAAAAGGTCCTGCCCTTTCGTCCTGAAAGGAGCAGAAGAGTGAGGCAAGCCCAGAAGCTGTGGGAGGGGACAGCTAAGGGCCTCCCAAAGGCTCTCCTGGAGGGCTGCAAAGGCAGAAGGGCCAAAGGCAGACAAGTGGGATGCTTTGAGAGGGAGCAGTGTTGGGGCTGTGAAGAAAGCTGCAGTGTGGGAGGGAAAAGAGAGCAATGCCAAGATCCCAGAAAGAAATCCACTGTCCACCTGCTGCCCTGACCCACCTCCCCAGAGTTACCTTAGTCCGACGAGGCAGACCCTGTGGTCCCACAGAGCACGCCTGTTTGCTGTCGGCCCCCCGCTGACTGAGGAAGGGACGGGCATATGATGGTGCTGGTGAGGAAGAAGCCCTTTCTCCAGTTTTCAAATCAGTGCACCTGGAGAAACAAAGAGTGATCTCCATTTAGGTCTGTTCTTGCAGCCTCCTCTGGGGTTCAGTCATTTTCTCGGAGCGGTTTCCACAACAGAGAGAAGATATAAGCGAGACTAGAAATGAGAAGTTCGATTGGGGTCTTCCCACCAGGTCTACACCTGTCAGAGCAAGTCCTTGTCTTTATCCCCCCTACGGCCTCCATTTCATAGAATCACAGAATCACAGAACGGTTGGGGTTGGAAGGGACCTTAAAGATCATCTAGTTCCAAGTCCCCTGCCATGGGCAGGGATACCTTCCACTCCATCAGGTTGCTCAAAGTCCCATCCAAGCTGGCCTTGAACACTTCCAGGGAGGGGGCATCCACAGCTTCTCTGGGCAACCTCTTCCAGTGTCTCACCACCCTCACCGTAACGAATTTCTCCCTAATACCTAACTTACATCTTCCCTTGTTCAGTTTAAAACCATTACCCCTCGTCCTATCACTACACCCCCTGATAAAGTGTCCCTCCCCATTTCCTGGAGGCCCCTTTAAGTACTCTTCTCTACATTAGCCAGCTTCAGAGAGCAGACAAGGAGCACTTTACAGCAGGGCAGGAGCCGAAAGCCCGGCAAGGAAAGGTAAGGACGGAGGTGAGGTAGTTCAGACTTGACAGCACTGAATGATGCAGGTAGGAACTGTCTCCTAGGACCGAAAGAGAAACACTCAGGAGGATGAGAAGAGAAAGAGCAAAGCCAGGAGAAGGAAACGTATTCGAAACACATTTTAATACTGGTTATTACCTGACATAAAACAGTAGATAGGCTTGCTGCCTGAGAACTGTGTTGATGTCACAACCCTCCACAGACGCATCGTTCATCTTGTACCACAGTCCATCGCTGGCCTGCAAAGAAAGGCATCGATAGCTGGAGAGGAACTGCCTGGTTTCTCAGTGATAACACAGGCAGAAAACTACCGAACCAAGAGCACACCAAAACAACTCTAACGCAGCCGGTAAGGAGACCTTCCCCCCCAGAACCTTGGCTGCCAGTAACACTGCTGTGAAAGGTTGCCTTCCCCAGCACACATTTTTCCCCTGCTAGGAAGGAAGTTGCTCTTGACCTTGGTGTAGCAGAAATAGTGTCCTGCATGACAGCTGCCACCGCTATGTACCAGGACAGCATATAAGGCGTAGAGGAGCGGTTCTCCTGCTGTCCGAGATGTGTATGGCCAAAGATCCAAGTACTCGGGATACTCCACCACCTACAGAGAGACCAAGAGGGCTCAGAAATGATCCTGAGCTAGTACATGGACTAGCCTTCAACATGTCATGGTTTGGGTGGCAGGAAACTGTTCTTGGCCAAAGCAGCTCCGTCAGAGCAGAGTCCATGCTTGTCTTCCCACGGCAACTCTCGTCTCCCCAGAAGGGAACACGAAGAACCCAACATGAACGGCTTGTGAAAGAGCATACTGCTTTGGGACACCTCCCGCTCCAGGAAGAGAAAGTTGCACTCCAATTGCGTACACACCTTTCTGATCTTCCTGCCGGTGAAATGGTCAACGCGTTGCAGACACACAGTGAGAACCTTGGGCACGTGATGGATTGTAAACCTCTTGGAGGCGGCAACCATCTTGTCACACCTTGAAACCAAACACAGAGCCAGATGCTGAAGGGCACCCTTTTTCCCCGCCAGAAGGCAAGACAAGCTTTCCTGTCTCACACATCCTGACGCTGTTTTAAGGCTATTCAGAACCATAAGTGCCAGATTAAACAACAGCTACTGCCCATTACTGTGCATTAAACCTCCATGAAAAGAGGACTTCTGCACGATGACATGCAGCACCTTCATGAAGGATCTAGTGTTAATATGTCGTTACCAATCGTCTTACTTGCTACATTTAAAGCAGTTTTTGCCATCCAGCTGCTTGGGTTTCACAAAGTCCTCCAGAATTGCGGTGATAGAGGAGGCTGCCTGGAGGAGGGAGAAAGGAGAGCACTGAGCTCGGGGAAACGCCCTCGCCCAAACACTTGGCTAAGAGCTGCCAAGAAGGCGCAGGTAGCTGAGGCTGAGGAGACCCACTGTGAACCCACAAGCAGTGTCCAGAAGGAGGCAGAAAGAGGGTATTATGCTGAACATTTCCTCATTTCCCAGGAATGCCCAGGGCTATCAAAGCGACCTCTCTGTGGCACCACTCAGTTCAGCTACTGATGGGGTGCAGGGTCATCAGAATGAAAACAACACAACCCATCAGCCTGGGAGCCAGAGGGGTGTTGAGGGAGGGCAAAGGGAAGAAGGAGGAGAGTCCATCAAGGGTGCAGGGAGGATAATGTGTGCTTGTCCCGCTTAAAGCCAGCACCTACAGGGAGACCACTGCCATGGCCTCCCCAGAAGGACACAGTCCATTCCACTCCCCACCCACCACCAAGCTCTCTTCTCTTGGCTTTGCAGTATATGGTTTTACACCACCTGCGTTTATTCTGGAAAGCTACGGGGGCCTTGGGATGTCTTGAATCCCAGTTACAAACCCTCTTACATTTATATCCAAAGGAAGATCCAGGAAGGCCTCGTAGGAATCGGAAACGGCTTTGCAGCTCAAGCACGTGACTGGAAGGCAAATCAAAATGCTCAGCGACAGGGGAAGTCGACTGACTGTGCCGGTTTACGGCCTCCATACCTGCTACGCCAGTCACACGATCAGCTGTTTATCACAGGCAGACAGAAGGACACAGACAATTCCAAGGAGAGCAATAGTCATGGAAAAGTACCTCTGGATCTCAGCATGCCCCCAAATATTTGGTGGACGATGGTAGTTGCTTGAGAAGAGACATCCAAGCTGGAAAGAAAGGGTAAGGCAGGGAGCTCAGAAGTAGGGCAGAGAGTTATCTCCTCCAGGAGTTTTGCTTTGTCTGAAAACCCTGGCTGTAGGGTTTCCTTGATGGGAGTGCATCAAGGAGTCCAAAGGCCTCAGGAGCATTGAAAAGGGAATTTGCTTGTGCTTACTCGTTGCTTCCACTCAGACAAGCTCTCTGCATGGCATCGACAGTGCAGCGTAAGAACTCGTGGGCGTCTTCCTGCATGCCATGCTGGAAATGTTCTCCTATTCCTAAGAAAGAAGAAGTTAGTAGTTGTCCCCCACAGGAAAGGAAGGAAACGGTAAAAGCACCTGAAATGACTCACGTGTGAGGACATTGACAACACTCCAAGGCTGGATGGCACTGGCTGAGGAATGCAGGACCTTGTTAACGTGTGCTTCCATTCTGCACATCATGCAGAAGCCTTGCTGGCGACCTGAAGAGGAAGGGAGGGAGGGAAGCGTCTCGGGTTAGCAAGATCTCCCGAGCGGTGGGAAACCTAATGGAGATCCTGAAGTTACAGGAACAGCCCCCACTCCTCTTCTCCCAAGGTGCCAATGGCCCACTGGGACATTGTAGTGCATAGAAAACTTTCTTCAGAGGGATGCTGAACTGACAAAAGTTTTCTGTGCAAGAAGCAAAGAGAGTTTAACTTGCAGGAATGGGGACCGAGAGCGGGGGCTAGAAAGAGGTGCCTCTCTGAAGATGAATACACCGAGATAGGACAAGGGGCTTCTAGGCTTGCGTGTTCAAAGAACACCAACTCGGGGGACTGAGAGAGGAGGGCTGCTTTTCTCCTCAATCAAATTCCAGATGCTGGGAATCCTTGGGAAGAGCCCACCAGATTTGCAAGGAGCTGTTGATAAAAGTACTGACACGAGCGGCTGTGCTCCCGAGAGAGCAGGTAGTTGGCGAGAGGGGGTGTGTACGTCAGGCACTGCAGGACGGAGTTGAGGTAGCACGTATTGCCCAGGTTGTGGAGTCCTGCTCCAGCTCTCTGTCTTTGCTGCCAATCCATGCAAAGCTTCTCCGGGGGAAAGAGGATCCTTTGTGGCAGAGCCATTCCCTCGGCAATGGCTGCAGGGAAATGACATTTGAAAAGAGAGGAGATGACGTTGTTGCACAAAAGCATCGTTTAAAAGTCAAGCTCTGTACAGGAGCCCCCAGGACAAGCAGCTCTAACCTCCAACACAGAAACACTGGGGGAAGCCTAACACTGCCATTGACAATGACTGGTCAAGAAGCAGTTTTGGAAAAGAGTCTGTTGCCCTGCTTCCTTTGCCAAAACTCCAAGAAAGCCACACTCTGATTTCTGTGCTTCGGGCTACCTTCCTTTCCCTCTAGAGCCTTGAATTGGATTCTTAGGTCAAGTCTTCCCTTTTCCTGATGGTAACTTGATGAAAACAAGCAAGTCCCTAGCCCAGAAGGTAACCCTACTGATGTCAGTACGAGCAATGTCATCTTTCAAAGTCTTGTACATCGTGGCAGATGACAGACAAAACTCATTTTCCTGTGTCTAATCAAAAACACCTGGGTGAGCCTGGCTGCTACCAGGAAACGCCCCAGAATTCACTCTAGGTTGTCAGCACATCCACAGTCAGGGATGGAGCAGCAGCCACGTCCGTCGCCTTTGGGGATTCCCAAAGTCCAATGGTGAAGCCCTTACTCACAGGAGTCATTCCCCTTTGCGGCCATTGCTCCTCTCAGGAACAGAGCGGAAAGCTTTGGATGACAAAGGATGTCAGGACACGCTCCAGAAAGAGAAGATCAGAGCCAGGCCTGTCACCTGATTGCAAAGAAATAAGTGGAGTTCAAGAAAATGATTGAAAACAATTCCAAATGAAATGCACAGATCAACGTCTGCCATCAGAAGTGTTTCAGTGGTACTTGTAAGTGCTGCAGAGCTGCAGGCTGATGGCCCTGCTGTCCCTGTCACAGGACTCCAATTGACAGCAATTACCAAGGCCCTTTTGACACACTGCATTGCGTGTCACCTTCTCTAAAGGGGTCCTGCTGCTTACCTGTGGCCAGCGTTAGCAGCAGAGCCCTCTGGCTCTCCAGCCCACACTTTCCCACCTTGTACACAGCAGTGACCGGCTTTCGGCCGCTACTTTAATGGCTGCCTTTGCCGTCCTCCTTTTCTGTCTCCCTTCCTACCCCATCAGTCAGGGTGGGCTTCTTGTCATTCCATGCTGAGCCCAACGCCTCAGACTACACTGCCACCCCGCTACTTACCTCTCCTGGGATATGGCAAAGAAATATAAGAATTAGCAAAGAGGAACTCTACCCATAGCCCATATCTGGCCAGCCTAGAAAGGTGTAATAGCTCAGCCTAGAGCTCGGAAGGCACACACCAGACTATACTTTTCTCCTCTATCTACCTACCCTATGCTGTGTCCTGAAAGTCAAATCATAATTACCTTTGAACGAGGATGGAAGTTGAGGAGAAGTGAGCAGTAAATGATAAATGCTTGGAAAAAAATAGGCACGCAAGTAGCAATGGAAGGAGCTGAGTTATCCCGAAGGCCAGCTCAGCTCTACTAGCTTTCGCTGGCCTGCTCTTCAGCATTTCAAGCCCCGGCCAGGTGAGGTCACAAGCGCCGGGTGGGTCCGCATCACTGCCCCTTTGTGACATGGGCCCACATGGGAATGTGTCCCCTGGAGGCCACACAGCTGCCACGGCCCGGGCACCTCCTGTAGCCATCAGCCCCCGGGCTTCCTCATGCACTGCTGACGAAGGGCTGCTCATCTGCTGGCAGAGCTCCCACCTCCTCCCTGAGCTGCACCAGCTGGATGAAGAAAAACCTGCCCAGGGCTGTAAGCGTGCCTGTTCCCAGCTTTGGCTGCCACATTTGGGTTGCTGAGGGTTTCTTTTCCACTCTTCCCAGGTACAGGACTGTGTCTGTGAGACTCATGGAGCAAAGCACCTGGTCTCTACAGGTTCATTTCCAATGAATTTTGTGTGCCCCCCAAGATACAGCCACCGGCCAGCTCTGAAGTGGCGCTACCGAAGAAACACCTTCAGCAACTGCACTGGGTTGATCTTGGCTGGCTGCCGGGCCCCCACCCAGCTGCTCTCTCACCCCGCAGCTCCAAAATACGTTTGTGGGTGGCTTTTTCGCATCTTCACATTGTCTCTTGCTTGCAGGGTTTCGTAGCTTTTTATTAGCCGCAGCTTTGCCAGATTCCTACTCAGGATGGCTGGATTGGCAGTTTTGCTCCTGCCCTGCTTTGGCTTCTGTAGTTTTCCCCACTCGGCACATCTGCCATAACCCCTTGTTCCTATTTGGCAGGCATTTACTTTGCTCCTGAGGCAGCTGGTTGCTATTCCTGCCCCACTTGAGCTGGCCGGTTTGGCCCCTGCCCCGCTCAGGGCATCTAGTTTTCCCCAGTCCTGCCTGGGGCAGTTTGACTCCTGCCCACCTCAGGACAGTTAGTTTGGCTCCTGCTCCACTCAGGGAGGCTTTCTTCTTTTTCTCCTCAGTTTGGGGCGTCCAGTTTGGCCACAGCCTTGCTTGGGTGGCTTTTTTTATCACAACCCTCTCGTGACGGTTGTTATTTCCCCTCTCTATCTTGGGGAGGCTCATTTTTCCCCTTCCCCACACAGGGTGCCTGGATTTACTCCTGCCCTGCTCAGGTGGCTCTTTATGCCCTTGCCCAAATCAGGGTGGCTAGCTTTGCTCCTGCCTGGCTTGGGGCATTTAGTTTTGTCCCTGTCCTGCTCAGGGCACCTCATTTTGCCCCTGGCTCCTCCCCACTTGGAGTGGCCAAGTTTGCTCCTGCCACAGCAGGACCACTGGGGCTCCAGCGCCATCCCCCTGGGACCAGCTACTGGCCGAGTGCTGTATTTAATTGTCACAGCACAACCTCACCGACCAGGACACAGCCAGCTTTGCTTCCAAGCCTCCTCTCGCACTGTTCCTCCAGCTGGCCTCTGACACTCATAGGTGCAAAGTTACCTCACTGCTGAGCTCAAGACGGGCTCAGGCTCGGGAGCTGGCAGTGCCCGATGCCACCCCGGGAAGCAGAGGATGTCGAGCAGGGTGTGCCTCTGCCGCCCGCTCCTCACTCACGCACTTCAGCTACAGCTCTTGTGCTTGGGCAGCGTGGTGTTTGTTACTCTTCACCAAATGCCATGGCAGGCGGGCTTGGTTGGATGAACGTGGCTGAAGAATTCCTGTGCCCCGAGAGGCTCCTTTTACAGAAGGCATCTTGTCCATAAGATGACCTGGCCAGAGTTTTTTCTTATTTGACTTCTTAGCATTATTCCTCTGAAGAGCCCTGAGGAATGAAGGAGGGACAGCATCTCCCTTCCCAGGGGCTGGGGGCCAGGGCTTGGCCTTTTGGCTTGATGAAACACATGCAGGTTTACTCAGCATCAGAGCCACCTTCACCTTGCTTTTCCCTACCTGTCATCGCTGCCTCCAGTTTACTGCTCTGACTGGACCCTGGGGACACTTTCTCATAGTGTCCCTCAGTGGGACCCATTAACACTACAAGAAACTTTGGAATTTGAATCTGACTTTGACATCTTGAGAGGTTTCTTCAGCTTCTTCTCAGTGTCTGACGTTCATGGACTGGGCACCAAACCCACCAGAGGGGTCAATAAAATGCTGCACCAAGGCTGGGCCTCTGCTGCTGAGCTGGGCTGGGCTCCTGGGCTGGAGGGAGCTCCTGGCAAGTGGGCAGCGCTGCAGAGAGACAGCTCTGCCCAGGAGCAGCTCCTCTGCAAAGCGCAGCAGGGCTGAGGGCACTGCCTGCAGGCACCGAGGGGAGAGGAGCGAGGCAGAGAGAGGGTAAAGACAGCCAGGAGTGGGAAATTGCATAGAGCGAAGGAGGAGAAATCTTCACAGCCCTTAACACAGTCAGTCTTTGGCTGCAGGGCACAGCCTGGAGGGATCTCCTAGAAGTGGCACATCAGCATGGCAGGAATGGAGGAGAAGGTTGTGCTCCAGAGCAGGGCTTCCTTGCTGCACCATCAGAGGGACAGGGCATGATGGCTGCCTTCTGCCAGGGACAACTGCAGGGTGTGAAGGTGGGTGTGCAGCCAGGGGTGCCCAGGGCCGTCCTTCAGAGCAGGGTCCTGCACCCCAGGGTCTGTGTGCTGGGGCAGGGACTCTGCTGCCTGGCAGGGTCAGCACTCAGCCTGCCCAGGGAGCTGCCCATGGCGCTGTGGGGAGAAGCTGTGGGTGGAAGGAGCAGCCATTGGCAAGGTAGGTCAGGATCTTCCTGCTGTCAACAGGTTGCTGTGTGGCTGAGGGCTGCTCACAGCTCCAGATCACCCCCAGGACATTTGCAGAGGGTCCTTTTGAAGAAGGACATCGAGGCAGCATTTACCTGAAAGGGAAGGAGTCTGTGTTTTGAGTTTTCTCCTCATGGTTGACTGGGTGGGCAGTGGGAGATGGGAATTTCTCTCTCCCTTGTGGAAAAGGCATGGAGACCCCAGTTCTCATTAGCACTTGTCTGAGCTGCTCCTTAGCTGCTGCCGACACAGAGATGCCCCTGGGCAGTGCCCTGCTGCCAGGAGGGCTCTGCGGGTCAGAGCTGAGCACACAGCGGGTGGGATGGGGTCTGTGAGCGATTATGTGAAACAGACCTGGGGACAGAGAACCAGCTCCTGGCAGGGACAGCTTCTGGCACCAGAAACAGAGGCTTGGGCAGGGAGTGAGCAGGAGCTGCTCCCAGAAATGCCATGGGAGTGGGGATTTGGGCGCCTCCCTGCCACCCCCTGCAGTGCAGACACCCTCTCTGGAGCAACCCCCCTGGTCTCCTCTCCCACCCAGCAAAGCCTGTTCCCCCAAGGCCATGGGATCCAGGGCATGAGTCACATCCTTGGCAGCTGGACCTCCAGTCGAGGAGAAGTGCATGTGTCCTACAGTTAACACAGAACAACACAGACAAAAGCGACTGCCCTCCAGTGTCACTGTCAGTGAGGTGGAGAGCAAAACAGGGTAAGGAGAAGGCTCCACAGCATGCCCATCTGCCTTTCTCTTCTTGCTTTGGTTTTTTTTGGAGCATTGCAGTTTTCTTCCCTCTTTCCCCACATTTCTATTGTGCTTTTGCTCTCTCTGTTGAGGTGGGGCTGCAGGTCAGCTTCTGTTCTGACACCAGCGCTCAGGGTCCTGCCCTGGAGGTGTCTTCATGGGAACTAGGTGCCCAAGCTGTGAGGCACCATGTCATTCAGTTGGTAGCGTTGAAAAATATTCTGAAACATTCCTCATTCATCTCAGGGAGGGGGATTGCGATGAGAAATGGCGTGGGCTTTACCTCTAAGAAGTCTCCCCGAACTTGTCATTGTGTTTCCCTTCTTGGACAGGTCCCCATGCCCACAGAGAACAAACGGCAGCTCCATCACCCAGTTCCTCCTCCTGGCATTCACAGACACATGGGAGCTGCAGCTCTTGCACTTCTGCCTCTTCCTGGCCATCTACCTGGCTGCCCTCCTGGGCAACGGCCTCATCATCACCGCCATAGCCTGCGACCACCGCCTCCACACCCCCATGTACTTCTTCCTCCTCAACCTCTCCCTCCTTGTCCTGGGCTTAATCTCCACCACTGTCCCAAAGACCATGGCCAATGCCCTGTGGGACACCAGGGCCATCTCCTACCTGGGATGTGCTGCACAGCTCTTTTTCTTTCTCTTCTTGGTTGTAGGGGAGTATTGTCTTCTCACTGTCATGGCCTACGACCGCTACATTGCCATCTGCAAACCCCTGCACTACGGGACCCTCCTGAGCAGCAGAGCTTGTGTCCACATGGCAGCAGCTGCCTGGGGCACTGGGTTTCTCAATGCTCTCCTGCACACTGCCAATACATTTTCCCTACCCCTCTGCCAAGGCAATGTCCTGGACCAGTTCTTCTGTGAAATCCCCCACATCCTCAAGCTCTCCTGCTCAGATGCCTACCTCAGGGAAGTTGGGGTCCTTGTGGTGACTGCATGTTTAGCCTTTGGGTGTTTTGTTTTCCTTGTGGTGTCCTATGTGCAGGATCTTCAGGGCCGTGCTGAGGATCCTCTCTGAGCAGGGACGATACAAAGCCTTTTCCACATGCCTCCCTCACCTGGCTGTGGTCTCCCTGTATGTCAGCACTGCCATGTCTGCCTACCTCAAGCCCTCCTCCATCTCCTCTCCAGTTCTAAATCTGGTGGTGGCAGTTCTGTACTCAGTGGTGCCTCCAGCAGTGAACTCCCTCATCTACAGCATGAGGAACCAGGAGCTCAAGGATGCAGTGTGGAAGCTGATGACTGGATGGTTTTAAGCAGCAATAAACTGCCCATCTTCTTCTGTATATCACTCACAATATAAAGCACTATAGGATCAGCCTGACTTTGGCAGTTGCTCTGGTTCAGTTTTTAGCTTCTGTTAGTTTTAATCATATTGTCCACAAAGAAATGCCATTACTCGTAACATTCCTGAGTCAGTATCTACCTGTCCTGTGTGACCCAGAGACTGTGTAATGACGAGCCGTGCTCTTTGTGTTTTAAAACAAAATAAACGACCCCTCAGTGACTTGTTTGTCCAAGGTCCTTTATTGAGACCTTCTCTGGAGCTGCAGGGGCAGTGCCTGTGTGCAGAGGTGGAGGGGAAAAGAGTCCTGGCACAGCAGCACTGCCAGGCAGCACCAGCACTTGG
Organism: Nipponia nippon; assembly: GCF_047370975.1. NCBI lineage: Eukaryota > Metazoa > Chordata > Aves > Pelecaniformes > Threskiornithidae > Nipponia > Nipponia nippon. The sequence continues at coordinate 239,796 of NW_028262382.1, read as the reverse complement.
TCTTTCCGAGCTGCTCACTTTCCACTTCCACTCTCTCCTTCTGAGCCCTTCTGTTGGTGTAAGGCCTGAGAGCACTGGCAGCTTGATATAGTCCTGGTGGGTGGCAGCTTGTGCCAGCAGGCAGGGACAAGCAATGGGTGCTTCTGTGGCAGAGCTGACATCCATAACAGCATTGCCATCATGAAAGGGCAGTTGCTGAAGGCTTAGGTCTCACCCACTGTGGCCAGCTTCATTGCAAATGCTCCACCACGCTTCCTTGGCTTTCTGGCCTGTCCCTTTCATTACATGCTATCAAAGGAGGTGGCCTGCAGAGCATCTCAGCTGTGCAGTCAGAAGGGGTTCTGCAAGCAGCAGTGACATTGCCCTCGAGAAGAAGGCGGCAGTTTTCACCTTTCACAAGACACAGAGCACATCTCGGGAACATGAATGCACTTGGTGGCACACATACCTCCAAGTTTCATCTTTCTGAACTTCCTTCACAATCACCACTGCTCTCTCAGCCTCAGCATCCAACTGGCCTTTTGCCCATCTGTTTCGCTGTCCACCCAGGCTGTAATGGCCTAACTTGAGTAGAAGACTATTGAGGGAGACCACGCCAAGAGCCCTGCTGCAGCTGAGGTAAACGACATCCACTCTTCTCCCCTCATGCACCAACACAGTTACTTCACCACAAAGGCAATCAGGCTGGCGAGGCATGATTTACCCTTGGGGAGTCCATGCCGACTGCTTTTGGACATGTTCTTCTCTTTTAGCTGTCCAGACATGTCAGCCATGAGGAGGCATTCAGTGGCTCCCTCCTCACCAAAGTGAGCTTGTACAGCCTGCGGTGCGCTGGCTTGCACTTCTGGCTGCCTTCAAAGATGGGTGCAGCACTTGCTTGTCCTCACTCACATAAGACCTTCGCCAGTCCCGTGACCTCTCAAAAGGGATACTCCAAGAAATGCCAGTCTTCCCCTGTAACTTCCTTACCACTATTCTGCCTGTTATACAGTGGATTTAGTTTCACTAGTCTTTCATATACTTTCACCTATCCTGATACAGTGGCCATTTCTAAAATCATCTTTGCGGATGCAGACTGCCTAGGCAAAGGCCCTTGCCATTTTTCTCCCGTTTTCTCCTCCCCTTAATCTTTGTTCGTTCAGATACCTCTCACCTCTGCAGCTGCTTTAAGCCTCAGGGAGTTCAAAGCTTGCCTGTCTCTCGGTAGTCTAATTGTCTCTTTAACCAACACTTTAGTTGTTTTCCTATCTATCTGTTTGCACCTTCCTATCTAAAACATTTCTCATAAGATTATCTCTTGTGGAAGGGCAACCTCCTTAGAGGCAGCTTGTACTTAGCAGATGGATACAGAGTGTGTTTTACTGTTTGTGAAACTTTATCATATTTTTCTTTTCTTTACTTGCAAATAGGAAAAATTCTCCTGTGCCTGTGTGCAGCCAGTTCTCGAAGGAGAGCAGGTGGGAGATGGTGCAGAGGACCTGTAGCATCCAGCTACGGAGATGAGTGCAGAAGTCTGATGCAAGGAACAGTGATGCAAGTCCCAGGTGGCCAATGACAGAAAAGGGGACCTTTGGGAGGTGAGGAGCAAAGGTGTCCATACAGTGTCAGACCTCAAGGGACTGCTTTTCCTACCTGTCCAGACCTCCCGAGCGGACTCTCACCTCTTCTTTAACCTCAGAATTAATAAAAAATATCCTTTAAAACAAAATTCATTTTTATTAGATGCACTTTGAAATCTTTCGCCTTAACTACCCTAGGAAACCTCTCTAATGAGCTGTACAAGTCGTGAAGACTTGGAGAAAATCACAGGAAGAGACAGGGCTCGTTAGGGCTTTCTGTATTTTAATGAGCCCCATGGTGTAGTTGGGGCTGAGGCCTTGAACCTCAGATACCGAGAGGAGATTGAACAAACTGCTCAAGAAGTCCAAGTCAGAAGCTGAACCCAAAGTATCTTGAAGCATTAACGGGTCCCATTAGGACCATTACTGACAAAGCCTCCCCAGGGACTCTTTAGAGCAGGTAATTGGAGGCCATGATTGCAGGTAGGCAAAGGCTCTGTGCAGGCAGCTGTAATCCTGAGCAAACCCTTTGGTTTCTTCTGTGAAGCAGAAAGGCCAAGCCCTTATCCGCAGGCCCTGGGAAGGCAGATCCTGTCCCTCCCGCATGGCTCAGGGCTCTTCCTGGGGGCAGTGGGGTGTGAGGGTGAGCAATGCCAAGTGTAGGAAAACTGTACACCACCTCCCGGCCTCCCCAGGCAGGGCTGAGGAAGAAACAAAGGCCAGAGCCTCAAAACAACTTTTGCCTGGTAGGCCTCGGTGCCAGAGGCAGCTGCCAGAGCCAAGAGGACAAAGACCTCGGTCCTGTTGGGCCTTTCAGCCTTGCTAGAGCCCTTGGCCATCTCTGCTGCAGGCTGTCCTACGCTGTCCCATGCCTGCACCTCTTTCCCTTCAGGCTCTTGACATCCATCTTGCCTTCCCACCTAGCTCTCAGCCCAGCATTTCTATAGCTTCACTGATGGCTCTCCACCCTTGCTGGCTTTCCCTTGAAACACAAAGCCATGGGCTGATCCAGACTCCCTCTGGGTCACCTCTTGCACCACAAGGCTACCCTTTCAGTGACATTTCTTTTTCCTCACATCCAGTCTGAACCTTCCAAGCTGCACTTTGTGGAGGCTTCCTTCTCTTCCCACTACCAGGAAAAGCTCCGTCACCTCTGAAGCCGCCCTTCAAGCAGTTGCACGCTACTACTATAGTGCCCTGAGCCTCCACTTCACCAGGAGAAAGAAGTCCAGGTCCTTCAGCCTCTCCACAGAGACCCAGACCCCCATCCTGAGATGCTGGTGGGCAGAGGTGGTTGGGGGGTTACCCGGAGGGCAGGAGCAGCAGGAGGAGCACAAACCTGCTGCTGTACCTGCCATGGCAGTTGGGCAGTGTGGGGCTGGTTTGGGGCAAACAGCATTCTGAGGGGTCCGTCCCTATGGCGATCATTCTGCCAGCACCTGCTTCAGCCAGCCTTGCGATGCTTTGATTTTTCATACCACAACAACTTCCCACCTCCATGATTTTCCATCCTGCTGATGAGTTCCTGCCCTCAGTGTTGGTTTCCCAGCCCCACGATGGTTCCCCGTCCCAGTGATGATTTCCCATCCCAATGGTGGTTTGCTATCCCAGTGGTCTCCCATCCCAAGCATCATGTTTTGGGGGAGGCGAATTGCCTGTCCACGGGGAAGGGATGGGGCCAGCACCAGTGGCCCTGTGATGCCAACATGCCTGTGCTGTCCCATCCTGCCCTGGTGGTTGGGATTGGGGCGTGGGGGGTTAGGGCACTTTTGGGTTGTTTTTGTCCTCCCCTCTGTGCCCTGGGGGGCAACTGCTGCTCCCAACTGTGGTGGAACCGGTGCCGGTACCGTTACCGTTCAGCCATGATGGGGAGCTGTCACGAGAATTTGGCAAGTGGGCTATGCTGACGAGGAGAGAAGCTGGGACGCAGAGTATAGCATTACAAGAGGAATTCTTGCATTTGTGCGCATGAGCCGTCCCATTCAAACTGCGGCACCACAAATGCGGTTTTACAGATGCTTCTTATGCTTTTCAAGCGTTCCGGTCCAATGCAATTTGACCGACCTCTGCTTAACACACACACAGGCTGCTGTTCTGCAAAGCAACTCCAATTCTGTGGCGTCATCATCCATCTGCTTCTTTCTTGATCTTGACGTCCCTGGAGTTGGTCTGGCTGCAGATCCTGATCTCTGATGGCAGATAAGGGGAGGGTTTCACAGAGGTGTCGGAGGGGCTGGGATGCTGGCGTGAGCTGGGTCATCCAGGGGCATCCTTTCTTCTTCAGAGTGGGGGCTGTCCTTCTCCTCCTTGCTGGGGGCCTTTAGTCCTGCTGACTGAACCATGACTGTGCAGTATACAACGTCAACTAGATGTATATCTGTCTATCTTCAGGAGCTTGATCCAATTTCATACTCTCATGACTAATTGCTGCAATAGTTAGGGCATGAGATTTTCCTAAGAGAGCCCTGGGGTGTCCCTCTGTGGGGGTCCCTGGGAGGTACTTGTGGGGGTTGCTCGTAGTGTGGTGGGAGATGCAGGTACTGGGGGCGATGGTAGCAGCGTGGGGTGGGGATGCTGTTCCTGGGGCCATTTTCTCCAGCCTGCGGTGGGGATGCCAGCAGTGGGGCTGTCAGGAGCAGGACAGGGCAGAGATACCAGGGGTGTTGGTGCCAGGCCGGGGTGGGGATGCCGGTTCCGGGACAGTGGTTCCCGTTGGGAACCGTAAAGTGGTGCCGCCTTTCATAGGGGTGGCCGCCTTTCACCAGGGAACAAAACGGAGGGACAAGGAGCACCAGTTCAGAGTCAACCTGTGGCTGTATCTTGGGGGGAAGATAAAATTCATTGGAAATGAACCTATAAGAGACCAGGTGCTTTGGTCCACGAGCCTCATGGACACAGTCCTGTACCTGGGAAGAGCGGAAGAGAAACCCTCAGCAACCCAAATGTGCCAGCCAAAGCTGGGAACAGGCACGCTTACAGCCCTGGGCAGGTTTTTATTCATCCAGTTGGTGCAGCTCAGGGAGGAGGTGGGAGCTCTGCCAGCAGATGAGCAGCCCTTCGTCAGCAGTGCACGGGGAAGCCCAGGGGCTGATGGCTACAGGAGGTGCCCGGGCCGTGGCAGCTGTGTGGCCTCCAGGGGACACATTCCCATGTGGGCCCATGTCACAAAGGGGCAGTGATGCAGCACCCACCCGGCGCTTGTGACCTCACCTGGCCGGGGCTTGAAATCCTGAAGAGCAGGCCAGCGAAAGCTAGTTGGGCTGAGCTGGCCTTCGGGATAACTCAGCTCCTTCCATTGCTACTTGCGTGCCTATTTTTTTCCAAGCATTTATCATTTACTGCTCACTTCTCCTCAACTTCCATCCTCGTTCAAAGGTAATTATGATTTGACTTTCAGGACACAGCATAGGGTAGGTAGATAGAGGAGAAAAGTATAGGCTGGTGTGTGCCTTCCGAGCTCTAGGCTGAGCTATTACACCTTTCTAGGCTGGCCAGATATGGGCTATGGGTAGAGTTCCTCTTTGCTAATTCTTATATTTCTTTGCCATATCCCAGGAGAGGTAAGTAGGGGGGTGGCAGTGTAGTCTGAGGCATTGGGCTCAGCATGGAATGACAAGAAGCCCACCCTGACTGATGGGGTAGGAAGGGAGACAGAAAAGGAGGATGGCAAAGGCAGCCGTTAAAGTAGCGGCCGAAAGCCGGTCACTGCTGTGTACAAGGTGGGAAAGTGTGGGCTGGAGAGCCAGAGGGCTCTGCTGCTAACGCTGGCCACAGGTAAGCAGCAGGACCCCTTTAGAGAAGGTGACACGCAATGCAGTCTGTCAAAAGGGCCTTGGTAATTGCTGTCAATTGGAGTCCTGTGACAGGGACAGCAGGGCCATCAGCCTGCAGCTCTGCAGCACTTACAAGTACCACTGAAACACTTCTGATGGCAGACGTTGATCTGTGCATTTCATTTGGAATTGTTTTCAATCATTTTCTTGAACTACAATTATTTCTTTGCAATCAGGTGACAGGACGGGCGCTGATCTTCTCTTTCTGGAGCACGTCCTGACATCCTTTGTCATCCAAAGCTTTCCGCTCTGTTCCTGAGAGGAGCAATGGCCGCAAAGGGGAATGACTCCTGTGAGTAAGGGCTTCACCATTGGACTTTGGGAATCCCCAAAGGCGACGGACGTGGCTGCTGCTCCATCCCTGACTGTGGATGTGCTGACAACCTAGAGTGAATTCTGGGGCGTTTCCTGGTAGCAGCCAGGCTCACCCAGGTGTTTTTGATTAGACACAGGAAAATGAGTTTTGTCTGTCATCTGCCACGATGTACAAGACTTTGAAAGATGACATTGCTCGTACTGACATCAGTAGGGTTACCTTCTGGGCTAGGGACTTGCTTGTTTTCATCAAGTTACCATCAGGAAAAGGGAAGACTTGACCTAAGAATCCAATTCAAGGCTCTAGAGGGAAAGGAAGGTAGCCCGAAGCACAGAAATCAGAGTGTAGCTTTCTTGGAGTTTTGGCAAAGGAAGCAGGGCAACAGACTCTTTTCCAAAACTGCTTCTTGACCAGTCATTGTCAATGGCAGTGTTAGGCTTCCCCCAGTGTTTCTGTGTTGGAGGTTAGAGCTGCTTGTCCTGGGGGCTCCTGTACAGAGCTTGACTTTTAAACGATGCTTTTGTGCAACAACATCATCTCCTCTCTTTTCAAATGTCATTTCCCTGCAGCCACTGCCGAGGGAATGGCTCTGCCACAAAGGATCCTCTTTCCCCCGGAGAAGCTTTGCATGGATTGGCAGCAAAGACAGAGAGCTGGAGCAGGACTCCACAACCTGGGCAATACGTGCTACCTCAACTCCGTCCTGCAGTGCCTGACGTACACACCCCCTCTCGCCAACTACCTGCTCTCTCGGGAGCACAGCTGCTCGTGTCAGTACTTTTATCAACAGCTCCTTGCAAATCTGGTGGGCTCTTCCCAAGGATTCCCAGCATCTGGAATTTGATTGAGGAGAAAAGCAGCCCTCCTCTCTCAATCCCCCCAGTTGGTGTTCTTTGAACACGCAAGCCTAGAAGCCCCTTGTCCTATCTCGGTGTATTCATCTTCAGAGAGGCACCTCTTTCTAGCCCCCGCTCTCGGTCCCCATTCCTGCAAGTTAAACTCTCTTTGCTTCTTGCACAGAAAACTTTTGTCAGTTCAGCATCCCTCTGAAGAAAGTTTTCTATGCACTACAATGTCCCAGTGGGCCATTGGCACCTTGGGAGAAGAGGAGTGGGGGCTGTTCTTGTAACTTCAGGATCTCCATTAGGTTTCCCACCGCTCTGGAGATCTTGCTAACCCGAGACGCTTCCCTCCCTCCCTTCCTCTTCAGGTCGCCAGCAAGGCTTCTGCATGATGTGCAGAATGGAAGCACACGTTAACAAGGTCCTGCATTCCTCAGCCAGTGCCATCCAGCCTTGGAGTGTTGTCAATGTCCTCACACGTGAGTCATTTCAGGTGCTTTTACAGGTTTCCTTCCCTTCCTGTGGGGGACAACTCCTAACTTCTTCTTTCTTAGGAATAGGAGAACATTTCCAGCATGGCATGCAGGAAGACGCCCACGAGTTCTTACGCTGCACTGTCGATGCCATGCAGAGAGCTTGTCTGAGTGGAAGCAACGAGTAAGCACAAGCAAATTACCTCTTCCATGCTCCTGAGCTCTTTGGACTCCTTGATGCACTCCCGTCAAGGAAACCCTACAGCCAGGGTTTTCAGACAAAGCAAAACTCCTGGAGGAGATAACTCTCTGCCCTACTTCTGAGCTCCCTGCCTTACCCTTTCTTTCCAGCTTGGATGTCTCTTCTCAAGCAACTACCATCGTCCACCAAATATTTGGGGGCATGCTGAGATCCAGAGGTACTTTTCCATGACTATTGCTCTCCTTGGAATTGTCTGTGTCCTTCTGTCTGCCTGTGATAAACAGCTGATCGTGTGACTGGCGTAGCAGGTATGGAGGCCGTAAACCGGCACAGTCAGTCGACTTCCCCTGTCGCTGAGCATTTTGATTTGCCTTCCAGTCACGTGCTTGAGCTGCAAAGCCGTTTCCGATTCCTACGAGGCCTTCCTGGATCTTCCTTTGGATATAAATGTAAGAGGGTTTGTAACTGGGATTCAAGACATCCCAAGGCCCCCGTAGCTTTCCAGAATAAATGCAGGTGGTGTAAAACCATATACTGCAAAGCCAAGAGAAGAGAGCTTGGTGGTGGGTGGGGAGTGGAATGGACTGTGTCCTTCTGGGGAGGCCATGGCAGTGGTCTCCCTGTAGGTGCTGGCTTTAAGCGGGACAAGCACACATTATCCTCCCTGCACCCTTGATGGACTCTCCTCCTTCTTCCCTTTGCCCTCCCTCAACACCCCTCTGGCTCCCAGGCTGATGGGTTGTGTTGTTTTCATTCTGATGACCCTGCACCCCATCAGTAGCTGAACTGAGTGGTGCCACAGAGAGGTCGCTTTGATAGCCCTGGGCATTCCTGGGAAATGAGGAAATGTTCAGCATAATACCCTCTTTCTGCCTCCTTCTGGACACTGCTTGTGGGTTCACAGTGGGTCTCCTCAGCCTCAGCTACCTGCGCCTTCTTGGCAGCTCTTAGCCAAGTGTTTGGGCGAGGGCGTTTCCCCGAGCTCAGTGCTCTCCTTTCTCCCTCCTCCAGGCAGCCTCCTCTGTCACCGCAGCTCTGCAGGACTTTGTGAAACCCGAGCAGCTGGATGGGGAAAACTGCTTTAAATGTAGCAAGTAAGATGATTACTAACGCCATATTAATGCTAGATCCTTCCTGAGGGTGCTGCATGTCATCGTGCAGAAGTCCTTTTTTCATGGAGGTTTAATGCCCAGTAATGGGCAGCAGCTGTTGTTTAATCTGGTACTTATGGTTCTGAATAGCCTTAAAACAGCGTCAGGATGTGTGAGACAGGAAAGCTTGTCTTGCCTTCTGGCGGGGAAAAAGGGTGCCCTTCAGCATCTGGCTCTGTGCTTGGTTTCAAGGTGTGACAAGATGGTTGCTGCCTCCAAGAGGTTTACAATCCATCGTGTGCCCAAGGTTCTCACCGTGTGTCTGAAAAGGTTTGAACATCTCACCGACAGGAAGATCAGCAAGGTGTGTACGCAATTGGATGGACTCTGCTCCGACGGAGCTGCTTTGGCCAAGAACAGTTTCCTGCCACCCAAACCATTACATGTTGAAGGCTAGTCCATGTACTAGCTCAGGATCATTTCTGAGCCCTCTTGGTCTCTCTGTAGGTGGTGGAGTATCCCGAGTACTTGGATCTTTGGCCATACACATCTCGGACAGCAGGAGAACCGCTCCTCTACGCCTTATATGCTGTCCTGGTACATAGCGGTGGCAGCTGTCATGCAGGACACTATTTCTGCTACACCAAGGTCAAGAGCAACTTCCTTCCTAGCAGGGGAAAAATGTGTGCTGGGGAAGGCAACCTTTCACAGCAGTGTTACTGGCAGCCAAGGTTCTGGGGGGGAAGGTCTCCTTACCGGCTGCGTTGGAGTTGTTTTGGTGTGCTCTTGGTTTGGTAGTTTTCTGCCTGTGTTATCACTGAGAAACCAGGCAGTTCCTCTCCAGCTATCGATGCCTTTCTTTGCAGGCCAGCGATGGACTGTGGTACAAGATGAACGATGCGTCTGTGGAGGGTTGTGACATCAACACAGTTCTCAGGCAGCAAGCCTATCTACTGTTTTATGTCAGGTAATAACCAGTATTAAAATGTGTTTCGAATACGTTTCCTTCTCCTGGCTTTGCTCTTTTTCTTCTCATCCTCCTGAGTGTTTCTCTTTCGGTCCTAGGAGACAGTTCCTACCTGCATCATTCAGTGCTGTCAAGTCTGAACTACCTCACCTCCGTCCTTACCTTTCCTTGCCGGGCTTTCGGCTCCTGCCCTGCTGTAAAGTGCTCCTTGTCTGCTCTCTGAAGCTGGCTAATGTAGAGAAGAGTACTTAAAGGGGGCCTCCAGGAAAGATGGGGAGGGGCTCTTTATCAGGGAGTGTAGTGATAGGACGAGGGGTAATGGTTTTAAACTGAACAAGGGAAGATGTAAGTTAGGTATTAGGGAGAAATTTTTTACGGTGAGGGTGGTGAGACACTGGAAGAGGTTGCCCAGAGAAGCTGTGGATGCCCCCTCCCTGGAAGTGTTCAAGGCCAGCTTGGAGGGGACATTGAGCAACCTGATGGAGTGGAAGGTATCCCTGCCCATGACAGGGGACTTGGAACTAGATCATCTTTAAGGTCCCTTCCAACCCCAACCATTCTGTGATTCTATGAAATGGAGGCCGTAGGGGGGATAAAGACAAGGACTTGCTCTGACAGGTGTAGACCTGGTGGGAAGACCCCAATCGAATTTCTCATTTCTAGTCTCGCTTATATCTTCCCTCTGTTGTGGAAACCGCTCCAAGAAAATGACTGAACCCCAGAGGAGGCTGCAAGAACAGACCTAAATGGAGATCACTCTTTGTTTCTCCAGGTGCACTGATTTGAAAACTGGAGAAAGGGCTTCTTCCTCACCAGCACCATCATATGCCCGTCCCTTCCTCAGTCAGTGGGGGGCCGACAGCAAACAGGCGTGCTCTGTGGGACCACAGGGTCTGCCTCGTCGGACTAAGGTAACTCTGGGGAGGTGGGTCAGGGCAGCAGGTGGACAGTGGATTTCTTTCTGGGATCTTGGCATTGCTCTCTTTTCCCTCCCACACTGCAGCTTTCTTCACAGCCCCAACACTGCTCCCTCTCAAAGCATCCCACTTGTCTGCCTTTGGCCCTTCTGCCTTTGCAGCCCTCCAGGAGAGCCTTTGGGAGGCCCTTAGCTGTCCCCTCCCACAGCTTCTGGGCTTGCCTCACTCTTCTGCTCCTTTCAGGACGAAAGGGCAGGACCTTTTCACAGCTCTCTTTGCAGGACGTGGCGCTGGGCATGGAGGACTCTGCAGAGGACAGCAGCTCCTCTGCAACAGCCAGCAAGAGCCAGCTCACCTGGGCAGCTGCACGGGAGGCATCTGCAGGCTGGACGGGCTTCATCTGGCCAGGCAGGCTCAACATTGCCTCCTACATTGGCTCCTGCTTGCATCGCTTCTTCTGTGGCTGCATAAGGCTGGTGTCCAGAAGGAAAGCTGCGTGCCCGCTCTGCTCTCAACCACGTGAGCGTGTGCTGCACACCGTGCGAGAAGACAGCAACAAAGAGGAGCATGGATTCAGCCCTTCTTCCCGCTGCCAGAAGAGTGGTGCCAAGGAGAGGGCCCGGAGCAGATCCCCGCAGTGGGGACAAGATCTCCGCAGCTGGTGCGTGGACACCACCGACTATGACCACTCAGCAGGGAGGAGGAGGAGGAGAACTGGTCCTCCAAGGTGTGACTGCACTCCCAGGGACGACACAGCTGCAGGGCCCTCCAACGGCAGCTCCCAGTCGGCTCCTGCACCCAGTGCTGCACGGGAGCAAACCCTGCCAGTGCAGAGAGAGCAGAGCAGATCCCTGCAGCAGGGCTATGATCTCCACAGCCAGTTTGTGGAGATCACGGACTACCACAGCTCAGGAAGGGGGAGGAGGAGGTGGAGAACAAGTCCTCCCCGATGTGACCGAGACCCAAGGGATGAGACAGCTCCAGGGCCCTCCAACGCCAGCTCCAAGTGGGATCCTGCACGCAGGGCTGCTCGGGAGCAAACCCTGCTGAGGCAGAGAGAGCGGAGCAGATCCCCGCAGCGGGGCTATGATGTCTGCAGCCAGTTTCTGGACACCACAGATTATGATGCCTCAGCAGGGAAGAGGAGGAGGAGGGTTTCAGCGCCCAGCGATACATGCCAGACAAAGACTCGGGGCGCTGCGGCAGTGACGGGGACAGATTGTGACCCTGGCTGAAGAAGGAGCACAGCATCTTTCTTCTGCTGTGCCAGAGAAGAGGAGCAGCAGAAGAAAAAGGAGGAAGAGGAGAAAACGAGGAAGCACCAAAACTGCCCCCAGCAGGGACCAAGCTGCACAAAAGGCACCAGCAGCCCACCCTGTCCCCCCTCCCAGTGCTGCCTCTGGCCAGCAAGAGCTCAGAGAGACCTTCCAGAGACTCGGACACCTCTGCCGGCTAGCCCGCCTGCCCACAGGTCCCTCGAGGAAGAGCTTTAAGCCCTGGTCAGCTCTTGGGATCGCCTTGCAAAAACAACACTCACTTGGTACCCACACTCAGAAAAGCCAAAGCCAGAATTAAAAACACTCCTTGGCCTTGCATATGTAATTCCTGGGGTGTTTTCTTCTCTGTAGGTTTTGGGGCAATTGGAGGAAATGCCCAGTGTGGGAGGTTTATGTCTTGGGATTTTGAAAGCTGTGTGCTTGCCTGGGCCCATCTTGCAATCTCTTCTTTTTAAATATGGAGTTCAAGTCACTCCAACAGAAATGGGCTGGCTGAGACAACAGCGAGTGGGACTGAAACGGGCTGAACGGCCGGGCCCTGAGGGTGCTGCTCATTGGCACCAAGCCTAGTGCGAGGCCAGTAACTAGGGGTGTCTCGCAGGGGTCAAGACTGGGTCTGATCCTGTTTATCATCTTCCTTAATTAATGTTCTGGAGGATGGGGCAGAGTGCACCCTCGGCAAGCTGACCGATGACACCAGTCTGGGAGCAGCGGCACTTAGGCCAGGGGGTCGTGCTGCCGTCCCGAGGGACCTGGGCAGGCTGCAGAGACGGGCTGACAGGGACCTCATGCCCAGACCAGAAAGGGGACGTGCAAAGGGTGCTGTGCGGGTGACGAGCAGCGGCACAGGCTGCCCAGGGAGACTGTGGAGTCTCCATCCCTGGCGATGTTCCATGGCCCTCTGGACATGGTCAAGGACAAGCAGCTGTGAAATGGACGCCTGGAAGAGGACCCAGCCACCAACGCTGTCACCCTCAGGCGGCCATCGACAGCTCCACCAGCAAGCTGCAGCCCTAGAGAGGAGCCCAGGGCAGAGCAGGCTCCTGGCAGGCCCAGGAGACTTTAGAATCTAAAACTGAGGGTTTGGGACCAAAAATGAGCCTTTGGACAGCTGTCCCGCATGCCCCAGAACCCCTGAGAGCCGGACCCAATGCCAGCAACCACCTTCTGTGCCTAGAAATCCAGCCCACCTGCCACGGAGCACCAAGGATCCAGCCCTTGCCAGTGTGTGTCCTTATAAAAAGGCTATTGGTAACAAAAGACAGGTTTGGACCCTTTAAATGAGGCTTTGGACTCTAAAAATGGGGCTTTGGACCTTCATGATCAGAACTGGGGACTTAAAAAGACTCCCAGGGGAATGGTGTGAGGAGGAAGGGGCGGCAGAGCCGAGGCGCTGTGGGCTGCCTGCAGCCCCATTCCCCGTCCCCCTGCACCGCTGGGAGGGGAGAGGGGGCCGAGGAGTCGGGAAGGAGGAGTGAGGCTGAGCCTGGGAAGGGCGGGGCTGGGGGAAGCTCTTTGGGTTGGGGTTTGGTGCTGCTCTCCTGCTGCCTTTTCCCTTGGCACCAAACTGCATCAGCCTGGCCCCGCTCAGGCCCCGCTCGCCCCTGAGGGGGCGCAGGCGGCTCTGGGAGGAGAGGCCCGGGCTGCTCCCGCCCACCCAGCCAGAGCCGCGCCATTGGCCACAGCTGAGCCAATCAGCAGAGCCGGTGTTGGCCTGTCAGGGCCAGGCGGCCTGGGGCGGGGCCGCAGGGGCCAGAGGCCGAGCGGCCTGAGGAGAATGGGGGCAGAGCGGGGCCGGGGGCAGGCGGGGGGGCCCCGCTCAGCAGCCGAAACCAGTTCCCACCAGTGCAGCCCTGGCTGAGGACAGCCCTGGTGAGAGCAGCACAAACCCCTTTCCCTTTTCCCAGCCTCCCTGGCTGCCGGCTGCAGCCGAGGCAGAGGCCGGGCAGGGGAGGGCTCATCCTGCCAGCGCTGCTGATGGCGGCAGAGGAGAGAGCGGCCTGGTCCTGCTGAGCGCAGGGTCGCTCTCCCGCCTGGGCTGCCCCTCGGCCCGGCGCTGCATCTCAGGACCAAGGGTCTGTATGGTGGTTAGTGTTGCTTTCAGGCAGGGTTGTTCCCCCACCCCATCCTCCCTTCCCCCTCCCTGCCCCGGCCAATATTCGCTGGAACCGTGCTGGCAGAAGGCCCCGGTTCCTGTTAAGGTCATTTACAGGGAATAATTTAAAGGCAATTTGATGAGGCTGGCAATTCCAACTGCTCCAGGTACACAGGAGCTTTAAATGGGCAGTTGCCTGCCGGTGACCTTGCATATGCCTTTCTTCCTAGGTTCATTCATTTCACTCCCACCAAAACCAAAGCCCCGGCTTACACATGGAAAGGGGCAAAACCCGCCGTGGGAGACAGCTGCTCTCCAGGTCCTCATTGCTGTCTGGAGCCGTCCGTGACCAGGAACGGGCAGTGTCTGCCTCCAGTGTATCCCATCTCTGGATGTGCCAGGGCAAACACCAAGCTCACAGCTGGCCCAAGTGAGTAACAGTTCTCCAGCCGTTCGTTCAGACAAGACAAACAGCCTTTCTTTTTTGCCCTGTGTCAGTGCAGTACAAAACAATCAGCTCCTTGGACTGAGGAGCCTCGGACTGAGGGAAAGGCGGCATTAAGTACCTCAGCCTTTTCCTTGGCCTTTGGCCCTGTTTCCCCCTGCCTCCACTAAAGGATGGAGATTCTCCCTAGACTCCTTTTGTGGGTAATGCATTTCTCAAAACATCTTTTATTGTCTTTGAGGGCAGCAGCCAGATTCAGTTCCAGCTGGGCAGTCTCCTTCTCCCTCCCCTGTGGGAGCCCCGCCCTCCCGAGGGGAGATGTGGGGGCGGGGCGTTCCAGGGGGAGGGGTGAAACGCCGGGGGCGTGGCTGCGATGGGGAGGCCGGGCTGTGAGGTCACAGACCCCCGCTGTGCCTCTCCGTGATGTGCTCTGCTGTGCCACGGGCACCACTCTGGCAGTGCCAGCAGCAGCAGCAGCAGCATGGTGCAGGCGTGGGGGGCTGTGGCCCCCACCCACCTCCTTCTTCTCCTTCTCCTGGTGGCCCTGCAAGCCTGGGAGGCACAGGCTGCTCCGTGGCGAGCGCGGGAATTAGGTAGGCAGACGGGCAAGGGATGGCACCCAGCCCTGGGCAGCATGGAGCGGAGCCCACCGCACCTCGGGGTGGCAGCAGGGCCAGGGATGTAGTGGGGCAGGGCCGGGAGAGCAGCAGCGCTGGGCTGAGACGGGTGGGCTGTGGCCAGCTCCTCGGGCAAGCAGGAGGCAGACGCCCTGCAGGGAGGCACAGGGGCCGCGGCCGCTGCAGGGGGCTTTTGCAGGTGAACGGTGGTGCCAGGAGTGGTGCCTGGCCCTGCCGTACAGCTCTGGCCCTGCCGTGCAGGCCGGGGGAAGGCTGCCTGAGCAGGGCGTTGCAGGGCCAGCTCTCGTGATGGTTGCAGGGGCAACAGACCACAGGAGCACTTCTCTCCCAGGCTGCTCACAGCTGTGCCTGCGGCCGTGGCTCTGCCACTCCCCAGCTGGGTCCCAGCTTTCAGCCTCGGAGACATCTGTCCTCAGGAGATGTCTGCTCAGGAAGACGGGAGCATTCCTGCTCTAGCCCTGCAGTGCTCTCCTTGGGCAAACACAGGTCCCCGACACACAGCCCCAGCCCGCAGCCCAAGGGAACAGACAGGGCAGCACTCGTGCAGACTCTCACTGGCCAGCGGGCTCTTCTCCACGAGACGTGCGAATGATCATTTTTTTCCTCCAGTGCTTTCATGTGGGCTTCTTTTGTGCACAGCAGAGATCTCCCAGTAAGAAATCCCTGAGGGGCCGTATGTGTGTCCACCCGGTCCTTGAGGGGAGTTGCACACGGCCTGGAAACGGCATTTTGAGAGCTGCCAGGTGCCAGCCAACAGGTCACCCAGGCCCCTCTGCAGCTTTGGAAATCTCCACCCACATCTGGGTGCCACGTCATTCCCTGGCTCCCCTCCAGTCACTGCAGGTCACTGGGAAAGAAGTAGCTCACAACATCTAATGGAAACGTGCTTGATTACAGCTGTGCCTGTAGGCGACGGCCACCAGACTTCTCAGCCTGACCTTGTCCGGGAGCCTCAGGGCGATCCCACAGGTATGTCACGTGAATGCACGAGCATTTAGGGTTTCATATTCTGTTCCTATGAAATTGTACTTAATAATTTCTTGGCATGTGCTCAGACATGCAGAAGAGCAGAGAGGGAATGGGTCAGGCTGAGTGATGTCCCCTGGGGCACTCTGCCTTGGGAAGCTGTCTTTGCCAGACTCTGCGAGCCTGTGCTGCTTCAGGTGCCTGTTGCAAGGCCAGTGGGCTTGTTGGGGTTGAGTTTAGAGCTGGTGGGAGCTCCAGGGAGTCCTTTCTCCCGACAGCTCCGTGCATGGGTTGTTTTGGATCAGCATGTTCCAGGCACCCAGGAACTGTCTGCACGATGCTCCTGAGTGGAAGGGAGAGAGGAGTGCCATGGAGCAATCCCGCGTTTGAACTGCATTCCCTGCCATTCAGCTCTGAGGAAGTCTACTGAAATATTTCACGGGAGCTGCTCTCTTCTGTTTGTTTCCAGAGGTGGTGGGGGGCGATGGATATCCAGCTTCCCGGCTGGGTGCCAGGGCTGAGGCGCAGGGAGATCGCATGGGTACGTCATGGCTTTTTACTGCCTTTGAGAGCTGCCAGCTCAAAGCCCAAATGTGTGCGGGTGTGAGAATATAGACCTGCACTGTGTGTGCCGTGACATTCCGTGATCCCCGTGTATGTTCTGCTATTCAGTTATGGTGGTGTGTATCACAGTGTATGATGGAAACGTGTCATGGGTGTTTGGTTGCAGATGTGGCTCCAGCTCGTCGGCTGAATCCTGCGCTGGAGCTCAGCTGGCATCCCAGGGGTGAGTAGTCAGTCTTGGCTGACTTCACAGGCCTTATAAGCACTCGTTTTCAGTATTTTAGTAGTGGGAAATTTAACTGGATCCTTTCTGTTAAGGTCCTCAAAGAGCAAAGTATAAAGCCAGCCTAGGGCAATCTTCCCAGCAGTCATCAGAAGTCCTAAAGGAAATCCTGGGACAACTGGAGAAAGCGGCACATGGTGGGTGTATATCACTCTTAAGCAGGAGGCTTGGGAAGCTGAGGTTGTAGACACCTGTATGGACAAGCCATAGGCAGCACAAGCAGAAAGGGCTCGATGAGAGCCTCGCTGCACTGACACTCGATTGCACACCTCGCAGGTGCTGGTGAGCTGCAGAGATGGTGCAGAGTCTCTGCTGCCAGTTGTGGTTGCAGCTGAGTGCCAGGCACAGCTGCTGCCCCAGTTATCCCATTGCTAGCCAGAGCTGTTCTGGGCAGACGCTGGTATCCAGCTGGCAGGAACTGGTGGTGCTCACACCTTGCTGCCAGTGGCCGGAGGGGAGAGAGCCCTTGGGCGGCAGAGAGGATGCGCAGGCAGCTTGGGGTCGCTGAGACCGGCAGACTTTGCCGGGGCTGCAGGCATGCCCTGGCCAGGGTCGGAGCAGCCCCGACTTCACCGCCTGGTCCAGCCCCGTTGTTGTCCTTGATGTTTGAGGACTCTGTGTGACAGCTCGTGGTCAGGGACAGGTGAAAGCTGGACACCCAGCTTGAGGCCGGACAGCTACCTTGAAGGCAGCTGAAATGAAAGGCTGTGAATTTTAGCTCTCTGTGTGTAGTTGTGTTTTAGATACCTTGGTTGTGGCTTTCCTCTTGTTTTGGGGGGCTGTGGGCTCTTCACTGCCACTTGTGAAAGTGCCCAGAGCATGGTTGCAAGAGCTTGGGGTTCATTCCACTGCGTGGGGCTGTTACCCTTAGTGTGTGATGGGGCTGGCATGATGGGACGTGCTGCTCCGAAGGGCTCTTTCCCCAGCTGAGTTGGCTGCAGCGTCCTCCTGTCCTCTCTGAAGGAAGTAATTTACCGTCACCTTGCAGTTTGCCCAAAATGAACTGAGTGGAATGTGAACAGGAAGATGACGTGCAATCTGCCAGTCTCTCAGCAGGTCAGGTTTTCCCATCTACTGGTAAACTGGAAAGTGTCCAGGGCTTAAATTTTTTCCGTGAATGACACATTGTTTGGACCAGTGATGAGGTGCACCCCCAAACGCCCAGGCTTTGTTTCTGAGTGTTATTAATGTATTTTGCCTCCTGAAGATACCGTGTTCCTGAGGAGGAACGGTTACTTCTACTTAAACTGACCCTGTTTCTTTCTAAAGAGATGGACCGTGAGACCGTGGAGAAGGAGGCGCTTGAGGAAGGAGGCAGTCCCTCATTGCCAGTCTCTGATGGAAAAACGGGGGCAATTCAACCAACCGGCGTGCCAGGTAATTGCTGCCCCTGGGTCATCCAGTGTCAGATCTCAAAATCCCTGGGTGTCTGCAGGCTCTTCCCCTGGTGCCGGCTACTGCACATGGTGTCAGCAGCCGAACTATGAGTACAGAGCAAGTGTTCTGAAGGGAGCCAGGAGCAGCTCTCTGAGGATGACTGTCGTCTCGGGGGTGTGGAGGTTCTTGCCAGCAGTGTGCCAGAGAGACACCGGTAACCCTCTGTGGATGTGGTGAAGTGCTCGCCTCCCACCGCACCCCTTTCCCTGGGATTTCAGAACCCTGCCATTTTGGGAAGGAGGCCATCTGAACCACGTTCAGTAGACAATGGGAAATGTGACTCTTGATTGAATGGACCTCCCTCAGTACCCGCATCGCAGAGCTTGCCGTGCGTCCCTAGAGGCCCTAAGCCCAAGAGAGGGGGATCCCTGCTGTGAGCTGAGGGGCAAAGGGATTCACTGGCAGATGAGGCACAGGCTTAGAGGGCACCTCGGCCTGCAAGTGGTGCCCACGGTGGAGAAAAGGCAAAGGGGGAGAGCAATGTTGAGGTGTCTCGTGAGAGGGCCTGACTCCGTCCCCTCGGGGTGTGGGTGCTGGGCTGGGGAGGGCGAGCTGGGGGTGGCACTCCCTGATGCAGGGATGGAGAAAGAGAGGCTCCAGAGTGCATTGGTTTGCAATGGCTTTGGGAGTTTCCTTTGTTTCTACTGAAACATTGCAGGCCCAGGATGTTCACTCCTTCGGAGATGCTAACAAAGTGAGAGAGACCATTTCCTGGCAATGTCAGCCCTCCTGTGAGAGTGCCAGTCGTGCGCAGGACACCCTAACGTGCAGAATTGTTCCTCCAGGTGTGGATGGCAGGAGAAGCTCAAATGCTGTGGATCCCAATGATTTCCAGAAATACTGCATAGAAGGCGCCGTGGCAGTCTTGGGCTCAGTGCTGTTTGGGATGGCATTGTGTGGTGTGATCTGTCTGTGGAGGAAGAGAAAAGGGTGAGTTGTTGGGAGGTTTTTTTGCCAAACTTCTGTAGGAGATGGCTGCTATTGGTCACGAAGCATTGAGAGTATTCTGGAGTGCCGAGTTCCTTATTGGCTAGACTCGGCTGAGGTTTCTGCTGTAAGCTGCTTTAACTGGCCTCTCAATTCATGGGCATTCTTTTCTGAAACCCCTTCTTACTGCGGCAAGTGTGGGTTACAAGTGACCCTGCCTCGACAAGAGCAGACCCAGCGAGAGACGTAGGCAGAGGAAGGTCAGAAAGTGAAAACAACAAGGGATGACATTGGCATAGAAAGTGAGAACTGCAATAGTCACATCTCCCTACCAGTGAACCCCGCAGCAGAAATCACTCTGTTAGGTGATGCCGTAAATCCCAGATGTTCACCGCAGCCAAGGTGTCCCAGCAACGCAGACCGTGGTGACGAACCTTCCCAGCTCTGTGCCTTGCGTTGGAGAAAGAGTCAGTCTGTCCCACCTGCAGCCCAACACTGCCAGCGTGTGCGTTCTCAGCACAGGCAGGGCTTTTGTCTGTGCAGGGGTACGTATCCCTTTGGATAGGTCTTGTGAAGAGAGGATGGAGAGCACCTCAGCGAACAGCGAGCCGAGGCTGTCCCCTTGCCTGGTCAGGGATGGGCATGGAGGCGAGCGCTGGTCCCTGCCAGGCACGCTGAGAAAGGCGACCAGGAGGCTCTCCTGGCCCTGCAGTGCCGTGCCCGGCTTTGGTCCCCTCGGCCTGCCGGGGTCAGGTCTCCTTCCCGGCACATGCAGAGCAGGCAGGTCAGGATGGTCAGGGCCGAGAGGAGACGAGCCATGGGCAGGCGAGCAGAGCCCCAGCCGAGGGGTGCGGGGCGCCCCGTTTTCTGCACAAAGCTCTCCGTGCCCACAGCTCCCACGTGCAGCCACGTGCCCAAACCCCACAGGGTGCCCAGTGCTGCCCCGCACCCTGGCACCCACGTGGCACCGCAGCTGCGGCGGGGCCTCAGCAGCCTCCTCTCTTCACAGGTGCCTCTCTGCAGCTTCGTGAGCCCGGCCTGACACCAGCAGCCACCCCACACGCCCAGACAGCTGTCCCGCATGCCCCAGAACCCCTGAGAGTCAGACCCGATGCCAGCAGCCACCTTCTGTGCCTGGAGATCCAGCCCACCTGCCACGGAGCACCAAGGATCCAGCCCTCGCCCGCCCGTAAAGTGTGTGTCCTGAAAAAAGGCTATTGTTAGTAAAAGACAGGTTTGGACCCTATAAATGAGGCTTGGGACTCTAAAAGTGAGGCTTTGGACCTTCAAAAGCAGAACTGGGGTCTTAAAAATGACGCTCTGCGCCCTTTAAATGCATCCTTGAACCTTAAGAGCGAGGCTTGGAAATATTGCAAATGAGGGTGTGGAACCTGAAAATGAGGCTTTGGGCCTTAAAGAGGAGGCTTTCAATCTTAGAATCAAAGGATTGTACTCTAAAAAGGAAGCTTTGGGCCCTAAAAATGAGGCTGTGAGCCCTCAAAGAGGGGTTTGGACTCTAAAAATGAGGGTTTGGACACTCCAGATGTGGCTTGGGCCCTCAAAACGACTCGCTGGATCCTCAAAATGCCACCTTGGAGCCTGAAATTGAGGCTTTAGAAAGTCAAAATGAGGCTTTGGAGTCTATAAAGGAGACTTTGCAATCTGAAACAGAGGCTTTGGACCACTAACATGAAGCTTTGAAGTCCAAAATGATGCTTTCAGAGCAAAACTAAGCCTTTAGAAAGTAAAAATGAGGCCTTGGACACTCTAAATGTAGCTTTGGACCCTGAAAAGAGGCTTGGTGCCCTGAAAGTGAGAGTTTAAACCCTGAAAATGAAACTGTGGGCCTCCCAAAAAGGCTATGCAGAATAAAAGAGACGTTTGGAACAAAAAAAATGAGGATTTTGGCCCTCAGAAGGACTCTTTTGGCACTAGAAAGCATGGGCTAGACGCTACAAATGACACTTGGGACCGTGAAAACGAAGGAAACCCATTGGTTCCTCTCTGGCCCCAAGAACTGAAGCTTTGGTCCTGAATATAGGGTTTGGGCACCCCAGTGAAGGCTTTGAGCTGTCAAAGGGGGCTTTGGAGCCTAGAAATGAGAGTTTGGAGCCTCCAAAGGAGGATTTGGGCCTTCAAAACGGGGCTTGGGCAATGAAATGGAGGTTTTGAACCCTGAAATCAGGTTTGGTGCCCTAAAATGATGCTTTGGGACCAAAACCTAAGGCTTTTCACCCTACAAATGGGTCTTTGGAGGCTCAAAATGAGGCTTGGGACATGAAACAAATGAGGCTTTGTAGCCT
This sequence comes from Nipponia nippon, assembly GCF_047370975.1. Classification (NCBI taxonomy): domain Eukaryota; kingdom Metazoa; phylum Chordata; class Aves; order Pelecaniformes; family Threskiornithidae; genus Nipponia; species Nipponia nippon. Next base: position 218,661 of record NW_028262382.1, on the reverse strand, counting down.
AAATGAGGAGTTTGGACCCTCAAATGAGGCTTTGGGCCCACCAAATGAGCATTTGGACTGTCAAAATGAGGCTTTGGTCCGTCCAAATTGCAGACTGGATCCTAAAAATGAGGCTATGGTTCCTGAAAGGGAGGCTCTGGTCCCAGAAAAGGAGGCTTTAGAAGCTAAAACTGAGGGTTGGAGCCCAAAAATGAGCCTTTGGACTCCTTAAGAAATCACTATAAAGAAGGCTTGGGAGTCTGGGAATGAGGCTTTGGACCTTCAAAGTCAGAACTGGGGACTTAAAAATGATGCTCTGGGCCCTTGAAATGAGTCCTTGAATCTTAAAAGTGAGGCTTGGAAATGGTAAATGAGGTTGAGGACCCTGCAAATGAGGGTTTGGACCATCAAAAGGAGGCTTTCAAGCCTGGAATCAAAGCTTTGTACTCTAAAAATGAAGCTCTGAGCCCTAAAACAGGGAGTTGGCCCTAAAAATGAGGGTTTGGAAACTCAAGATGCGCCTTGGGCCCTCAATACGACTGGCTGCATCCTAAAACTGAGCCTTTGGAGCCTGAAATTGCGGCTTTAAATACTGAAAGTGCAGCTTTGGAGTCTAAAAAGGAGATTTGCAAACTGAAAGGGAGCCTTTGGACCATGAATGTGAAGCTTTGGTGCCTAAAAAAGAGACTTTGTAGCCTAAAATGAGCCTTTGATCCCTGAAAGTGAGGCTTTGGATTCTAAGGTGAAAATGTGAATCTTAAAAATGAGGCTTTGGGCCTTGAAGCGAGCATTTGGACCATAAAAGGAGGGGTTGGATCCAGAAAAGGAGGCTTTGGGCCCTGAAAAGGAGACTTTGGGCTCTGCCATCAGTTTTGGACCTTAAAACTGTCCCTGCTCATGACGCTCAGGGCAGATTATAGAGTTCTTCATCTGAATGATTCGAGTCCTGTGCCATAGGGAGAACTCCGTCTCTCTCTCCTCCTTCTGCTGTGTTTACGAGATCTCCACTGACGTGGAGATATTGGCCGTTGCCTCATGTTCAGCCCCACGTTGCCTGACAGCATTCAGGGAATCTGCTGACTTTCATGTTCAAATCCAGGCCCGTGGAGCTCCATGAGGTGCCAGGGCTACACGAGGTGCCAGGAAACAACGTTATTTATCCTTTGTACAGTCCAACAGAAACAACGTTCTCATGAGAACTTGTTGCTGCACTGTTAGGTGCAGGCAAAGCCAGGCAGGTGGCCTCCTGGCCAGTGGAGAGTGGGAGCTGCCTGCAGGCTCCTTGGTGGCAATGAGCTGCCGAGGTTGTCCTGCGGCCCAGGGATCTGTGCAGCACAGCACAGGCGTGAAGACCACACTGTGCATGCAGCACAGCCCAGCCCAGCAGGAGCTGCTCAGGTTTCCCCGTGAGAAGGCTGTCCTCCAGCCTGGTGCCACAGCTGAGGTGCTGCGGCCCACACGTGCACTGCCAGGAAGAGCTGTAGGCCCACTGCTTGTCACACAACTGTCACCTGTTTTGATTAAATGAGTAGAATAGCATAGCATAGCATAGCATATAAACCAGACCAGAGAAGACCAGAATAGTTTAGTTCGAGGGGACCTACAGTGATCATCTACTCTGACTGCCTGACCAATTCAGGGCTGACCAAAAGTTAAAGCAAGTTATTAAGGGCATTGTCCAAATGCCTCTTAAACACTGAGAGGCTTGGGGCATCGACCACCTCTCTAGGAAGCCTGTTGCAGGGTTTGACCACCCTCTCAGTACAGACATGTTTCCTGATATCCAGTCGAAACCTCCTCTGGTGCAGCTTTGAGCCATTCCCACGTGTCCTATCACCGGATCCCAGGGAGAAGAGATCAGCACCTCCCTCTCCACGTCCCCTCCTCAGGCAGCTGGAGAGAGCCATGAGGTCGCCCCTCAGCCGCCTTCTCTCCAAACTAGACAAGCCCAAAGCCCTTAGCTGCTCCTCAGAGGACATGCCTTCCCGCCCTTTCACCAGCTTTGGTGCCCTCCTCTGGATGCATTCAAGGACCTGAACATCCTTCTCCAATGGTGGGGCCCAGCACCGCACACAGTATTCCAGGTGAGGCCTCACCAAGGCTGAATGCAGCGGGATAATCCCCTCTGCTGACCGGCTGGTTTTGCTGTGTTTGATGCACCCCAGAACACGGTTTGCCCTCCCGGCTGCCAGGGCACACTGCTGACTGCTGTGGAGCCTGCTGTCGACCAGCACCCCCAGATGCCTTTCTGCAGGGCCACTCCTCTCCCAATTTATACTTGTGCCCGCTGTTACTGCATCCTGGGTGCAGAATCTGGCATTTTGACTTGTTCCATTTCATCCCATTAATCATAGCCCAATGCTCCAATCTATCTAGATCCCTCTGCAAGGCCTCTTGTCCCTCGGGAGAGTCAACAGCACCTCCCAGTTTGGTATCATCAGCAATCTTGGTAATGCTGCATTCGACTCCTGCACGCAGATCATCGATAAGCATGTTGAACAGAACTGGCCCTAGGATTGAGCCCTGAGGAAGACCGCTGGGGACCGGTGGCCAGCCAGATGCAGCCCCATTCACTGCGACCCTTTGAGCCCTGCCCTTCAGCCAGTTCTTCACCCAGCGCACCGTGAACCCGCTCATCCCCCAGTTGGACAACTTGTCCAGAAGGATGCTGTGAGGGACAGTACCAAAAGCCTTACTGAAATCCGGGAAATCTACACCCACCACCTTGCCTTCATCCACTAGGATGGTGACCTTATCCCAGAAGGATATCAAAGGAGTTCAACGGGACTTGTATTTAACATGGGTTCACAAAGGGGAAGGGAAAGTCCAGAGGTCCCTTCCAACCTCAACATTTCTGTCATTCTGTGAGGAGAAAGGAGAAAGGTGAAAACTCCTGGGGGCTTGTGGCAGGCCTGGGAGGGAGCTGAGGTCCCTTCCAGCCCCAGCACTACAAATCCAGCATGAGATGCCTCCATTGACTCAGCTGATTGCCTTCCCTCAGCGTGGCTGAAGGAGATGCCTCCCTGGCAGTGTCCAGGTGTCCTGCCTCATGATGGGCCAAGGCAGGGGGATTCTCAGACCTAACTGTGTCTCGGAGAGGAGAAAGGCCACTGCTGCAAAGAAACGTCTCTGCAGAGGTGAGAGAGGCAACATCGGTGATTCCTTCAGTCTCTTCCCAAGCAGGTTCCTGGAGAGCCCCAGGGAGACCTGGAGGGAGCGCCGAGTGGGGTGGGGGGCAGAGAAAGTGACGTCTTGGGCAGGTGCCCTCCTCCGGGGCTGAGACAGGCTCCTGGGGTGGAGGGAGCTCCTGGGAAGCAGGCAGCAGTGCAGAGAGACAGCTCTGCCAAGGAGCAACTCCTCTGCCAAGCGCAGCAGGGCTCTGGGCAAAGGAGTAGGGCAGAGCGAGATTAAAGGCAGGCTGGAGTGGGAGGAGAGAGGAGAGCTGCAAGGGAAGAAACCTTTCCAGCCCTTGACACGGGAAGTCTCTTGGTGCAGGGCAATGCAGCTGCCGTTGCGGGAAGGGTCTCCGAAAGCGTTCATAGCCTCCAGGGTCTGTCAGGAGGCCTCCCAGCCCAGGGGCTCATGTTAGACAAGGGGGAAGGGGTGAAGGCAGCGTGTGCAGCCAGAGCTGCCCAGGGCATTTCAGAGGGGGCTTTTGCAGAGGAAGAGCAAGGCAGGGGATACCTTACAGCTAAAGAGCTTTCCTGAGGCCATGCTTCCAGTTTCCTGCTGTTTCAGGACAAAGGGAAAAGGCGCTGCTGCGTTTGGCGAGGGAGCCTGAGAGTCCTGAACTGCCATGCTGAGAAATCAGTAAGTCTGGTAGGAGCCAAGGCAACTGCTTCCATCCACTCCTCTACCTCCAGAGAGCACCAGCATCACCTTTGCTGGCCTCAGCAGGGTTTCTCTGACCTGCTCCTTACTGCCTGCAAGCGGGGAGTAACACCAGAGACTGCTTGAAACAGGGAGGTTTCTTCAGGTCAGAGCTGAGCAGACAGGAGTGAGTGATGGGGTCTGTGATCCCTGACAGGGAAAAACTGGAGGGCAGAGAAACAGTTCCCGGCAGGGATAGCTCCAGGCAGCAGAGACACCTGCCCAGCTGCCACGGAGCACCAAGGATCCAGCCCTCGCCAGCCCGGAAAGTGTGTGTCCTAAAAAATGGCTATTGTTAATAAAAGACAGGTTTGGACCCCGTAAATCAGGCTTTGCACTCTAAATGAGGCTTTGGACCTTCATAATCAGAATTGGTGACTTAAATATCTCCACTGACGTGGAGATATTGGCCGTTGCCTCATGTTCAGCCCCACGTTGCCTTACAGCATTCAGGGAATCTGCTGACTTTCATGTTCAAATCCAGGCCCACGGAGCTCCATGAGGTGCCAGGGCTTGCAGGGACAGCACAGGACCTCCAGGAAAGCAATTCCCATTCAGGGCAGGTGCATTACAGCCACCCCAGACGGCTTCGCAGAGAGTGGGATTTGGTGCCTGTGTGCCACACACTAATGCCGTCAGTCAGAGGCATCGGCCATCAGGTGCCATCAGAGAGGCAAGCTCTGTCCCTTCTCTACCCAACAGCTGCAGGCATTGCGTGAACTCAAAGCACATCCCACTGGGGTCTTCACTCGCTCCCTTGATGATACAGTCAAGGAACAGACCAATCATTTTCACAGTGTGCCTGGGGACATCTTGTCTTCAAGGACGACGTCCTACAAGCACAGCAACGGTCCTTATCAAAACTGAATTGAAACTTGAAAGGGAATTCAAAGGCACCAAGATGAGCTGCTGGTACTTCAGGAAGAGCTGAAGAAGGCACAGAGATATACTGTGGGACCAGTGCTGAATTTAGAAAGAGTAGGGGTAGGTAGGTCTGAGGTAGTCTATGTCCTCTTTGCCTCAGTTACCACCAGAGAGGTCTCCCAGGCCTTTGTGCTTTGAGGCAGGGCTCAGGGCGGGAAAGACCAGCGGTGGCTGGGGATGCAGCCCGGGCTTACTTGAGCAAACTACACCCTTCCCAGGCCATGGGGCTGGAGGGGCTGCGTCCAAGGGTGCTGAGAGAGGTTTTCACCAGCAGGGGCTGGTCTGTTATGATCCCGGTAAGAAAGGCACTCAGACTCCGGGAGGTATTGAAAGGGTTAAAAACCACAAGAGCAAGAAGGATGTTGTAAATACCTTAGTCCCTTCATTAGATCAGAAGACACCCTGGTGTCATTTAAGGATGTTGTGAATACCTTACGGTTTGATGTGATTTAGGGCGTAGCTAGAAGAACAGTTCTAAGATAAGGGGGGCTCCGGGATAATCTCGCTGCAGACAACTCGGCCTTGGGAGAACGCATGCACGGAACCATGAAGGCAGGAAGAAACAGAAGAATGGCAACAACAGTCTTCAAGGACAACGGCTACGTGATCCTAGGACTGAGTTTGCGCAGAAGCAAGGGTCGATCAGCGAGCAGAGTGAAGAAGACTACGAGCCTTCATCGGAAGACCCCAAAGACCACTTGAAGACCACCCCGAGAGATGACTGCGCATGCGAATCGGATATTTACATATGCTCATAAGTTCCTGGAAATCTCATGTTTATGTAAATGAATTCCCAGAAATCCTATGAATATGTCTGATTGTATCGGATATATTCTCTAAAACTTCCTTACCTCGGTGGAGCACTTGTGGTGGAGAATCCCCAGTGCTGCCCAGCGCTGCAAGAAAGGATACCTGCTTAATAGTGACTTTGTTGCTCTTGAGTTTCATTTCAGGGACTCTCTGGATACTCCGTTTCTCCCTTGGGGAGATTCGGATGGTGAGGAGAAACATCCGTGAATGTTTGTATCAAAACTCTCTACAGAAATCAGAAGCACCACTTAGGACTGGCTTTGGTTAAGATGGCAATTTTATTGTTTCGATCGGACACGTCAACATTTCCTGGTGATGCTGCAAACGTGGCTTACTTGTGAGTCCTCCTCTCCAGAGTTCTCTCTGGATTTCTCTTTCTCCTTCACTTTCTTGCGTTCTTTCTCTTTCAATTTTGGATCACCAGAATGCTCGCTTCTGTCTTTTGCCGCCTTCTTTCGGGCACACTTTCACCCGCCTCTGCACAGGACTGTTTCCTCTTCCTGCGCGTTCGTTTTCCATTTGCCTGGCAGGAGCCTGCAGACTCTGGGTGAACTGGCGCTGGCGGGAGTGCACGTTGTTCAAGTGAGTATTTCCCCGGCTGCTGATCACCTACCGCCCCAGGATGCGAGTCTGCTCTGGGGCCGCTCAAGCCGCGCACACCTTCCCCTCCTGCGCTTTTGCCATCACCAGGGCTGTTTCTCTCCCTGTGGGAAGAGCCGCGCAGGTTCCCCCTGCCACGCGCCAGCTGACGGTGAGCGCGCTGCTGCGTTTCCGCGCGGCAAGTGTGCCTCCGCCTGGGAGGCGGACAGTCTGGCTGGCTTCTGTTCGGCTTCTCCCCCTCCTCAGCGTCAGAGCGCGCTCTCTTCCTGCCGCAGTGCTGAGGGGGAGTTCCTGCAGAGTCCCACGGTTTTCTCTTCCCTCGCATCCTCTGCACATTTTCTCCACCTTCTTGATTTCTCCGTCCCCCGATGCCTCCAGGAAAGGGACTCTTCAGCACTTGACCCAGCTTGGCCTCGGAAGTGCTCTTTGTCTCTTGGCGTTCATCGCCTGCTCCAGGGGTCAAAGGATGGTGCCTGGAGAAACAACAGGGATCTTAGGCTAGGGTTGTTGCTGCAGCCTCCTCGTGGCTTCAGTCTCCCCCTGTCACGTTCCGGCAGCACTTGATATGACACGCAGAAGACTGAACCAGCACTAGAAACTGGAAATTAGGTCATGCGCTTCCAGCCATGCCTGTCCCTTTCAGAGCAGTGACTCATCTTTAGACCCTCTCGCACCTCCATTTTGCCTCGTTTCGCAGCTAGCCAGTCTCAGGGAGCAGACAGGTAGCAATTTACACAAGCGCAGCTGTTTAATGCCAGACAAGGAGAGAGAAGAAAGGACCTGGCAAACTGCGGAACAGAGAACTCAGCTGGACAAAGAGGCATTCTCTGCTAGGACAGAAAGCAAAACCCACCGGAGGAGAACAACAACAAGAAGATCAGGAACGGGAGAGGGAGTGTATTCTGAGCACCCTTTCACACTTGACAGTACCTGGCATAGAAGAGTAAATAGGCACGCTGGCAGAGTACCGTCTTGATGTCACAAAGACGTACAGAGGCATCATTCATCTCGTACCAACGTCCATCGCTGGCCTGCAAAGAAAGGCAAGGCTATCTTCAGATGAACTGCAGGGGTTTTAAAACAAAAACACCGACTGGACACCGCTGAAGGACACAATACCCCAATGCACATCACCAAGTTGACTTTTACCTTTACAAAGCAGTAATAATGTCCTGTCTGACAGCTGGAACCTTCATGTACCAGGACGGCATACAAGGAATAGAGGAGCGGTTCTCCAGGGGCTTGAGACATGTATGCGCCAAGGTCCAAATATTCCGGGTACTGCACAACCTAAGGAGAGACCAAGAAGACTCAGAAACTAACTTGAGAGTCTTTAGGAAGCAGCCTGAGAAAACCTTGTCACCAAACACAGGCTACAAGTATAGAAATCGATCTTCTTGGCCCATCCAAAGCAGGTGTTGCCATTTCATCATGGAAGTGGCAGAAAACTGTTTGCAGCCAAACCAGCTCTTTAGGAGCACAGGAGGTGCTTATCTTCACATTGGGACTTTCCTCTTACCGCAAGGGAAAGAGCAAGGCGCAGCTATTGCATTGATTTTTTCTTAGACAGCTGCACTCACTCGATAGCCATCGGGCAAGTAGACAGTAGCAACTTCCAAAACAGGATTCTCCTTTCGGAGAGGTCTCCTTCCAAGCAGACAAAGTTGCAGTGCACTTGTGGCCATACCTTGCTAATCTTTCTGCCAGAGAAAGCATCGAATCTCTTCAAGCACACTGTCAGGACATTGGAGGAACGATGTATTGTAAGGCTCTTGGATGCAGTGGCCAGCTGTTCACATCTGGAAAACAAGCACAGACCCAGCTGTTGCAACCTGTCTTCTCCCCGCTGCGCCCCCCATCCATGTAGGGTTGAGTTCAGGCTTGTTTTGCCCAACTATCGTATGCCCGCTTGCATTTCAGACCCCTGAAGTCCATATGCTCTCCCTGAAGGCAGCTTTGGGCTAGGGCGGCTCCCTTTGGAGAGCAGCAGTCTGGAGTCTTGACAGTACAAGAACTAGGCATGACGCTGTTGAGAGAGCCAGCGGGGGCTGCTGCTGCTCCGAGGACTGAGGTCTCCTGGACAGAGACGCAAGCATCCAAAAAGCCTTGGAAACAAAACTGTTGATGGCTTTCTTGAGGAAGCTGCTGTTGCCAAATCACTGTCCAGGGCTGCCGCCTTGCTTCGGCTCACCACTGCATATGGGACATGTCTTTTCCCTTCTGGCCATAGGGCTAGTTCAGTGGGCAACTTCATAGCTAGGAAGCTTGACCACCTCCAGGGCAGACAATGCCAGCAATAAAATTCTCATCCAAGCTTTCCAAGTATTCAGGCAGAAGGGGAAAGAAATACCCATCTTAGAAACAAATGCATTCTTTTCCAAGTTCTGGATGATTCGCGTGGATTAGTTGTAGGGGAAGAAAAAAAAAGAAAAAAAAGCCAAGCTGTCTCATGACTGGGTTTCTCAATTCAGTCCAAACACAACTAGTGCTCCCAGACATGCAATACCCTAACCCAGTATCTGCTAGGAAGGTGGCACTGGCCGAAATCTTACTTGCTACATTTATAGCCATTTCCACCATCCAGCTGCTCAGGTTTGACAAAGTCTTCCAGAGCTCCAGTGACAGATGAGGTTGCCTGGATGAGGAAGAAAGGAGAGCACTAAGTTCCTGGAAACTCAAAAACCCCAGGAAATAGCTACCCGCGTGGTACCAGCGTTATCCCAATAAACAGCTACCCCTGGGCGGTAGCAGAGTTCCTGTGGTAGGCGTGGTTCAAAATAGCAAAAGCAATCAAACCCATCCCTCCAGCATCAATCAGACGCGTAGTGAGGGAGTCCCAAGCAGGGTGGTGTGACAGTGTCACGATGGCTGTCCATACCTTCCTTACTCTTTGCCCAGCTGACACCCAGCACCCAGCCCAGAGAGACCATTTGCAGGGCTTCCGCAGAAGGAGCACACAAGCCCAGTTCCCTTCCCATCCACCCCCAAGCTCTTGCCTGGTACCAGCCCACAGCTGGAAGCCAACAGAGTTTACTGGAGATAAACTAGGCCCCCCGCAGGGGCCCTGAAACAGTTGGCACCACCATTTCAAAACATCTCACCTTGATATCCAAAGCAATATCAAGGAATGTCTCGTAGGTGTCGGAAACGGCTTTGCAGCTCAAGCACGTTACTGCAAAAGAAGCAAAGAGAAATGCTTCTCAGGTAGGGAAGGAGAGTAACTGCCCATTTCAAGGACCAACACCTACGCCTTTAGACACACCGGACCTCCTGCCGCATGCTAGGAGCTGTTTACCACAAAGAGAGGAAGAGCCACGGCTCATTCTAAGGACGGAAATATTTTTAAAAAGTACCTCTGGATCTTAGAAAGCCTCCAAAGACCTGATGAATGAGCGTGCTAGCTTGAGAAGTTGTGTCCCAGCTGGAAAGAAATGGTAATCAGAGCTCAGAAGGTGGAAGGCAGAGAGTTAGCTCTTCCACGAGTTTTCCTTGTTAGGAAAGGGCCGGACAGAGGTTTTCAGTGGCGGTTGTAAAGCAAGGAGTCAAAAGGGCTAGAGAACGTTTCAACGGTCATGTGCTTCTGCTTACTCGCTGCTTCTGCTCAAGCAAGCCCTCTGCATGGCATCCACGGTGTAGTAGAAGAATTCATGCGCGTCTTCCTGAGTGCCAAGCTGGAAATGGTCTCCTATTCCTGAGAAAGAAGAAGGTTTTCCCATTGATCTCAGAGAAAAAGGAAACGCGACTTACCCTTCTGAAAGCTCTCCTCCTTAACATGAACCCGGCAAAAGCAGTTGGACGCGGGCTTTGTCAGAAATCCAAACTACCTCCAAATGAAACCGTCTGAAATGACTCACGTGGAAGCTCATTGATCACAGGCGTAGGCTCGATGGCACTGCCCGAGCAAGACAGGACCTCCTCGATGTGCACTTCCATGGTACACATCATGCAGAAGCCTTGCTTCGCACCTAAAGAGGGAGGGAAAGAAGGACGGAAGGGAGGAAGCAAGCAAGCGAGCCTCTCGGTCAGCTAAAATATACACAGCTATGGAAAAGCTTCAAGGAAAAAACCACCAAACCACCCCACGTTTAAGTTCCAGGTGCAATCTCCACTCTCCCTTCTACATCCGCTTCTCCTCAGATGCCAGTGGCTCAACAGCCCTGTGGCGGTTTACTGCACAGAGTTGTAGAGAAGAAATAGGCATGCCTTCCGAAGGCACTTCATTAAGCACGGGAAGCAAGAAATGATCTTCCCTGGGAGTAGGAGCGCAGCACGTGAAACCAAACTAACGCGCTGCCTACGCTATGCTGAGCCTGCTCTGAAGGCAATATTGGAAGGCAGCTTCTAGAGGAAAAGGAAGAGCTGTCTTCCCAGAGTCCCTGTTGTTCTTTCATCCTTCAGAGCCGCCCAAGAGATGTAAAAGAAGGTGTAGCAAGGACTCACAGGACTGGCTGTGCTCACGAGAGAGCAAGTAGTTGGCCAGCGGCGGGGTGTACGTCAAACACTGCAGGACAGAGTTGAGGAAGCAGGTATTGCCCAGGTTGAAGAGGCCGCCTCCGACACTGCGTCTTTGCTGCCAGGCCATGCAAATCTTCTGCGGAGGAAACACGTCCCTTCCCGGCACAGCCATTCCGACACTCATGCCTGCAAGGAAGTCAGCTTTTAAAGGAGATCCTCCTGGTTTGGTTTCGCAAAGCCCTAGACCGCTCTCCCTAGACTTGTCCCTCTTCGGATGCGTTACATAAAAGATAGCAAGGAATTATGCTGGCAGCCTGCGTCGACCCAAGCTGTAACGGTAGAGCTCAGCTGGCCCCTCGGAAGGTACAGGCCAAGCCACACCTCCACCCTGTCTCGATCTCCGCAATCCCCTGTCCAAAAGGAAACTAACAATTACCTGAGCCACCAACTGGAATTAGCGGGAAGGGGAGAGAGAAGAAACGGATGAAATTTCCGGGAAGAAAAGGAGGACGTAGAATGAAATGCAGACAGCGAGGAGCTGAGTGACCCTGCTGGCGAGCTCAGCCCACGCTTGCTCTCTCCAGCACAGGCGCCAGCGCCGGGAGAGAGCACGGCAGGAGCTGCGCGGGGACACCATTTATGGCCACCCGGCCCTGGGACGCCCTTTGTGACACGGGGCCGTGTGGGGCCACGTGGCGACGGGGCTGGCACTGCCCAGCAACTCCCACAGCTGCGACCACGGGGCCGCCCCAGGTGCCCACTGCGGCCATGGGGCTCCTTCCCTGGGCAGAGCGCATGCCTCTGCCCCGCGCAGAGGCAGCCCCAGGGGGGCACGGGCACACGGCTGGGGCCACTGCTGGGGACAGCTGGGGCTGGCATAGCCCTGCTGTGGCCCCGGGCTCCTTCCCCACTCTCCGCAGTCAAACGCTGCAGGATGGTGTTGAGGAAGCGCCTGTTGCCCAGGTTGTAGAGGCCCGCTCCGACCCTGCCTGGTTGCTGCTAGGCCATGCAAAGCTTCTCCAGGGGAAAGAGGATCCTTTGCGGCGGAGCCATTCCCTCGGCAATGGCTGCAGGGAAATGACATTTGAAAAGAGAGGAGATGATGTGGTTGCACAAAAGCATCGTTTAAAAGTCAAGTTCTCTACAGGAGCCCCCAGGACAAGCAGCTCTAACCTCCAACACAGAAACACTGGGGGAAGCCTAACACTGCCATTGACAATGACTGGTCAAGAAGCAGTTTTGGAAAAGAGTCTGTTGCCCTGCTTCCTTTGCCAAAACTCCAGGAAAGCCACACTCTGATTTCTGTGGCTCGGGCTACCTTCCTTTCCCTCTAGAGCCTTGAATTGGATTCTTAGGTCAAGTCTTCCCTTTTCCTGATGGTAACTTGATGAAAGCAAGCACCTAGCCCAGAAGGTAACCCTACTGATGTCAGCTCTTTCCATGAGCAATGTCATCTTTCAAAGTCTTGTCCATCATGGCAGATGACGGACAAAACTCATTTTCCTGTGTCTAATCAAAAACACCTGGGTGAGCCTGGTTGCTACCAGGGAATGCACCAGAATTCACTCTAGGTTGTCAGCACATCCACAGTCAGGGATGGAGCAGCAGCCACGTCCGTCGCCTTTGGGCATTCACAAAGTCCAATGGTGAAACCGTTACTCACAGGAGTCATTCCCCATTGCGGCCATTGCTCCTCTCAGGAACAGAGCGGAAAGCTTTGGATGACAAAGGATGTCAGGACGTGCTCCAGAAAGAGAAGATCAGCGCCAGTCCTGTCACCTGATTGCAAAGAAATAATTGCTACATAAGTAGCAATGGAAGGAGCCGAGTTATCCCGAAGGCCAGCTCAGCCCAACTAGCTTTCGCTGGCCTGCTCTTCAGGATTTCAAGCCCCGGCCAGGTGAGGTCACAAGCGCCAGGTGGGTGCTGCATCACTGCCCCTCTGTGACATGGGCCCACATGGGAATGTGCCCCCTCAAGGCCACACAGCTGCCATGGCCCGGGCACCTCCTGTAGCCATCAGCCCCTGGGCTTCCCCGTGCACTGCTGACGAAGGGCTGCTCATCTGCTGGCAGAGCTCCCACCTCCTCCCTGAGCTGCACCAGCTGGATGAAGAAAAACCTGCCCAGGGCTGTAAGCGTGCCTGTTCCCAGCTTTGGCTGCCACATTTGGGTTGCTGAGGGTTTCTCTTCCACTCTTCCCAGGTACAGGACTGTGTCCGTGAGGCTCGTGGACCAAAGCACCTGGTCTCTTATAGGTTCATTTCCAATGAATTTTATCTTCCCCCCAAGATACAGCCACAGGTTGACTCTGAACTGGTGCTCCTTGTCCCTCCGTTTTGTTCCCTGGTGAAAGGCGGCCACCCCTATGAAAGGCGGCACCACCTTGCGGTTCCCAACGGGAACCACCGCCCCGGAACCGGCATCCCCACCCCGGCCTGGCACCAATACCCCTGGTATCTCTGCCCTGTCCTGCTCCTGACAGCCCCACCGTCGGCATCCCCACCGCAGGCTGGAGCCAATGGCCCCAGGAACAGCATCCCCACCCCACGCTGCTACCATCGCCCCCAGTACCTGCATCTCCCACCACACTACGAGCAACCCCCACAAGTACCTCCCAGGGACCCCCACAGAGGGACACCCCAGGGCTCTCTTAGGAAAATCTCATGCCCTAAGTATTGCAACAGTAAGTCACGAGAGTATGAAATTAGATCAAGCTCCTGAAGATAGACAGATATACATCTAGTTGACGTTGTATAGTGCACAGTCATGGTTCAGTCAGCAGGACTAAAGGCCCCCAGCTCACTGCAAGGAGGAGAAGGACAGCCCCCACCCTGAAGAAGAAAGGATGCCCCTGGATGACCCAGCTCACGCCAGCATCCCAGCCCCTCCGACACCTCTGTGAAACCCTCCCCTTATCTGCCATCAGAGATCAGGATCTGCAGCCAGACCAACTCCAGGGACGTCAAGATCAAGAAAGAAGCAGATGGATGATGACGCCACAGAATTGGAGTTGCTTTGCAGAACAGCAGCCTGTGTGTGTGTTAAGCAGAGGTTGGTCAAATTGCATTGGACCGGAACGCTTGAAAAGCATAAGAAGCATGTGTAAAACCGCATTTGTGGTGCCGCAGTTTGAATGGGACGGCTCATGCGCACGAATGCAAGAATTCCTCTTGTAATGCTATACTCTGCGTCCCAGCTTCTCTCCTCGGTCAGCATAGCCCACTTGCCAAATTCTCATGACAGCTCCCCATCATGGCTGAACGGTAACGGTACCGGCACCGGTTCCACCACAGTTGGGAGCAGCAGTTGCCCCCCAGGGCACAGAGGGGAGGACAAAAACAACCCAAAAGTGCCCTAACCCCGCACGCCCCAATCCCAACCACCAGGGCAGGATGGGACAGCACAGGCATGTTGGCATCACAGGGCCACTGGTGCTGGCCCCATCCCTTCCCCGTGGACAGGAAATTCGCCTCCCCCAAAACATCATGCTTGGGATGGGAGACCACTGGGATAGCAAACCACCATTGGGATGGGAAATCATCACTGGGACGGGGAACCATCGTGGGGCTGGGAAACCAACACTGAGGGCAGGAAATTAGCAGCAGGATGGAAAATCATGGAGGTGGGAAGTTGTCGTGGTATGAAAAGTCAAAGCATCGCAAGGCTGGCTGAAGCAGGTGCTGGCAGAATGATCGCCATGGGGACGGACCCCTCAGAATGCTGTTTGCCCCAAACCAACCCCACACTGCCCAACTGCCATGGCAGGTACAGCAGCAGGTTTGCGCTCCTCCTGCTGCTCCTGCCCTCCAGGTAACCCCCCAACCACCTCTGCCCACCAGCATCTCAGGATGGGGGTCTGGGTCTCTGTGGAGAGGCTGAAGGACCTGGACTTCTTTCTCCTGGTGAAGTGGAGGCTCAGGGCACTGTAGTAGTAGCGTGCAACTGCTTGAAGGGTGGCTTCAGAGGTGATGGAGCTTTTCCTGGTAGTGGGAAGTGAAGGAAGCCTCCACAAAGTGCAGCTTGGAAGGTTCAGACTGGATGTGAGGAAAAAGAAATGTCACTGAAAGGGTAGCCTTGTGGTGCAAGAGGTGACCCAGAGGGAGGCTGGATCAGCCCATGGCTTTGTGTTTTAAGGGAAAGCCAGCAAGGGTGGAGAGCCATCAGTGAAGCTATAGAAATGCTGGGCTGAGAGCTAGGTGGGAAGGCAAGATGGATGTCAGCAGCCTGAAGGGAAAGAGGTGCAGGCACGGGACAGCGTAGGACAGCCTGCAGCAGAGATGGCCAAGGGCTCTAGCAAGGCTGAAAGGCCCAACAGGACCGAGGTCTTTGTCCTCTTGGCTCTGGCAGCTGCCTCTGGCACCGAGGCCTACCAAGCAAAACTTGTTTTGAGGCTCTGGCCTTTGTTTCTTCCTCAGCCCTGCCTGGGGAGGCCGGGAGGTGGTGTACAGTTTTCCTACACTTGGCATTGCTCACCCTCACACCCCACTGCCCCCAGGAGGAGCCCTGAGCCATGCGGGAGGGACAGGATCTGCCTTCCCAGGGCCTGCGGATGAGGGCTTGGCCTTTCTGCTTCACAGAAGAAACCAAAGGGTTTGCTCAGCATTACAGCTGCCTGCACAGAGCCTTTGCTTACCTGCAATCATGGCCTCCAATTACCTGCTCTAAAGAGTCCCTGGGGAGGCTTTGTCAGTAATGGTCCTCATGGGGCCCATTAATGCTTCCAGATACTTTGGGTTCAGCTTCTGACTTGGACTTCTTGAGCAGTTTGTTCAATCTCCTCTCAGTATCTGAGGTTCAAGGCCTCAGCCCCAAATACACCATGGGGCTCATTAAAATACAGAAAGCCCTAACGAGCCCTGTCTCTTCCTGTGATTTTCTCCAAGTCTTCACGACTTGTACAGCTCATTAGAGAGGTTTCCTAGGGTAGTTAAGGCGAAAGATTTCAAAGTGCATCTAATAAAAATGAATTTTGTTTTAAAGGATATTTTTTATTAATTCTGAGGTTAAAGAAGAGGTGAGAGTCCGCTCGGGAGGTCTGGACAGGTAGGAAAAGCAGTCCCTTGAGGTCTGACACTGTATGGACAACTTTGCTCCTCACCTCCCAAACGTCCCCTTTTCTGTCATTGGCCACCTGGGACTTGCATCACTGTTCCTTGCATCAGACTTCTGCACTGATCTCCGTAGCTGGATGCTACAGGTCCTATGCACCATCTCCCACCTGCTCTCCTTCGAGAACTGGCTGCACACAGGCACAGGAGAATTTTTCCTATTTGCAAGTAAAGTAAAGAAAAATATGATAAAGTTTCACAAACAGTAAAACACACTCTGTATCCATATGCGAAGTACAAGCTGCCTCTAAGGAGGTTTCCCTTCCACAAGAGATAATCTTATGAGAAATGTTTTAGATAGATAAGTGCAAAAAGATACACAGGAAAACAACTAAAGTGTTGGTTAAAGAGACAATTAGACTACTGAGAGACAGGCAAGCTTTGAACTCCCTGAGGCTTAAGGCAGCTGCAGAGGTGAGAGGTATCTGAATGAACAAAGATTAAGGGGAGGAGAAAACGGGAGAAAAATGGCAAGGGCCTTTGCCTAGGCAGTCTGCATCCACAAAGATGATTTTAGAAATGGCCACTGTATCAGGATAGGTGAAAGTATATGAAAGACTAGTGAAACTAAATCCACTCTATAAGAGGCAGAATAGTGGTAAGGAAGTTACAGGGGAAGACTGGCATTTCTTGGAGAGGTCATGGTACTGGTGAAGGTCTTATGTGAGTGAGGACAAGCAAGTGCTGCACCCGTCTTTGAAGGCAGCCAGAAGTGCAAGCCAGGGCACCGCAGGCTGTACAAGCTCACTTTGGTGAGGAGGGAGCCACTGAATGCCTCCTCATGGCTGACATGTCTGGACAGCTAAAAGAGAAGAACATGTCCAAAAGCAGTCAGCGTGGACTCCCCAAGGGTAAATCATGCCTCACCAGCCTGATTGCCTTTGTGGTGAAGTAACTGTGTTGGTGCATGAGGGGAGAAGAGTGGATGTTGTTTACCTCAGCTGCAGCAGGGCTCAATAGTCTTCTACTCAAGTTAGGCCATTACAGCCTGGGTGGACAGACAAACAGATGGGCAAAAGGCCAGTTGGATGCTGAGGCTGAGAGAGCAGTGGTGATTGTGAAGGAAGTTCAGAAAGATGAAACTTGGAGGGGTGTGTGCCACCAAGTGCATTCATGTTCCCGAGATGTGCTCTGTGTCTTGTGAAAGGTGAAAACTGCCGCCTTCTTCTCGAGGGCAATGTCACTGCTGCTTGCAGAACCCCTTCTGACTGCACAGCTGAGATGCTCTGCAGGCCACCTCCTTTGATAGCATGTAATGAAAGGGACAGGCCAGAAAGCCAAGGAAGCGTGGTGGAGCATTTGCAATGAAGCTGGCCACAGTGGGTGAGACCTAAGCCTTCAGCAACTGCCCTTTCATGAAGGCAATGCTTTTATGGATGTCAGCTCTGCCACAGAAGCACCCATTGCTTGTCCCTGCCTGCTAGCACAAACTGCCACCCACCAGGACTATATCAAGCTGCCAGTGCTCTCAGGCCTTACACCAACAGAAGGGCTCAGAAGGAGAGAGTGGACGTGGAAAGTGAGCAGCTCGGAAAGACCAAGTGCTGGTGCTGCCTGGCAGTGCTGCTGTGCCAGGACTCTTTTCCCCTCCACCTCTGCACACAGGCACTGCCCCTGCAGCTCCAGAGAAGGTCTCAACAAAGGACCTTGGACAAACAAGTCACTGAGGGGTCGTTTATTTTGTTTTAAAACACAAAGAGCACGGCTCGTCATTACACAGTCTCTGGGTCACACAGGACAGGTAGATACTGACTCAGGAATGGTATGAGTAATGGCATTTGATTGTGGACAACATTATTACAACTAAGAAAAGTTAAAAACTGAACCAGAGCAACTACCAAAGTCAGGCTGGTCCTATAGTGCTTTACATTGTGAGTGATATACAGAAGAAGATGGGCAGTTTATTGCTGCTTAAAACCATCCAGTCATCAGCTTCCACACTGCATCCTTGAGCTCCTGGTTCCTCATGCTTTAGATGAGGGGGTTCACTGCTGGAGGCACCACTGCGTACAGAACTGCCACCACCATATCCAGGGATGGAGAGGAGAAGGAGTGTGGCTTCAGGTAGGCAAACACTGCCATGCTGAGAAACAAGGAGACCGCGGCCAGGTGAGGGAGGCACGTGGAAAAGGCTCTGTGCCGTCCCTGCTCAGAGGGGATCCTCAGCACGGCCCTGAAGATCTGCACATAGGACACCACAAGGAAAACAAAACACCCAAAGGCTGAACAGGCACTAACCAAAAGGACCACAACTTCCCTGAGGTCAGCATCTGAGCAGGAGAGCCTGAGGATGTGGGGGATTTCACAGAAGAACTGGTCCAGGACATTGCCTTGGCAGAGGGGTAGGGAAAATGTATTGGCAGTGTGCAGGAGAGCACTGAGAAACCCAGTGCCCCAGGCAGCTGCTGCCATGTGGACACAAGCTCTGCTGCCCAGGAGGGTCCCGTAGTGCAGGGGTTTGCAGATGGCAATGTAGCGGTCATAGGCCATGACAGTGAGAAGACAATACTCCCCTACAACCAAGAAGAGAAAGAAAAAGAGCTGTGCAGCACATCCCAGGTAGGAGATGGCCATGGTGTCCCACAGGGCATTGGCCATGGTCTTTGGGACAGTGGTGGAGATGGAGCCCAGGACAAGGAGGGAGAGGTTGAGGAGGAAGAAGTACATGGGGGTGTGGAGGCGGTGGTCGCAGGCTATGGCGGTGATGATGAGGCCGTTGCCCAGGAGGGCAGCCAGGTAGATGGCCAGGAAGAGGCAGAAGTGCAAGAGCTGCAGCTCCCATGTGTCTGTGAATGCCAGGAGGAGGAACTGGGTGATGGAGCTGCTGTTTGTTCTCTGTGGGCATGGGGACCTGTCCAAGAAGGGAAACACAATGACAAGTTCGGGGAGACTTCTTAGAGGTAAAGCCCACGCCATTTCTCATCGCAATCCCCCTCCCTGAGATGAATGAGGAATGTTTCAGAATATTTTTCAACGCTACCAACTGAATGACATGGTGCCTCACAGCTTGGGCACCTAGTTCCCATGAAGACACCTCCAGGGCAGGACCCTGAGCGCTGGTGTCAGAACAGAAGCTGACCTGCAGCCCCACCTCAACAGAGAGAGCAAAAGCACAATAGAAATGTGGGGAAAGAGGGAAGAAAACTGCAATGCTCCAAAAAAAAAACAAAGCAAGAAGAGAAAGGCAGATGGGCATGCTGTGGAGCCTTCTCCTTACCCTGTTTTGCTCTCCACCTCACTGACAGTGACACTGGAGGGCAGTCGCTTTTGTCTGTGTTGTTCTGTGTTAACTGTAGGACACATGCACTTCTCCTCGACTGGAGGTCCAGCTGCCAAGGATGTGACTCATGCCCTGGATCCCATGGCCTTGGGGGAACAGGCTTTGCTGGGTGGGAGAGGAGACCAGGGGGGTTGCTCCAGAGAGGGTGTCTGCACTGCAGGGGGTGGCAGGGAGGCGCCCAAATCCCCCCTCCCATGGCATTTCTGGGAGCAGCTCCTGCTCACTCCCTGCCCAAGCCTCTGTTTCTGGTGCCAGAAGCTGTCCCTGCCAGGAGCTGGTTCTCTGTCCCCAGGTCTCTTTCATGTAATAGCTCACAGACCCCATCCCACCCGCTGTGTGCTCAGCTCTGACCCGCAGAGCCCTCCTGGCAGCAGGGCACTGCCCAGGGGCATCTCTGTGTCGGCAGCAGCTAAGGAGCAGCTCAGACAAGTACTAATGAGAACTGGGGTCTCCATGCCTTTTCCACAAGGGAGAGAGAAATTCCCATCTCCCACTGCCCACCCAGTCAACCATGAGGAGAAAACTCAAAACACAGACTCCTTCCCTTTCAGGTAAATGCTGCCTCGATGTCCTTCTTCAAAAGGACCCTCTGCAAATGTCCTGGGGGTGATCTGGAGCTGTGAGCAGCCCTCAGCCACACAGCAGCCTGTTGACAGCAGGAAGATCCTGACCTACCTTGCCAATGGCTGCTCCTTCCACCCACAGCTTCTCCCCACAGCGCCATGGGCAGCTCCCTGGGCAGGCTGAGTGTTGACCCTGCCAGGCAGCAGAGTCCCTGCCCCAGCACACAGCCCCTGGAGTGCAGGGACCCTGCTCTGAAGGACAGCCCTGGGCACCCCTGGCTGCACACCCACCTTCACACCCTGCAGTTGTCCCTGGGAGAAGGCAGCCATCATGCCCTGTCCCTCTGATGGTGCAGCAAGGAAGCCCTGCTCTGGAGCACAACTTTCTCCTCCATTCCTGCCATGCTGATGTGCCACTTCTAGGAGATCCCTCCAGGCTGTGCCCTGTAGCCAAAGACTGACTGTGTTAAGGGCTGTGAAGATTTCTCCTCCTTCACTCTATGCAATTTCCCACTCCTGGCTGTCTTTACCCTCTCTCTGCCTCGCTCCTCTCCCCATCAGTGCCTGCAGGCAGTGCCCTCAGCCCTGCTGCGCTTTGCAGAGGAGCTGCTCCTGGGCAGAGCTGTCTCTCTGCAGGGCTGCCCACTTGCCAGGAGCTCCCTCCAGCCCAGGAGCCCAGCCCAGCTCAGCAGCAGAGGCCCAGCCCAAGGCAGCACTTTCTCTGCCCCTCTGGGCTCCCTCCAGGTGTCCCTGGGCCTCCAGGGCTGACAGCTCCTGAAAGGCAGCAGGGTCCTGCATGGGGAACACAGTTCAAAGCAGATGGAAGTAATCACCTCTCCAAACACTGGGCAGACCAATTCCTGCAGTGGGAATTGCTCTACCGGAGTGCACGGGTCTATGGGAGGTGTCAATGTTCCCCTCTGGACACTTATATCCCTGTCCCATTGTCAGGCAGGAGAGGCTGGCAGTGACAGGCAGGGGATCATTTCCACCTGTGTGGGGCAGGGATTCAGGTCAGTGTGCTGGTTTTGGCTGGGGCTGAGTTAATTTTCTTCGCAGTAGCTGGGTTGGGGCAATGTTTTGGGTTTGTGCTGGCAACAGTGTTGATAATACAGGGATGTGACAAGACAGGAGGACAAGAGGCAATGGGCTGAGACAAGAGAGAGTCAGGTTAGCTAGGGGGAGAAACTTTTGCAACAGGAGGACAGCCAAGCACTGGAAGTTGTTTCCCAGGCTGTGCTCTGGCTCCATCCCTGCAACTTCTCAACACCCAAATGGACCAAACCCCTCAGTAACCTGGTGTGACCCTGCTTGGAGCAGCAAGTTAGTCTAGACACCACCCAAATTCCCTTCCAGCCTGAACGATGCTGTTGTTCCTTCTCCTTCATGTTGTCAATGTTAAGGAATGCACTCAGGGTCTCCCTGACTGTGGAAGTCATTCCCATCCGGGACAGGGCTGCCTCACAGGTACCCCCAGACAGCCCTGATCCCATCCTTTGCTTCACCTTTCATGTCCTGGTTGCCTCTTGCCCTCCTCTCAAGTTCATCTTTTACCATCCTCATACTCCCTGTAAAGAACCGCCTACCCTGTTAGCCCTTTCTGCACTGGCTAGCCTCTTCTGGGTTTGTGCCCTCCTTTGTTGTTTCTGATGTGGGTTTTGTAATGCTTTCTACCTTGGGCAGCCATTCCAGTAAACAAGTCCTGCTTTTTCTTTACCTGTAGTGTCCTGCAATGCCTCGTGCTGTTATCCTGGTAGAAGCACAAATGAGGATGAGCCATCTGCAAACATACCATAAATGCTGGCACAAGAGAGCTCCAGTCCAGAGGGACCCAGGCACACTTGCGGATTTGGCCAAAAAAAACCCCCACACCCTCCCGAAGATCAAGGAGAAGGGACAAGCTGTGCACCAAGGACAGAATAACCCTGCAGCAGTGTGGGCTGCAACCTGACTGGGTGAGGAGTGGCCCTGAGCAAAAGGGCCAGTGGATGACCATGGATGCCATGCAAGCCAGTGGTCTCCCAGTTCTGGAGGAATGGGCAGAAGCTGGAGAGGATCGAGACAAGGGCAGCAGGGATGGTGTTAGGGGCCTAATTACATGAGCTGTGTGGAGACAGTGAGGGAACGGAGCCTCTTGAGCCTGCTGCTGAAGGGCGTGCCGAGGAAAACCCAACGGCATCCTACGTCTGCATGGAGAGATGACGGAAAAAACCTCTCTTGTGCTGTCAGAAATGGTATGGCATGGGCAACAGCCGCAAACTGCCTCTTGGGAGATTCACACAGGGCAACAGGAAAAGTAATAAAAAACCTAGGAGTGTGGTGCTGCACTGCAGCAGGACACCCAGAGTGCCTCTGTGATCCCCACCCTGGGAGGTTTTCAGGTCTCAGCTCCCAAAAGTGCCACCAGCCTGACCACAGGGTTGGTGGTAGTTACCCTTTGGGCAGGAGGCCAGGCTGGAGACCCCCAGCACTCCCTTTCCTACCCACGCTTCCACCAGCAGCCTGTGCCTTGCAGTATGCCCTAGATGAAGGGATTCAGTTGAAGGTGAGGGTGTCTCTATCAGGCTCAGGGGAAGATTCAGAGAAGAAAGCAGCTCAAGCGATCTCTAGTCCATTGTGCAGCTCCCAGCAAGGCCAGCTCTGAGGTCAGACCAGGTTGCTCCCTAAATGTTGGTATTCATGAAAAGGCTCTAAAGAGGAGCCAGGCATCTAAGCCACGGTTAGAGAATCAGAGACAAGACATTTGACCAGCTCCCTGAAGACAGGTATTGGGAACACCTCCCCTTTTGGTCCTCCACTGGTTTTGGTTGGGATAGAGTTGATTTTAATCATAGTAGCTCGTATGGTTTTATGGTTTGGATTTGTGATGAAAACAGATTGATAACACAACGATGGTTTAGCTATTGCTGAACTGTGCTGACACTGGGTCAAGGCCTTTTCTGTTTCCCAGGCTGCCCTGCCAGTGAGTAGGCTGGGAGTGGGCAAGAAGTTGGGAGGGGACACAGCCAAGACAGCTGGGGGAATCTCAACTTAATTGCGGAAAGGAAGGTTCTCTGCTGCAGATTTCAGGCTTCAGAGATAAGATCTGAAGAGAAGAGCTTTGAACTAGTAAACTTTTCCATCATTGTGCATGTGTTGCCTCACTTCCCCGCTTTCACTCATTGGCACCCAGAAGCATCACCTTCTTCAATTTGCTCTCCTCTGAAATATAGCCAAGTGATGGGAAGAAAAGAAGAAGAAGGAGAGAGGAGGTCTTTTTCAGTCTGTATACAGCTGAATTTCACAGATATAATTCAGGTTAATTTTGCTACAAACCTTGATTGTTTGAAAGCGTTCAAGGGACTCCCCTCCAGCCGCCCACCTTTGGCCCTGGCCTGGTGAGCACCTCCAGGGCCTGGTTCTACAAGCACTGCGGTGCCATGGCTGTGCTGGGCCTTAGTGTATCAGCCGGAGCCTGGCACTTGGAGGGACAGGGTGTTGTGCCATTGTGCATCCATAATGGCTCAAGCTGGGAAGTGAGTCTGCGAGTCAGACCCAATGAGGTCCATGGCCAGGCATGGCTGTGCCCATGGCTGTGGCTGGAGACCAGTATGCCCACAGCGTAGCTCAGGTCAGACTGACACTGGATTTCACATCCCTGAGCCACTTTTCCCTGTTTGCAAGTACCAGATCCAGGTGAGCATCACCTCTGTTGGCCCATCTGGCAGCTGGGCTAAGAAGCTGGCCCCAGGAACCAGAAGAAACCTCTGGGACTGTTTGTACCCTGCGGTTTCCCCTTCTCATGAGCGTCCCTAGGGGTGATGTGGGGTCAATGGACTTCCTCCCATTGCTTAAATAAGGCTTTGTCCTCTTCCTTACCTGCTTCCAGCTATTTAGCTTCTACCACAATGTCTCCCTAACTGGTCTCTCCTGTGACCCCCACCCACAAGAGCTCACCCAATCTGCTGCCCATCCCATAGGGGACCTCCATCCATCCAGGCAGCTCCCTCCCACTGAGGGCATCCCCCTCCTGATCTTCCCCACCTCTCTCCTCTGAACAGCCTCTATCCATGCATCACAGAACCTTAAGGTTTCTGACCTGCCCCACCACACCTCAGCAGGTATTTACATCAATGTCACAGCTCTGTGACAGCACACAGCGCTCCAGCTCCTCCTGTCTGTGCCCCAGGATGAGGCCATCGGTGCACATTTGGGCTGCAGCCCCTCAGCTTGGTGCCACCAGGGCCAACCTCAGACTTGTCACAGTTCTTGTGCCCAAGATCCTGTGCAAGCCAAGGCTTTGCTTCAGAGCAGAGACATGCTGGCGTGGATGGCAGATGGCAATGTGAGGATGAAATGAGGGACCCACAAGGTGAGCAAACCCTGTGCTCCCCAATGCCAGAGAGAAACAGGTTTGGACAGTGCGGCCCTGGCAGGAGAGGGCTTTGCTGTCTGCAATGTCACTGCAGCCCAGAGAGGCTGTGGTGGAGGTGAAGCTGATCGCCAAGAAGGACAGGTTGCTGCTGAAAATATCCTTGACTGTGGACATCCTGTTATCCAGGCACGCTGTGAAAATCATTCACCTGTTCCTTGATTGTACCATCAAGGAGGTGAACAAAGGATGGGGGTAAGAAGCATCAGCAGCATTTGAAAGTGTTGGCACATGAGTGGAGACCCTGCTGTGGTGTGCCTCGTACTCATGCACTGCCCCATGCATCTAATGGCTAGACGTGGGACAGGCACTGCTTCCCTGCAGTGGTGGCATTCAGTAGCTTGCTCCTAAGCCCCAAATCTGTCTGAGATGCCATTAGAGGTGTCTGTTAGTGACCAGCTCTGAACGGGGATTGCTGTCCGATAGGTCCTAAGACGCCCTTGTCAGATGCCCTTGTGCTGGGCAGCTTTGGCATCTGGGGTAGCACCACAGGCCGGTATTTGGCCATTAAAGTGAGCAGCTGCCCTGTCCCTGTCTGGGTGACTGGTCTCATACCCGAACAAAAGAAGGCGATTCTTAGACCTAACTCTGACAGAAATGACACAGCTGGAAAGGAGTGTCTCTCCCCAGCTGAGAGGGGGAACATGAGTGATTCCTTCATTCTGTTTCACAGCAGGTTCCCCTGGAGCCCCAGGGACACCTGGAGGGAGCCCAGAGGGGCAGAGAAAGCGCTGCCTTGGGCTGGGCCTCTGCTGCTGAGCTGGGCTGGGCTCCTGGGCTGGAGGGAGCTCCTGGCAAGTGGGCAGCCCTGCAGAGAGACAGCTCTGCCCAGGAGCAGCTCCTCTGCAAAGCGCAGCAGGGCTGAGGGCACTGCCTGCAGGCACCGAGGGGTGAGGAGCCAGCTAGAGAGAGGTTAAAGGCAGACGTGAGTGGGAAGGTGCACAGAGCTCATGGGAGCAGAAATCTCCACAGCCCTTGACATGGTAAGGCTCTGGCTGCAGGGCAATGCACTTGAGTATCCTGGAGGGATCTCCTAGAGCTGGCACATCCCATGGTTGGTGCAATGGAGAGGGGTGTCCTCCAGAGCAGTGATTCTGTGCTGGGGCAGGGACCCTGCTGCCTGCCAGGGTCAGCTCTCAGCCTGCCCAGGGAGCTCCCCACAGCAATCTAGGGAGAAGCTGTGGGTGGAAGCAGCAACCCTCGTCAGGTTCTGCTGTTGAGAGGGTGCTGCATGGGCCAGGGCTGCTCACAGCTCCAGATCACCCCCAGGACATTTGCAGAGGGTCCTTTTGAAGAAGGACATTGAGGCAGCATTTACCCGAAGGAGAAGTGGCTGGGTGGGCAGTGGGAGATGGGAATTTCCTTCTGCCTTGTGGAAAAGGCATGGAGACCCCAGTTCTCCTTAGCACTTGTCTGAGCTGCTCCTCAGCCCCTGCAGGCACAGAGATGCCCCTGGACAGTGCCCTGCTGCCAGGAGGGGTCTGCAGGGCAGAGCTGAGCACACAGTGTGGGGGACTGGCTGTTTGAGCAGGGACAGGGAGGAGATGTGGGGACAGAGAACCAGCCCCTGGCAGGGACAGCTCCAGGCACCAGAGACGTGGGCAGGGAGTGAAAGGGATCTGCTCCCAGAAGTGCCATGGGAAGGTGGGGATTCAGGCACCTCTCTGCCATCCCCTGCACTGCAGATGCCTTCCCTGGAGCAACTCCCTGGTCTCCTCTCCCACCCAGAAGAGCCTCTGTCCCCAAGGCCCCAGGGTCCAGGGCAGGAGTTACCTCCTGCACAGCTGGACCTCCAGAAAAGAAGCACATGGGTCCTACAATTAATATTGATGTGTGCTTGTGTCTGTGAGGTGGAGAGCACAGCTGGGTATGGAGAAGGCTTCCCTGCATGCCTCTCTGCCTTCCTCTCCTTGCTTCATTCTTTGTTTTTTTTTTTTTTTGGAGCGTAGCAGTATCCTTCCTTGATTCCCTCCCTGTCAGTGATGCTCTTGTTCTCTGGGGTTGAGGTGGAGCTGCAGGTCAGCTTCTCTTCTAATTATGACTGGGGGTCCTTCAATGGAGGTGTCTTCATGGGAACTAGGTGCCCAAGCTGTATTTACAACTGTGAGGCGCCATATCATTCAGTTGACAGGGTTGGGGACTGAGCTGACTCAGTACTCATTCAGCTCAGGGAGGGGGATTTCAATGAGAAATGGCATGGGATTTTCGAGAGAAGATTCTCCTAACCTGTCGCTGTCTATTCCTTTTTGGACAGTGCCCAGTGCCCAGAAGCAGCAGATGTCCAATGGCAGCTCCATCACCCAGTTCCTCCTCCCGGCATTCGCAGACACGCGGGAGCTGCAGCTCTTGCACTTCTGGCTCTTCCTGGCCATCTACCTGGCTGCCCTCCTAGGCAACGGCCTCATCATCACCGCCATAGCCTGCGACCACCGCCTCCACACCCCCATGTACTTCTTCCTCCTCAACCTCTCCCTCCTCGACCTGGCCTCCATCTCCACTACTCTCCCCAAAGTCATGGCCAATTCCCTGTGGGACACCAGGGACATCTCCTACCTGGGATGTGCTGCACAGCTCTTTTTTTTAATCTTCTTCATTTCAGCAGAGTATTGTCTCCTAACTGTCATGTCCTATGACCGCTATGTGGCCATCTGCAAACCCCTGCACTACGGGACCCTCCTGGGCAGCAGAGCTTGTGTCCACATGGCAGCAGTTGCCTGGGGCACTGGGTTTCTCAATGCTCTCCTGCACACGGCCAATACATTTTCCTTACCCCTCTACCAAGGCAATGTCCTGGACCAGTTCTTCTGTGAAATCCCCCACATCCTCAGGCTCTCCTGCTCAGATGCCTACCTCAGGGAAGTGGGGCTTCTTGTGGTTAGTGCCTCTTTAATCTTTGGGTGTTTTGTTTTCCTTGTGGTGTCCTATGTGCAGATCTTCAGGGCCGTGCTGAGGATCCCCTCTAAACAGGGACGCCACAAAGCCTTTTCCACGTGCCTCCCTCACCTGGCTGTGGTCTCCCTCTTTGTCAGCACTGTAATGTTTGCCTACCTGAAGTCCCTCTCCATCTCCTCCCAGTCCTTTGATCTGTTGATGGCAGTGCTGTACTCAGTGGTGTCTCCAGCAGTGAACCCCCTCATCTACAGCATGAGGAACCAGGAGCTCAAAGACGTCTTGAGGAAAGTGATTTCAAGGGCTTTTTTCTGGAGGCATAAACTTCCTGTTCGTCTCCACAAATAACTCCCACGGTAAACCATTCTAGGACTTCACTTTGTGAGGTTTTCTGTTATCATTAACATCACTATGTTTATAAGTATAATTATCATTATCATCATTATCATTATTGCTTCATTGCGCTTTCTCTGTCTTGCCTGTAGCATGTATTTATGTATGGCTACCACTGGGTCAGTGCTGACTCTCTCATAGCAGCTGTTTAATTAATGGCTTCTCCCCAGTGCAGTGCCTGAAGCCTCGACTTCTCTTCCAAAGCTGTTGCCAAGAGTGGTCATGAGCAACTGCACCCCAAAAGCGCCTGTTGCTCCCTGGACTCAGGAGCAAAGAGCTCAATGTCATGTTGCGACCTGTTAGAGAGCAAGGTTTGGATTCAAGTTTCTAGTTACAGTGCAGATGGTGAATGGTCACCGAGGTACATATGCAGGGCTGTCCCACGTGGGGGACACATCCCAGGGCTTCCAGATATGGCAGGCGATGTCCTTAAGGATGGGAGTCTGGAGTTGCGTGGGGAGCCTGGGGCATCTCCCTGGACAGCGTGTGCTTGGGGTGGGCAGTGACATGAGCCCCACAAAGTGAGAGGTCCCCCACAATGGAGTCGCCCAAAGGGCAAGTGCTAAACCCAGGGATCTGTAGGGGAACGAGGACTCTGCAGTCCCAGGGGAGGCAGTGGGCACCAAGCAGGTACAAAAAAGGAAGACTGGAGAGTGATTCTTGTCACCCTCGGGCCCTAATGAACACACCTACTGTCCTTGGGGAAGCACCACAGTCCCTTCAAGCACCTGCCACATCCAGAGACCCCCAGGGAGGCAGATTAGCGGTAGCGATCCCCATCCAGGTCAAGGCCCTGCAGGGAGCATGGGGAGGGGGCCAGGAAACGTCCAGCTGCATGAGAGGAGAGGTGGGGAAAATTCGGGTGGCAGCTGATGTGGGCTGGAAATTGCCTGGGGGAGACAAATTCTGGCATTGCGCCCATCAGCAGCAGTGCCCAGACTGTGGTTACCCTAAAGCATGCTCACGGTGCAGAGCCAGAAGTCCTTTCTGTCGTGGTGCTCCATGAGGTCTGGGAAGTGGATGAAGCAGAATTGGCATCCCTCACTCCCCACCCCTTAGTGCCATGGTTCCTCCTGAAGCATGGCATTGAAAGGGAGGCTGGGAACCTTTGTCGGGGCTTGCGCTGAAGGAAGCATGACCCCGTGAGTTTGCTGTTGTCCCTCAGTTCCTGTGCCCAGCACATGCCCTTGAGACAGTCTCCCCCAGCGCATATGCTGGCCCCAAAGTCACCCCCAATCCTGACCCTTTGTGTTTTCCAGCCCTGGCCATTCACCATGGTCCAGGTGTGGGCTGATCATTTAAATGTGACCGGCTCCGCCTACACTGGGAGAACATCCAGCCCTTCCCCAACTCACACATGCCCAGACCCCGGCAGACCCCTGTCTATGAACCCCTGCACGGGACACAGCCAAGTCTGGGCAGGGACCAGCGCTGGGGAGGGCTGCCAAAGCAGGAGGGCTGCAGAGGGATGTGGCACTGAGGTCTATTGGGCAGACCGTACCAGGAGGAAGTTTTCCCACCCGCAAATGCACCCTGCCCCATTGATGCCTGCACAGTTGGGCTGTGTGGCAGCAGAGCTGCGCTGGTGCAGGGATTGGATGGGAATGACAACAAGAGCCATGATGCTCCAGGAAGCTCTCATACTGCCAGGACCCCAAATGACCCTCAAAATGACCCTCAAACAGGCAGGGCTGTCACCCCAGTCATAGTACTGGAGGGGGAGGGTGAGCTCCAACAGCTCCAGCTCTGCCAGCAGACTCTCTGAAGCCAGAGCAGCTCCCCACAGTCAGGAGAGCACTCACTGCTGCTCGCAGGCTTGGGGGTGCCTTCGGGGTGCAGCCCCTGGCACCGCTTCCAGGAGGCCCAAG
Organism: Nipponia nippon; assembly: GCF_047370975.1. Taxonomy (NCBI): domain Eukaryota; kingdom Metazoa; phylum Chordata; class Aves; order Pelecaniformes; family Threskiornithidae; genus Nipponia; species Nipponia nippon. Next base: position 189,509 of record NW_028262382.1, on the reverse strand, counting down.
ACACAGAGGCAAGCATCGGTTCCCTGCACCGCAGCCCCTGGTGCCTCTTTCCCTGTGTCACCATCCTCTCTCAGGAGCACCACTGGGTGCATTACTCCCTGCCTTGGTTGAAGGGGAGCTGCTGGAGGTCGTCTCTGATGTCCTCCATGGCCCCTTGCTCTGCCCCAGCACCAGCTCCCATTCACTACCACAGTCCTTCTGTAGGGCGTGTCTCTGCTTGGATCTGGCCACCCCAGCCTGCCTGCATGGTTCCAGAGGGTCCCAGCGAGGCTGTGCTTGGAGACGACGTTGTGATTCTCCTTGGTCTGAGTAAGTGTGATGATCTGGCTGGGGATCATGAAGGGAAGGAAGGGACAAGAGACCATAAAGACAAGCAGCAGTAAGGGGAATTTCTTATCAGGTTAAGGAAAGAAAAAAATAAATACATCTATATACTCATACACACACATAGAGAGAGAGTTTTTTAAACATCTGTATATACATATATCACCACGATAGTTGATAAAGAGTGGATCAGGGGCACAGAGGTTTTCAAAACTCAGCTGGAGAAAGCACTGACCTCCCTGATTTAACAGGTCTGCTCAGAGCAGACCTTCAGATGTCCCTTCTGACTCAAATCCTGAAGGAAGAAGGGGCTGGACATGGACTCAGGGGTAGGGGACACTGCTGCATGTTGAGGCATTGCTGCCATTTATAATCACTGTTTCACCCTGTCCTCAGGGTTACAAGGTGAGGGAGATCATCCTCAGGAGGAGGCTCCGCTCCAAGGGACACCAGGAGTCCCGTTGGTGTTGGGATACTACAGAAAAGTTCTCAGAAACCCTGCCAGGCATTACAGACCCAGAGAATCACAGAATAGTTGGGGTTGGAAAGGATCTCTGGAGGTCACCTAGTCCAGCAGCCTTGCTCAAAGCAGGGTCAGCTAGGGCAGGTTGCCAAAAGCCATTGGGTCCAGCTGGGTTGTGAATATTTCCAAGGATGGAGACTCTCTGGGAAACCTGATCCAGTGTTTGACCTCCCTCACATTTTAAACAAGTGTTGTCTTGTGTTCAGATGGAATTTCATGGGGTTTCATCTTTTTTTTCTGTCACTGGGTACCACTGAGGAGAGTCTGGATCCCTCTTCTTCACTCCCTCCCATCAGGTTTTTTTACACTTTAATGAGATTCCCCCGAGCCTTCTCTTCTCTAGGCTGAACAGTCCCAGCTCTCTCAGCCTCTCTTCATGTGAAAGATGCTCTGGTCCTCAGTCATCTTCATGGCCCAAAGCCAGACTTGTTTCTGCAAGTTCTCAATTTCATTGCACTGAGGAGACCCGAACTGGACCCAGCACTCCAGGTATTGCCTCACCAGTGCTGAGGAGAGGGGGAGGGATCACCTGCCTCTGCCTGCTGCCCTTCCTAATGCAGCCAAGGATGCTGATTGCCTTCTATACACATTGCTGGCACATTGCTGGCTGATGTCGCACTTCTTGTCCACCAGGACCTGGAGGTCCTATTCTGTAAAGGACCTTGCTCTTCCCTTTGTGGAACTTCAAAAGGATCTCCTCTGAACCACTTCTCCAGCCTGTTGAGGTCCCTCGGAATCCCAGTGCAACCCTCTGGTTTATCAGCCACTCCTCCCAGTATCCTGTCATCTGTTAACTCCCTGAGGGTGCCCTCGGTCTCATCCTCCAGACCAGTAAGAGATGAAACAGTATTGGCCCTAATATTGGACCCTGGGGAACACCATGAGGGACTTGCCTCCCGCTGGAGTTTGTGTTGCTGGTCACAAGAGCCGTGAGCCCAGCAAGTCAGGCAGTTTGCCATTCCCCTCACTTTCCACTTCTCTAGTCCATTCTTGGTCTAGGAGGGTGTTATGGGAGCCTGGCTGAGCAGCTCCACAGCTCCTCCTGCTCGTCCTCCTTGAAGACAGGAGTGACATACGCTTTCTTCCAGTCCTCACAAGTCTCACCCAAAAGCCATGGGACCTTTCAAAGGTGACCAAGAGTGGCTTCACAATGACATTGGCCAGGTCCCTCAGCCCTCACGAGCACATCTTGTCAGCTCCCATGGCCTTGTTTATATCTGGTTTGTCTAAAGGTTCCCTAACCTGATCCTCCTCCACCAGACTTGCCCTCTGGTCTCAGGGGCCTGGGATTCCTGAAGGCCGGTCTCACCAAGAAGGCACTGGGTGCCTTGGCCCTTTCTGCATCCTCTGTCACTACAGCCCCAGCCCCATTTAGCAGCAGGCCCGTGTTTTTTCCCAGCCTGCCTTTTGCTGCTGATGTCACTGTAGAAGCTGCTCTTGTTCTTCAAATTCCTCCACAGGTGCAACTTCAGGTGGGCTTTGGCTTTCCAAGCCCATTCTCTGCAGTCTTGGGAAGTTATCGTTCATGGTCTCCAGAAACGGCCTGGATTGCATGCATCCTGCCCTGTTGTCCTTCCAGCAAATATCAGGGTGGTTCAAGTCCTCATGCAGACCAGGGCCTGTGAATGTGAGGTTTCTGCCTGTTGCCTCAAGAAGGCCTCCTCTGGTGCTTCCTGCTCAGGTGCTCTGTACCAGGCACAACATCAGCGATGCTGGTCTGCCTGCTAATCCTGACCCATAAGCTCCTAGCTAGCTCATTACCCATCCCAAGGCAGAGCTCCATGCATTCCTGCTGACCTCTCAGGTAAAGGGCAGCTCCCTCTCCTTTCCTTCCCAAAAAGCTTGGATCCTGCCTGCATGTGCTTGAGGTCTTTGTCCCCTTGGCCATGGCAGCTGTCTGTGCTACTGGCATCTATGAGGAGACAGGTTGCTCTCATGGCACTGGGGCCTTATTGTCTCCTTGCAGCCCCTGGGAAGGCCGGCCACTGCCATACTCTTGTCCTTCACTAAGCATTGCACATCCCACATCACCCTGCCCCAGGAAGAGCCCTGAGCTCTGTGAGGGACAGGATCTCCCTTCCCACAGGCTGGAGGTCAGCACTTGGCCTTTCTGCTGCATCAAGTCAACCAAGGCTTGACTCACATCAGAGCCACCTGCACAGTGCCTTTGCCTACCTGTAATCACAGCCTCCAGTTATCTGCTCTGACAAGTCCATGAGGAGGCTTTGTCAGTAATGGCCCTCAGTGGGGCCCATTAATGCTTCAAGACACCTTGGGTTTTGCTTCTGACTTTGACTTCTTGAGAGATTACTTCTGTCTCCTCTCAGTATCAGAAGTTCGTGGACGCAGAGCACCAAATACACCATGGGGCTCATTAAAATGAAGAAAGGCCTAAGGAGTCATGTCTCTTCCATCATCTTCATCAAGTCTTGTCCAGCTAATTAGAGGGGTTTCAGGAGAGGAGTTAAAGAGAAAGATTTCAATGACAACTTTGAAGACGTGATAGCAGCATTCTCCAGTTGATTATGATCCAGGGTCTCCTAAGGAGGTCTCGACCAGGAGGAAAAGCAGTCCCTTGAGGTCCAGCACTGTATGGGCATCTGTGCTCCTCATCTCCCCAACCCCACCATTGCTCTCCTTCACCGCCTGGGACTTAGGTCACTTTTCCTTACATCAGACTTCTCCAGAAGAGAACTGGCTGCAAAGAGGCACAGAAGGGTTTTTCCTAATTGTTAAAAAAACCCAAGCAACCAAAAGTACGACATGATAAACAATGAAACACACCTTCACTCTATGGTAAGTCCAAGCTGCCTCCAAAGAGGTTCGCTTTTCACAAGGGGTAACCAGACAAGAGATGTTTTAGAGAGACAGGAAATGATAAATAGAATTATAATTCAAGAGCTAGCCATAGAGACGTCTAGGCCGACTACTGAAAGAAAAGTTCAAAGTAGCAACTGGATGGGTGAGAGGTATCTGAATGGTCACAGAGGCAGAGGAAGGGGAACCTGGAGAACAATGGAAAGTGCATAAGTCCAGTTAGTCTGCTGGAAAGGTGACTTCAGACATGATCACTTTAGTCAGGACAGGTGGAAATACCTGAAACATTAGGGAGATGAAATGCACAATATAATACAGAGAGTAGTAGCAAGGCAAGTTGTCCTGGTTTCAGCTGGGATAGAGTTAATTTTCTTCTTAGTAGCTGGTATAGTGCTGCGTTTTGGATTTAGGATGAGAATAATGTTGATAAGACACTGATGTTTTAGTTGTTGCTAAGTAGTGCTTACACCAGTCAAGGACTTTTCAGCTTCCCATGCTCTGCGTGGCGTACAAGAAGCTGGGAGGGGGCACAGCCAGGGGGCTGACCCAGATTGGCCCCAGGGCTATTCCACACCGTATGACGTCATGCTCAGTATATAACTGGGGCGAGTTGGCCGGGGGGGAAAGGATTGCTGCTCAGGAACAGGCTGGGCATCAGTCAGGGGGTGGTGAGCAATTGTGTCGTGTATCACTTGCTTTGTACATTATTATTGTATTATATTATTATTATTATTACTACTACTACTATCATTCTATTTTATCTTACTTCAATTATTAAACTGTTCTTATCTCAACCCAGGAGTTGTCTGACTTTCACCCTTCCAATTCTCTCCCCCACCCCACTGGGGGGGAGTGAGGGAGCGGCTGTGTGGTTCACAGTTGCTGGCTGGGGTTAAACCACAACACAAGTACAGGGGGAAAGCTATGTATCTTCTCACACGATTAATACACATCCTGAAAATTCTGGCATTTTGGCATGAGAGAAATTACACTGACATTTTATTGAAAGTATTGAACCTTTTCAGCTGATTAAAAGGTGCTCTTTTTTTTTTTTAATATTGAAAAATTTTCTTAGGTTTTCAGGCTGAGTTCCTCTGTCTGACCATAAGCACCCAGTGCCACCTCTAGAGGCCCCAGTGTATCTGAGGTGCTTGCCTGGGACTGGCAGTTATCAGAGACCAGAGCCCCTCGGGAGCTGCAGATGGAGCTTGGGCAGAGGATGCCAGGGCATCTACGCTGGCACCAGGCATCTACACTGGCACCAGGCATCTGTGTCCCTGGAACTGCATCCTTCCCAGCACATGAAATCACCAAAGATGAGCAAATACAACTTTAATACAAACCAAACCAAATCCAGGAGGATAAGAACACAAAGAATCTGAGAGACTTAGCATTTTCTTCATTCTAGGTCATTTTCTTATTTTCTCTGTTGGTTTTATTTTTTGGTTTTGTGTCTGGGTTTTTGGTTTTTTTGTTTTTTGTTTTTTTTTTACATTTTCTGATGCTAGTCAGGCCTACAGCATTCAGAGAGATCATTTTCTGTCTTGCAGAAAGCCCAGTGCCCCCCTCAAAAGAGTCCCTGCCCAGGACTGTGCATATCCCTCCTCACTCTTTGCACACAGCAAGTCACATTCGGGTGCCCAGCTTTCTCACCTGCTACAGGGGAGCAGAGTGACCAGTAGCATTGAAACACCTTGGGTTTGGATGACTACATTTGTGCTCGTCTTACATATCTGTTACAGTGGCTTCCTAAAGGAGTTCTTAGACAACAAACCACGTTTCCTTTTCATCCCCTACAAGGTATGTGATGCGTGACACTGGTTTAGGTGAAGAAATAGATGAGAGTGGTCTCACTCTGTATGAAACAATTCAGTGCAGATGTCTATGACCAATCAGGTTGTCTAGACTTCCCTCTGTAGTCAGTGGAGAGCAAGAAGTTATTTCAACTGATATGCCCAGAGGTGCTTTTCTGGTGGTTACCAGCTTCCTCCAGAAGGGACCCCGGAGGTCCCGTGTCATGTTTCCAAGCTACCCCAGGGAATCTCAGGCAGAAACAGACTCTCTACGTGGCCAAATTATTCAAGACCCGAATGTGGATCTTGTCATGAGTTGAAACCTAGCTCAAAAATAAATCTAGGCAATAACTGAAGAAAAGTCAGCTTTCTCTAAACTTTAAATTTTTTTTTGCCAGGTCTAATGATTTTTTGGTATCAATTCCAATGATTTTCTTCTTTCATTTTACTGGCAGCGCCAAGTGTGCACACCACAGTTGTTGCTCTCTCACTCTAGGAGCATATTTTTGTGTAGTCATTCACAAAACCACATTTCTCACCAACGCTGTTAGCGCAGAAACTTTGTTCTGAAGAGCCACTCAGTTTACGCAGGTCAGATCAATCCGCTCCTGAACCAGCTGGAATCTGCTTTTGGGCAATTCTGGGCAATGATTCTGCTCTTTCTCTTACTTCTCCACCAGCTCACGGTCATTGCAGCTGTGGCTATCCTCAGCACTGATATACCCATCCAGTTTTGCCTTTGTTATGAGTAACGGAGTCCAGCCCAAGTCAGCTCATTAATGCCTGTGACAACAGATTATCTTCAGCATCCTCTGGGATGCTCCTGGGCTGCTGGTGCCCAGCCCTACTGGCCATCCAGTGATTTGGGGCTTATTAAACTACACCATGAGAAGCAAGACTTGTGACCATGAGGCTTCCAGATGCCGGTGTACATATCAAAGGACAGGAGGGCAGCGGGTGTTGATAAGGATGTCTTGGATAGTACAGGTCCTGAGCATAACGCAAATAGTAGGAATAAGTGGTGGAGATTGTACTGGGGCTGGCTGGGATGGCATTAATTTCCAGAGCAGAGTGAAGGACAGTGAGTGGTGGCCTAACATGAAGAAGGGTGTAGATTGCTGGTGTAGGAACTGTCTGTCACGTGCCACGACCAATGCAGATTACACTGGAGTAAAAGTCCAGTCCAGCAACAACGTATTGAAGGCCCACAGGCACAAGTGCAGATTGACTTTGTGGGACCTCTGCCAGCGACAGCTTGAGCTTTGCCAGAGCCTTGCCTTCCTAAAAACAATGGAGTTACTCTATATATACATTTCTCCCTTGTAAACTGTCCTTGCTGTCACCTCCCGGCAGCTGCTTCATGGCCCCTGTCAGAGCCAGCCCTGTCCCTGCACTGACCCGGCCCTGCTGCCCCACCAATGCTGTATCGTCAAGGGAAGACCCATGGTGGAAGGAAATGCACAGTCACTCATCCTGGAAGGGACCCTGGGAGGTCTGTCAGCCAAGCAAAACCATAGTCAGTGGAAAAAGGGAAACAAGGATTGGGCTGTTTGTATGCTATACGATGTTAGTGTAAGATGTATACCTATATAGAAACGCAGACAGTACGGATCCCTCCAGGAAGCTGTCTTAGACACTCTGTCTATCCAGAACCTGGCCCTGGGATCCCCTCGTCCCCCTATGCACAGACAAGAACACACACATGCAAAGAGGTCTCTCCAGCACAGAACCACAGAACTCTTGAGTCATCCAGCTTCCACCTTTTCTGTGTTTCCTCTTCATGCTTGGTTTCAGTGAGGAGCTCCTTTCTCATCCATGCCTTCCTCCTGCCACCTCTGCAGGACTTCCTGCCTGTCAGGGTGGACCATTTTGGAGCTGAAAGAAGAGACCCTTGACCATCAAACAGCTCTCTGCACCCCTCTTCTCTGCAGGGCTGTATCCCATGGGATTCTTCCAAGCAGGTCAGGCCAAAGCCTGCTTTCCTGAAGTCCTGCTCTTTGCCTTATTCCCCTCTCTCAGGAGCCTCAACTCTACCTTCTCATCCCTGACCAGCTCTTCATTGTTTGCAAGTAGGAAGTCCTACAGGGTGCCTCACCTCACTGCCTCCTCAGTTACCCTTGTCAGGAAGATGATAGAATTGTAGAAGCATAGAAGCATTGAGGTTGGAAAAGACCTTTAAGATCATCAAGGCCAACCATAAACCTAACACTGCCAAGTCCACCACTAAACCATGTCCCTAAGCACCACATCTACCCGTCTTTTAAATACCTCCAGGATGGGGACTCAACCCCTTCCCTGGGCAGCCTGTTCCAATGCTTGATAACGCATTCAGTGAAGAAATTTTTCTTAATATCCAATCGAAAGCTCCCCTGGCCCAACTTGAGGCTGTTTCCTCTTGTCCTATCACTTGTTACTTGGGAAAAGAGACTGACCCCCACCTCGCTACAACCTCCTTTCAGGTAGTTGTAGAGAGTGAGAAGGTCTCCCCTCAGCCTCCTTTTCTCCATGCTAAACAACCCCAGCTCCCCCAGCCGCTCCTCATAAGACTTGTGCTCTAGACCCTTCACCAACTTCCTTGCCCTTCTTTGGCCACTCTCAGCACCTCAATGTCCTTCTTGTAATGAGAGGCCCAAAACCGAACACAGTATTTGAGGTGCAGCCTCACCAGGGCCGAGTACAGGGGCACTGTCACCTCCCTGGTCCTGCTGGCCACACTATTCCAGATGCAAGGCAAGATGCTATTCTTGGCCACCAGAGCACACTGCCAGCTCATTCAGCTGGTTGTCGACGAGCATCCCCACGTTCTTTTCCACCAGGCAGCTTTCCAATCACTCTTCCATGAGGGCCTGTAGTGTTGTGTGGGGTTGACCCAAGTGCAGGACCCAGCACTTGGCCTTCTTGACCCTCATACAATTGGCCTCGGCCCATCAATCCAGCCTCTCCAGATCCCTCTGTAGAGCCTTCCTACCCTCCAGCAGATCAACACTCCTGTCCAACTTGGTGTTATCTGCAAATTTACTGAGGGTGCAGTGGATCCCCTCCTCCAAATCATTGATAAAGATATTAAACAGAACTGGCCCCAGTACTGAGCCCTGGGGAACACCACTTGTGACCGGCTGCCAAGTGAGCGGCACTGACTCAATGAACTCAGTTCATTTTTCTCAGTTCATTGAGTTCCTCAGTGAACTGGCTGCACACAGACACAGCATGCTTAACTTCCTTGCTAACAAAAAAATTTAAACATGATGTAATTCAGAACACCATAACCTACTCTCCTCAACCTTATGCTAAGTGCAAACTGCATCTGACGCAGTCCGCCTTTCTCAAGGACCATTCATACAAGAGCTCTTTGAGACGTAGAGATAAAAAAGAATAGACATAAACACAATTGAAGAGTTGGCTAAAGAGATATTGAGACATACTACTGGAAGATAGGAAAGGTTTTAACTCCCTGAACCTGGAAGCAGCAGCTACATAGTTTCTTCAGCTTCTTCAGTGGGTCTTTGAGCTCCTGGCTCCTCAGGCTGTAGATGACGGGGTTCACTGCTGGAGGCACCACACTGTACAGCACTGCCACCACCAGATCCAGGGATGGGGATGAGATGGAGGGGGGCTTCAGGTAGGCAAAAAATGAGGTGCTGAGAAACAGGGAGACCACGGCCAGGTGAGCGAGGGATGTGGAAAAGGCTTTGTGCCGTCCCTGCTCAGAGGGGATCCTCAGCACAGCCCTGAGGATCTGCACATAGGACACCACAAGGAAAACAAAACACCCAAAGACTAAACAGGCACTAACCACAATAAGCCCCACTTCCCTGAGGTAGGCATCTGAGCAGGAGAGCTTGAGGATGTGGGGGATCTCACAGAAGAACTGGTCCAGGACATTGCCTTGGCAGAGGGGTAGCGAAAATGTATTAGCAGTGTGAAAGAGAGAGTTGAGAAACGCACTGCCCCAGGCAGCTGCTGCCATGTGGACACAAGCTCTGCTGCCCAGGAGGGTCCCGTAGTGCAGGGGTTTGCAGATGGCCACGTAGCGGTCATAGGCCATGACTGTGAGGAGATAAAACTCTGCTGTAGCACAGAAAAAGAAAAAAAAGACCTGTGCAGCACATCCCAGGTAGGAGATGGCCCTGGTGTCCCACAGGGCATTGGCCATGGCTTTGGGGAGAGTGGTGGAGATGGAACCCAGGTCGAGGAGGGAGAGGTTGAGAAGGAAGAAGTACATGCGGGTGTGGAGGTGGTGTTCGCAGGCTACGGCGGTGATGATGAGGCCGTTGCCCAGGAGGGCAGCCAGGTAGATGGCCAGGAAGAGCCAGAAGGTCAGGAGCTGCAGCTCCCGCGTGTCTGCGAAAACCCGGAGGAGGAACTCGGTAATGAAGCTGGCGTTGGACATCTGCTGCCTCTGGTCATGAGTGACTGTCCAAGGAGGAAAATGCAGTGAGAAGTTAGGGGAGACTTCTCTAAACAAAACAAAAGCCATTTCTCCTAGATGCTCCCCTTTCTACACCCACCCCCTTTTTACTTTTCTATGGGAACTTCCTTCAGCTCCGTTTCTGAAACCCTGCTTGGTGCTGGCTGAATGTGCCATGAGAAATATGGGCTCTGCCTGCTGCCTGCCGAGGAGTCAGCCCTACTCTGCAGGAGTGGGTTCATGGGAAAGGTGGGGGAAGGACCCAGTCCTGGTGTTGGACTTTGTCAGATGAAACTGCTCTTAACGCAGAAGGGCCTGTCAGCACCTGCACTCCCTGTGGGAAGGAAGCAGAATGGTAGAGGGCAATTTCAGAGTTTATTCTTAAAGTTTCCCTCCGTTTCCCCTGAGGAGTGTTCTTGGATGTCAGAAACCTCAGAATTTCTGCTGCCCTCAGGGTGAACAGAGGGAGTCCTGAGAGGCAGGAGGATTGCCTGTGGCTTAGAGCAGAGCGAAGGGAGCTGGTCTGTCCCTCTGCCTTGTTCCCAGCTGCCCTGGGCTTGCACCTTTCGAGATGGAGAATGACCACACTCCCATGGTGCCCTGAAGACCACCAGACACTGCTGAGAGCAGCGGGATTCACTGCAGACCACTAAATGCCTCACTTGTTCTCAAGGTCTCAGAACCCCCCTTCTAGCCAAGGACACACATGCCTCATTTCACCAACCCGACAGCATTTCCTCGGTCGTAGATTCTCTGTGTTCTCCATGGGGCTTTCAGAGAAAAGAGAGGTGCTATGGGACAGCTTTGCATCCTTGAGGGCAGTTCAAGGCTTGGAAGAACAACTCAAATAGACAGCCAAGTGCCCTAAAGATGGCATCCCTTCTGTTTGCAGGGACTGGCTGGGCACATGTTCCTGTTGGGAGTGTCAAAAGTTCAGAACAACCCTGATGGGTCCAGCAGACGTGATGCTGGAGCTGTCCATAGGCAGAAGAGCAGCTGAAGGCACTTTAGGAGGCTATTAGCAGACCTCCTGACCATTCCAAGTTGCAGCTCAGGAGTCTCAATGGCTTGTTCAAACTTGACAGGTCCTTTTCTCTTTCGCTCCCCCACTGCCCCTCTTCTCTCCCCTGCCCTCACAGTACGAAACTGAAAACACAGACTCAGGAAATCTCCTTATCTTTATTGTAAACCCTGCCTTGAACTTCCCCTTGAAACATCCCCTTGGAGGTTCCTAGTGGTGATCTGGAGCTGTAAGCGGCCCCGACCCACATAGCACCCTCTCAACAGCAGAAGCACTCTGCCCTGCCAGGGGTCACTCCTTCCACCCACAGCTTGTCCCTGCAGCATCGTGGGCAGCTCCCTGGGCAGGCTGAGTGCTGACCCTGGCAGGCAGCAGAGTCCCTGCCCCAGCACACAGCCCCCTGGGGTGCAGGGACCCTTCTCTGAAAGACAGCCCTGGGAACCCATGGCTGTACACCCAGCTTCACACCCTGCAGTTGTCCCCATGAAAAGGCAGCAATCGTGTCCTGTCCCTCTGACAGTGCAGCAGGGAAGCCCTGCTCTGGAGCATGTTCTTCTCCTCTACAACAGGGATACTGTAAGTCAACCTGACAGATTCTGTCAACTGTGGGAGGTACCAGCTTTAGGAGATTCCTACAGCCAGAGACTTACCGTGTCAAGGGCTGTGAAGATTTCACTCCTAGTGAGCTCTCACAGTGCTGACTGCCTTTAACACCTCTCTCTGCCTGGCTCCTCTCCCCTCAGTGCCTGCAGGCAGTGCCCTCAGCCCTGCTGCGCTTTGCAGAGGAGCTGCTCCTGGGCAGAGCTGTCTCTCTTCAGGGCTGCCCACTTGCCAGCAGCTCCCTCCATCCCAGGAGCCCAGCCCAGCTCAGCAGCAGAGGCCCAGCCCAAGGCAGCACTTTCTCTGCCCCTCTGGGCTCCCTCCAGGTGTCCCTGGGGCTCCAGGGGAACCTGCTGTGAAACAGGCTGAAGGAATCACTGATGTTCCCCCTCTCAGCTGGGGAGAGACACTTCTTTCCAGCACTGTCATTTCATGTATCAGAAGAACAATGAGGCTTCAGAATCCTATTTTCTTGTCCCAGCATTAGGCAGGACACACAGACAAGGACAGGGTGTAATCTCTTTTATCCCTCCTGCTGATGGAAGCGATTCAGCTCAGTCAGTTGAGGCATCTCATTCTGGGTCTGTAGTCCTGGGGCTAGAAGGGGACACAGCTCCCTCCCATGCCTGCCACAAACACACAGGTGATGGGGTTCCCCTTGCCTTAGTTCAGATGGGCACAAAACAGGCACCTGCTGCTTGGGAGCCACTTGTCTCAGCTCCCGTGATAATTACTGGAGATGGAGGCCAGGAGTGAGGTGTTCAGATGCAAACACCTGGTGACATTTGAGGTGCCAGAGCTGGTCCAAGAGACATGGAGGTAACTACATGTTCTAATGTATCTGCTCTGAGAAGGTGGTATCTGGGGCATCATTTCTGAGCAGGAGGATGATTTCCTTTGAACAGCTGAGATGGCAGCAGATGCACACGTTTAGGACAAGAGAATCTTTCTCTATTTGTTATTTTCTGGGCAGCCTGCACAGGGATTCAGCTGATCAAATGGACTCATGGACCACAGGGAGAGCTCAGTCTCTCTCTCTCTGATCTCCGTCAGCTGTACTTCCTAGAGCTCTCCTGACTATCATGAGAGTTGTCTCGTTTCATCCCCACATTGCCTAACAGATTTCAGGACGGTTACTCAATTTAATGGCCAAAGAAAGGCCTGTAGTGTTATGTGAGGTGCCAAGGCTTTCACAGACAGCTACATGCAGCTGGCAGGGACAGCATTGGTCCTGCACAGGAAAGCTGCCCCCCTTCAAAGCGTGTGTGTGACACACAGCCCAGACAGCACTGCCTTTGTGCAAGCCACCGATTGCCACCACTGCCCTGCAGCAAGGTCTGTCCCTGCTCTAGCCAGTAGATGTAGGACAGTGCAGGAATAGGAAGCACATCGCACTGGGGTCTCCACTCGTCTGCCTACACTCTCAAGCTGCTGGTTTTCCTCTCGGCCACCCTTTACTCACCCCCTTGATGGTACAGGCAAGGAACAGAGCAGCAATGTTCACAGTGTGCCTGTCAGCAGCACCTTGTTCTTGCTGGAGATCAGCTTCATCTCTGCCGAACACCCTCAGGAGCAGCGTAGACACCACTGACAGCAGTCAGTGGTCCTCAGAGAGGGTCTCCTGGTCACAGAAACTAAACCCCTGTTGCTGGTACTAGCTGTGCAACCAATTGCTGACCCACAGGATCTGTCCAGTCCTCAAGCCTCTCCCCCTCCCCAGCAGGACTGAGGAGAACACTGCCCGTGCCACCATGCCCATCACCCCCAGAGCCATGCAGTCACACTCAATCCTTTGCAGGTTTGGCTGTGTCATTGGTGCCTACAGGGAAGAGCAGCACGGGGCAATAGTCCAAGGTTTGGAAAAACTTTAGCAGCCTCTCAAGACTGCACCTTTTGATCAAGGACAGTGGCCAGTGCTCGTTAGAAGATGCTCGAGGTTAGTAGCAGCTTGTTGGAGTCAAGGAATCCTGTAGCCATCCTTACCAGGCAGCAAAAGGCACCCTCAGCTTCCTCAGAGGGTCTCTAGGAGTCCACCAAAGATCTTAGTCATTTTCAGGACACTCTTGGACAGAAGCCCGTAGGAAGTTAATGGGAATTCATTGTTCATCCCAAGGTGAGCAGGAGGTTAGTCTAAAGACCTCCCGAGGTCCCATCCAACCTGAATGGTTCGGTGATTCTGTTGTCTCTGATGATAGCTCCCGCGACTCTTGCAGTCATGAATTCCCTCTCTGCATGTGGGTTAGCCCCAAGCATGGCATCCCCAGAGCCAGCCTCTCCTCGTGGTGTGCTATTGCCTCTTAGGCCTGAAACATCCTAGGTTCCAGGTTCAATGGTGAATGACGTCATGTTCAGACTGGACCCTCCTCACAGCCTGCAACCCTTGTGCGTGACAGCATGGTAACTAGTGAGAGTGACACATGCAGAAAGCCAAGTGGAGGGGGCTGTGAAAGCCCTTGGCGTGTTTCATTAAGGAGGATGGCCAAGCCCTGACCCCAGGACCCTGGGAATGGGGATCCTTTCCTTCATGGGTGTCTCAGGGCTCTTGCTAGGGGCAGAGAGATGGGAGGGTTTGTGATGCCGAGTGCAGGTCAGTGCTAAGACACCTCCCAGGCTCTGTCAGGGGTGAGGAGGCAACAAAGTAGGGGGGCTGCAAGGAACTGGTGTCCTCACATGGGCCTCAGCCCAAGAGTCAGCGGCCCTAGCCAAGAGAACAAGGACCTCAGTTCTGGGTCCCAGCCCTACCAAAGCCCTTGGCTTTCCCCACCACAGGCTGTCCTACACTGTCCTCTGTCTGTGCCCGTTTCTCTGCAGATTTTAACCACCACCCCTGCTTCCCCAGCTCACTCTGACCCCATGATATCCCAAGGTTTACTGATAACTCTGTGTCCTCACTGTTCTTCAAACACAAAGGTGTAGTTTTCTGAGGATTTGCCAATGTCTCCGAGTTCCCCACAACCCATCTGGCTTCTTTCAAAGCCCTGTTCACGTTCCTCTAGCACCCAAGATGTCCTAGCCCCAGACTCGCTTGAATCCTCACATGCTCTGCTCTCTCCCTGCACTACCATGTGTCTCACAAACCCTTCCCTCTTCCCCTGCAGTGACAGGACCTCAGCCCAGGAGGTCTGTGCGTCCTCCACGCTCATCCATGTTTCCTGAGGTCCATCCAAGTGTGGGAAGTGAAGGAGGTAAAGGGAGCATGGTCAGCTCACGGTGCACGACTGAGCACAGCCATCCTCAGCAGCGGGCATTCCCTTTCTCCTAGGGGATGCACACCACATGGAAATGTCTGTCATCCCTGATTTGCAGAAGAGGGGTCTTCCCTCCTGACATCTTCCCAGGACAAACCTCCTCCTCTTCCCCATCCACACACATCAACCGCTTTCCATTTCTGGGCTTAGATATGCTTAAGGATTCGCTAAAGCCATCAGCCACCTCCTTGTTTCTCACTGACATCCCTCCACCCTCTCGCTGAGACCTACGCACAGCCGGTCAGTGTTGCTTACAGCCACTCACTCTTCAGAAGTGGCCTTAAGCTTCCTGGATCTTCCTGGTGCTTGTTAACTATCTTCCTGGCTCCCTCCAGAGCCCATGGCAAACTTTGTTGTCTATAACAGGGCTTTTACGACCATCCGTTATGAAATCTTTGTCTTTTTAGGATCTTCTGTGCAGAAAGAGTAGCCACAGAAAAGTACCAGATACGCCACCAGAGATGCCAGTAAGAACCAGCTGAGCAACACCCAAGGCTGGGACTTCCTGGCACAGAGTCTCTCCTGCTTGTCACCTTTTCTCATGGAAGAAACCGGAAAACTGTCCATGCCATGGAGCTCTGCAGAAGGAAAATGGAGCTGTACCTAGCACCAGGTGACACAAGTGGGATCAGCAGGGAGAGACGACTTCTGTAGGGAAGGCTTACCAAGGCAGTACCCTGGCTTCATCCAGAGAAAAAATAGAGACCAGGCAGTGTGCTGACGTGATGGGGAGAAGTGTCCTGGGGTAAAAGAGTGTGGATGAGAGAAGGCTGGAGAGACTGGGTTTGCAGAGATTTGAGGGAGTACTTTCCAGGTCTGAGCAGCCTGAGCTTTGGAGACGAGGAAAAACAAAGAAGCTCTCAAGGATGTTTTGGAATTAGTGGTACTGTCCCTAACAGCAGTAACAGGACAGTGCTGTAAGGGAACTCCTTTGTATTCTCGATGATGAACTGAAGCTCTTCCATTTCATCTTTACTTGACAAAATAGCTGTAAGTTCTCCGTGATTAGCCTCTGGCATGCAAGTCTTAGAACAGTGCTTTTTCTCTCACTGCTAACTCTCTGTCATTATTTAATGCTTACAGCACTTAGGCAGAATTGCCCTTAAATCATCTCTGCTCCATCTGTTTCTCACAGTTTCCATCAGGACGGGGAGGTGGAATGGGGGAGTTGTTTTGGTTTAGCCAAAGGCATCCAAGGGACAGATCCCAGGTTAGTGAAAAGGCACAAAGGAAGGCACAACCTTGATGTGGAGCACACCGCCACAACACTGTTACCTGCCTTTCCAGTCTCTGAAGCCCTAACTGTGCAGCAGGGAGCCTGGAAGCTCTGAGCTCCCTGCGTCTGCCCTGCGTTTCAGCATGTAAAATGAAACTAACCTAGTCATCAAGTTGGTTTTGGTTCTCTTCAGAGCCTAAGGCACCGCATGGGTCAGGAGATTGGCCAGGACACATGAAGAGGAACCACGCTTCTGTGGACAAAAGCGTAGCTGTTCCCAGGAATCCCAGGTGGCATGGCATACCGATTCCTGGGTTCAAGGAGCTGGCCAGGTGCCTTGTCTTCATGTCTGCAATGGTGGCTTCCCACCAAAGGGTGGGGTATGACCAACCCCAGGGTCAAGCTGGCTGTGGCTTTGTGGAGCTGAAACCTGAAAAACCTCCAAACATGGAAATAAAGATGCTCTCTGGGTGTCCTGCTGCAGGGCAGCACCACCTGCCTTGTCAGTGTTTCCTAAGGCCCAGTGTGAAGCTCCCGGGAGGAACTTGGTGGCTGTTGCCTCTGTCGTACCATCTGACACCGCAGAAGAGTTTGGCTCCACCACCTCTCCAGGTAGGTGTCGCCTGCTTTTAGACTGCCCTGTGCCTCTCCTTCAGCAGACTAAAGAGGCCCAGGTGCCTCCACCTCTCCACACAGCTCATGTGCTTTAGGCCCCAAAGCCCATCATGACAGACCTCCTCTGGACCTTCTCCGGTTTCTCCATCCTCCTTTCAAAATGGGAACCTCACTGGCTCCTATGGCATAAGTTTTATTCAGGTAGAATAATAATTTTGACAGAGTTCAATGAATTCGATGGAATTCAACAAAGTTTAAGAGTGGTTGCTCAAGGTTCAATAAGTTTGATGACAAGGTTTACTCTACTAATTACTGCATGGAAGAAACACACAAAGGAAAATTGAGTTACACTCGAGTTCAAATGCTTCACAGAGAGACCAGGGATACAAAAGGGTAAGGAGGACCCTCCCGTTGAGTCACGAGGTTCAGAGTAGACCTCCTTGCTTTCTAAACTGCTGATGGAGCTTAGGTGCGGCTAGGTCCAATCTTAGTCTCGGACTTGGACAACGATTTATGTCTAAGAGCTTATATAGGCAAAATTTGTCAATTCAGCATGCAATCAAAGTTGCCCAGACAAAATCAAAGTTACCATGCTACAAGGTTATGCAGGATATCAGTCTCTTACCAAAGATCTGTTGTTGGTAAAAGGTCTGTCTGCCTCGAGGAGCAACCTTGAGAGGTGTCCCAGCTCAAGGGGAGATCACCGCCAGGCAGCCACGCTGCCTAGCAGGGAGAGCTCAAAGGCGGCTCACTGAGGCTGTCGTATTTATAGGATAAAGTGGTTGGCTTGCACTCAAATTACATGCGATAGGAAAGGTATGCAGGAGGCTCCTTGTACCCCCAGTTTCTTTGTTCCTTGATAACTGAGTCTTGGAATAGCCACCCACTATTCCCGTGTCAGTCGCATGATTGGTGTTCCAAGCTCCTACACATCATGTACCACTCGGCTCGTTTGTGGGTTTTCAGAGAACAGATAGAAACTAGAGTTCATGGCCTGGCTACGGCTCACACCTTTACCTTTTCTGAAGCCTGTACCAAACTACTGCTAGTTTGGTTAAGAGGTCGAGTGCATCCATCACAACTGGCTGCACGCAGGCCACATAAGGATTTTTCCTATTTGCAAGCAAAGCAAAGCATGATCAGTTTTCATAAACAATAAAACGCGCTGTGTAACCACAGGCTAAGTACAAGCTGTCTCTAAGGAGGTTGCCTTTCTACAAGGGATAATATTATGAGAAAGATTTTAGATAGATATAGGTACAAAAAGATAGATATAAAAACAACTAAAGTGTCAGCTAAAGAGACAATGAGACTATTGAAAGACAGGCAAGCTTTGAACTCCCTGAAGCTCAAAGCAGCAGCTGGGTAGGTGAGAGGTATCTGAATGAACAAAGAATAATGGGAGGGGAAAATTAGAGACTAATGGAACTGGCCTTTGTCTAGAGAGTCTGCATCTGCAAAGATGGCATTAGAAATGGTCATTGTATGAGGACAGGTGAAACCGTTTGAAAGATTAGAGAAACTAAATACACCATATAACAGGCAGAGGAGTGATGCTGAAGTTACAGGTGAAGATCAATGTTTCTTTCAAATATGCCTTTTGAAAGGTCATGGGATTGGTAGAGGTCTCTTGTGAGTGAGGACAAGCAAATGGTGCACCCGTCTTTGAAAGAGGCCAAAAGTGCAACCCAGGGAACCCCAGGCTGTACAAGCTCACTTTGGTGAGGAGTAAACCATTGAATGAGTGCTTTTGGGTGACATTCCTGGGCGCCCAAAAGAGAAGAGCATCGTCGTGGACTTCCCAAGGGTAAATCATGCCTCGCCAGCCTGGTTGCCTTCATGATGAAGTAGCTTCGTTTATGCATGAGGGGACAACAGGTGATGTCATTTACCTCCACTTCAGCAAGCCTTTTGCAAGGTCTCCCTCAATGTTCTTGTACCCAAGTTAGGCCATCACAGTCTGGATGGACAGACAAACAGATGGGCAAAACACTGCTTGGATGACGAGGCTGAGAGCAGTGGTGAAGGGGCCAGACTCTACCTGGAGGCCAGGGGACGTAGTGGGGTTTGGTGAGGTGGCACAGGGGACTCTCCTGAGCCCTGTGCAGTTTAACACCCGTATCCATGACCCAGAGGAGGGAACCCTCACCACTTTTTTCAATTTCATTGTTCAACTTGGGAGGACCATTCCTGTGCCTTAGGGATGCCTTTCAGGGGAAACCTGAGAGGTGGGAGGACTGTCCTGTTGGGATCTTCATGAAACAGAAGAAGGACAAAGGCCAGGTCCTGCGCCTGGGAGAGACTGGTTGGGGCCTGGAGCACATTAAGGACATGAAGAGGCTGAGAGAGCTGGGTTTTTGCGAAATCCCTCAGATTTCCTCCCCACATCAGGATTGCTGCATCCAGTATAGGGCTTCCCAGCACAAGAATGACTCTGACAGAGAGGCTTATCACTGAGCCCTAGAGGAAGATGGGGGTGACCATCCTGCAAAGGTCCCTGCTCAGGGCTGGGGTATACGGTCAGACATAGAAATAGCTGGTGTGTGGGACTGATCCAGGACAGTTTTCCCAGGGCAGCTTCCCCAGGATGTCCAGGGAACATGGCACAGACCTGGCCCCTCTCTTCTGCACCTTTGGTGCCATGCTTCCTTCACCATGATGCCTGACTCTGCACTGGCAGCACCCTGCTCGGTGCTGCCACTCTGCACACTCACACAGCTTAGCTCTTACACTGGTGCTTTCCTCTCCCGGGCACTTCCCAGCCCAGTCCAGCTCAGTCCCTCCCCAGCTGTCCCCCCCTCCCCTGCCCTCTCCCCAGCCCAGCCCAGCAGAGCAGCCCAGTCTGGGCTGGTCCCATGGCAGCGCCCACCGCAGGGTGCTGCAGAGCTCTGGGCACTCACCCCACAGCCCCAGTCCCTCTGAAGGGCACAGCAGCTGCTGGGGGGCAGAGAGGGGGGTTTCAGGCTCCCCATCAGCCCCAGGGCTGGTGCTGACCTCAAGGGCATGAGGAAACAGAGGCTAGGCACTCTCTGGCTCTCCTGAATTCATATTGTAGGTGATGCCCAATGCTGATTGCGTTTGCCCCCTCCTCAGCTCCCACCAGCCCCACACCCCAGGACAACATGACAGTCCTGGCCCTGGGCCTCCTCAGGCAGCTCCTGCATCTCTCCAGGCTCACCTCCCTGTTCCTGCTGGGTCCCCACTGACTCCCGTGGCACTGCAGAGTCCTTGTTAGTGGATACGTTGATTTAGTGCTTTGCTTTTGGGGGACTTCACCTCTGAGGGTGTTTCACCTTCTGAGCCTCCATTCATTCCAACCCCAGGGCACATGGGGAGTCCCCATCCTCTCCTCTCCTCACCCCTCCAAATTCATTTCCAGGGAGTCTGGTATATGCCATCAGTCCTGTCATACATGAAGAAACCTGAGGAGAGAATGGGGGGCACATGGGCCATCTGCCCTGCCACTGGACACCAAGAGAGCTCTTAAATCAAGGGCATTTTGTTCAGTGGAACTGAACAGTACCATGAGCTTAACTCTGAAAACATTGAGAACACAAGGAGAACAGACTCTTTAAATCACCAATTCCTTGGACATTTTCTTGGAAATACCTTTGGAGGAAAAGCCCAGCTTTCAGTCTCTGGACCTGGGAGATTCTGTTTTATTGAAGAGCTGCTATTGGGCATGCCACATATCACACAGTGCTGTGCAAGAGTCAGAGACAACAGGATGAAACCTCATGACAACTAGCATAATCCCAGCAAATAATCTATGAGCAGGATTATCACAAGCGAATAAAGCAGACGCAGGGTCTAAGATGCTAAACTCTGGGAAAAGTGAAGAGAAGGGAAGGCAGGTTATTGTCAGTGAAACAGTGTCCGTTGACTCAGTTTCCATAGGGCATCCTTCAGCTCCTTGTTCCTCAGGCTGTAGATGATGGGGTTCTCTGCTGGAGGCACCACGGAGTAGAGCACTGCCACCACCAGATCCAGGGATGGGGATGAGATGGAGGGGGGCTTCAGGTAGGCAAAAAATGAGGTGCTGAGAAACAGGGAGACCACGGCCAGGTGAGGGAGGCACGTGGAAAAGGCTTTGTGCCGTCCCTGCTCAGAGGGGATCCTCAGCACGGCCCTGAAGATCTGCACATAGGACACCACAAGGAAAACAAAACACCCAAAGGCTAAACAGGCACTAACCACAAGAAGCCCCACTTCCCTGAGGTAGGCATCTGAGCAGGAGAGCTTGAGGATGTGGGGGATCTCACAGAAGAACTGGTCCAGGACATTGCCTTGGTAGAGGGGTAGGGAAAATGTATTGGCAGTGTGCAGGAGAGCATTGAGAAACCCACTGCCCCAGGCAGCTGCTGCCATGTGGACACAAGCTCTGCTGCCCAGGAGGGTCCCGTAGTGCAGGGGTTTGCAGATGGCCACGTAGCGGTCATAAGACATGATTGTGAGAAGACAATACTCTGCTGTAACACAGAAAAAGAAAAAAAGACTTGTGCAGCACATCCCAAGTAGGAGATGGCCATGGTGTCCCACAGGGCATTGGCCATGGCTTTGGGGAGAGTGGTGGAGATGGAGGCCAGGTCGAGGAGGGAGAGGTTGAGGAGGAAAAAGTACATGGGGGTGTGGAGGCAGTGGTCGCAGGCTATGGCAGTGATGATGAGGCCGTTGCCCAGGAGGGCAGCCAGGTAGATGCCTAGGAAGAGCCAGAAGTGCAAGAGCTGCAGCTCCCACGTGTCTGTGAATGCCAGGAGGAGGAACTTGTTTGTGGAGCTGCCATTGGACATCTGCTGCTTCTGGGCATGGAAACTGCCAAAGGAGAGAAAAGAGAAAAATTCAGAGAAGCTTCTCTGAGCCAAATTTCATTCATTCATTCATTGTGCAATACCTAAGGGTGCTTTTCTTTCCCGAGGGATGGTTATGCAGCTCCGAGGCTTCAGCTCTGGTTTGTGCTGGTTGAGTGTGCTGTGCAGAGCCGTGCCCTCTCCCCGGGGGCTCCGGAAGGGTCAGCCCTGCTTTCCAGCAAGGACCCATGGAGGCAGCAACAGCCCCGGGTGTTTGGAGGGAGGCTTCCTGGGGAGGAGTTCCCTGAGCTGCACTAGAGCGGAGGACAAAAAGCCCAGAAGGACGCTTTCTTCCCCAGAGGAAGGTGGGAGATGAGGCGCAGCAAACGTGTGTCAGTACACTGTGTTTTAGTATGCAGACACCCCCATCCCACTTGGGAAATGGTCTTGGAAGGGTTCACATTCCCCCATTGCCCCGTTGCTCTCAGTGCAAACCTCCATCAGTGCTCCCATGCAGGAGGGCTGCTCTGTCCATCAGCCTGGTGCCCAGCTGCTCTGGGCTTGCACCGCTCTCAGCTGCAGGACAACTGCACCCAGAGGTTGCTCTGGAAAAGACACTGGAGTGTCCTGGGAGCAGAGGGGTCCTGTTCCAGGTGCAGAGTTCAAAACACCTCTCCGTTCCAGCACAGCTCTGCAGAGTATGATGAAGAGCACAGGGCAAGGATGCTGATTGGCTTGGGCAGATCGGGTGCTCTCAGACATCTCCTAGGTCCTACAGGAGAGCTCTGCCCTTCTGGAGGGATGCTCACAGCTCCACAGGACTCCCTGCCCAGCATAATCAGGTGTCTTAAGGTGCTGTCTGCTAAGGGAAGCAGTGCCTCATTGCCCAAGCACTGAGTGCAGTGTCTGGAGCCTGGAAAATGAAGAGAGGGCTTGGGCACCTTGGTCCCATGGAAACACCTCCAGGGCAGCGCCCTCCAGGTCAGGGCCAGAGCAGGCACTCCCCACCCCCACCCCTTGCCCCACACCACCACCGTTACTGCCAGGGACCCCACGAGCAGGAAGAAGAGCAGCACAAGCAGGGGCAGGAACAAAGAAGAACTCTGTGACTCTCCTCCTAAGGGAAGCAAGGAGAGGAGAGGCGGCCGGGCACTCAGGAAAGCCTTCTCCTTACCCAGCAGAGCACAGCACCTCCCAGTTAGCAAAAGCCCAGGGCAGTCGCTCTCAGCCCCTTTGCCCTGCCGAGGGAAGCGGCCACGTGTCAGGAGAGATGCCCCTCTGCTGTGCCAGAGCTCTGGCTGCAGAGGAGGCAACTCCTGCCCTGGACCACACAGCCTTGAGGGCATTTGGGGTTGGAGTTTCCTAGAGCTCTCTGCCCATGTCTCTGCTGCCTGGAGCTATCCCTGCCGGGAACTGTTTCTCTGCCCTCCAGTTTTTCCCTGTCAGGGATCACAGACCCCATCACTCACTCCTGTCTGCTCAGCTCTGACCTGAAGAAACCTCCCAGTTGCAGGCACTCTCTAGAGGTACTCCCCACTTGCAGGCAGTAAGGAGCAGGTCAGAGAAACCCTGCTGAGGCCAGCAAAGGTGATGCTGGTGCTCTCTGGTGGTAGAGTGGATGGACGCAGTTTCCTTGGCTCCTGCCAGACCTACTGATCTCTCAGAGTGGCAGCTCAGGACTCTCAGGCTCCCTCGCCAAACGCAGCAGCACCTTTTCCCCTTTTCCTGAAACAGCAGGAAACTGGAAGCATGGCCTCAGGAAAGCTCTTTACCTGTAAGGTATCCCCTGCCTTGCTCTTCCTCTGCAAAAGCCCCCTCTGAAATGCCCTGGGCAGCTCTGGCTGCACACCCTGCCTTCACCCCTTCCCCCTTGTCTAACATGAGCCCCTGGGCTGGGAGGCCTCCTGACAGACCCTGGAGGCTATGAACGCTTTCGGAGACCCTTCCCGCAATGGCAGCTGCATTGCCCTGCACCAAGAGACTTCCCGTGTCAAGGGCTGGAAAGGTTTCTTCCCTTGCAGCTCTCCTCTCTCCTCCCACTCCAGCCTGCCTTTAATCTCGCTCTGCCCTACTCCTTTGCCCAGAGCCCTGCTGCGCTTGGCAGAGGAGTTGCTCCTTGGCAGAGCTGTCTCTCTGCACTGCTGCCTGCTTGCCAGGAGCTCCCTCCACCCCAGGAGCCTGTCTCAGCCCCGGAGGAGGGCACCTGCCCAAGACGTCACTTCCTCTGCCCCCCACCCCACTCGGTGCTCCCTCCAGGTGTCCCTGGGGCTCTCCAGGAACCTGGTTGCAGCAATGTCCTTTCTGCTCTCCCAGACACAGTTAGGTCTGAGAATCGCCCTGCCTTGGCCCATCATGAGGCAGGACACCTGGACACTGCCAGGGAGGCATCTCCTTTAGCCATGCTGAGGGAAGGCAATCAGCTGAGTCAATGGAGGCATCTCATGCTGGATTTGTAGTGCTGGGGCTGGAAGGGACCTCAGCTCCCTCCCCTGCCTGCCACAAACCCCCAGGAGGTGGGATTCCCCTTGCTTCAGTCATGGCGCCTGTTACAAATAGGCACCTGCACTCCTTTTCTGTGGTCTCACTGTCAGAGATGGAGACCAGGAGTTGACACACAAGCCCCTGGTGACATTTGAGGTGCCAGATGTAGTCCACGGTAACGGAGCAGTACTGAGAGACTGGGAAACATCTGGGGGCATCATCCTGCGGCCCGGTGAGGATGCCAGCTGAAATGACGGCAGATGCCCACATTTAGGACATCGCCACCTCTCCCTACTCACGCTGTTCAGGGCCGCCCATAGAGGTGTTCAGCTGACCACATGGAGTTCTGTGCCCGAGGGAGAGTGAAGTCACTCTCTTTCTCTCGTCTTTACCTCTATTGACGAGCTGTGCACTGGCTGTAACAAGAGTTGTCTCACACATCCCCACGGAGCCCGACCTAATGGAGGGCAGCTGCTCACTGAATGGCCAAATACAGGCCTGTAGGGCTCTGTGAGACGCCAAGGCTCTCCACCAAAACTGCCTGTGGCTGGCAGGGACAGCACAGGACCTGCAGGAAAGCCACGTCCCCTCAGAGTGGGTGTGTGACAGACACCCCAGGCGGCATCTCCGATTCCTTTGGTGCTTGTGTGCAAGTGACTGATCCCCACCCCTGCAGTGAGGCCAGCTCTGGCCCATCTCTATCCGGTAGGTGCAAGGCACTGCATGAATTGGAAGCACGTTGCACTGGGGTCTCCACCTGCGGGCCTACGTTCTCAACATCTTCTGGTTCTCCTCTCCCCCATCCTTTACTCACCCTCTTGATGAGACACTCTTCAAAGAGTCCAATGAATCTGGAGGTCAACAGGTTGGGTGAGCCCTTGTGGGTGAGGATCGGAGGAGAGGCCAGTTTGGGCAACATCGTGGCGGGAAATGAAGAACCTGCAATCAAGGGGAGGAGGTGGACAAGCTCTTACTTAAGCAACTCAAGGAAGTCTCCAGATCAGTGACCTGGGGCTCTTTCTGGGGACTGTAATGACCCTGACATTCATTGGAGGGGGAAGACAGCACTGTGAAAACAGACCAATAGGTTTCTGGAGGATGTTGGAGCAATTTCTTAGGAAAGCCACCAGCTGGACCAACATAGACGATGCTCACCTGGCTCAGGTCCTTGCATACCATGAAGAGCTGGTGAGGGACGTGAAAACCAGTGTCATCCTTGGCTGTAGTGACCATGAAATAGGGGGGTGCAACTCTTGAGCAGCCTGAGGAAGGAGAGGAGCAGAGTGCAGGTGTCAGACCTCAGAGGGGAAGACTTTGGCCTGTTCAGGGGGCTTTCAGTGGGGGATCCCATGGGCAGCAGTGAGGGGCAGCACAACTCAGTACAGATGGTCTTTAAAGCCAGAATTGCCCACAAAGAGCAGTGGTGAGTCAATAGCTGATGAGACCAGCTTGGGTGAAGTGGAAACTCCTGAGGAAGCTCCATAGTTAGTAGAAGCAGAGAGGAGAGGCAGATGCAGAGGCTCACTTGAGAGGGAGGAATTTAGAAATAGACTTTAGGAAACCCACAGCTTCCCTAGAGATGACCCTTGCCGGGGAGTCCAAGGATAAAACTAAACTAAAACTGAACCAAATATTCTTCCTCATAGGTGGAGAAAGGGCGATGGGGCCATCATGCAGTCCCCCATACCTACGGAATGGGGAACGTTCCCAGCCCTTAGGAAAATCTCTTCCCTCTCTCTCATGACCTGCATAGTGTTTGTGCTTGAGAAAACCCTCATCATCATGCACGTGGTGGCAAACCAGCATCCGCACACCCCCATGGGCTTCTTCTTGGGCCATTTGTCTTCCCTGGAGATCTTCTACAGACCCACCACCCTGCCCCAGCTGATGGCCAGCTGTGTGACTGGGGACAGCACCATATCTGCTCATCACGGTGTTGGTATTGTTTCCTGCACCTTTTGCATGTACTGAGTTTTTACTACCCGTGATCACACCCTACGATCAGTACTGGGCTGTGTGCCACGCCCTGCTCTCTACAAGACTCATGAACCGGCAGGTCTGTCTCCAGAGGGCAGCTGCCCCTTCGCTAGGGGCATTTCTGTCATCTACAGTCATAATTTCAGTCGTGTCCCAGATACAGTTGTGTGGCCCCAGTGGAGTGGACCACTTCTTCTGTGACTTCACCCCATTGCTGGAGCTCTCACGCAATGACACTGTGACACTCGTGCTCTTTTCTGTCATAACCTGCTTTTTAGATCCCATCCTCCCCTTCCTGTTCACATGGTCATCCGGTGCGCATCAGAGATGCCTCCCTAGGGCAGCTCTCCCATCCAGCGTGGGCAGGCAGAAAGCCTTCTCCACCTGCTCCTCCCACCTCACTAGTGCCACTCTTTTCTATGACACCCTCATCCTTGGGGGTGTGATGCCCAGAACAGCCCTCCTGAGACAGTTTGACAAAACCCTTTTTCTCCACCATCCTCACATCCCTGTTCAATCCCTTCATCTACAGCCTGTGGACTAGAAAGGTTGGGGGACACTGAGAAAAATGCTCAGGGAAGCTGTGAGCTGCACAGAGACCCCATTGGAGCTGTGGGCCTGCAGGAAGAAATCACTTCTGGCTCTCTTCTGAGCCAGCCCAGAGGACCTAGGCTGGCGTGTGCTGTGTCCTGGGCACTCCCCTGGAAGGGTGGGATATGAAGAAGGCTTTTGGTGTGGGAAGGAGCAGAGAGGTGCCGGTGGAGCTGGCCGGTGGAGCTGGCCAGTGTCATCAGGAGACCTCTCGCAAACATCTTGGAAGGGGCAGAGAGATCAGGGAGGCTGCAAGGTCCTCAGAAAAGGCAAATATCAAACGCATCCTCAAGAAGGGCAAGAAGGAGGATTGGGAGTGTTACAGGTTGGTCAGCTTCACCTCAGTCCCTGGGAAGGTGGCAGGGCAAATGCTCTTGCAGCTATCTCCATCACTTGAAGGACAAGAAAAGGATTGCTGAACCCATGTGGGAGGGGAAAGAAGGGCATGCTGTGTACCTAGACTTTTGCAACTCTTTGGATGTGGTTTCCCGTGGTCTCCCTAGAGCGGATTGTTGACATCTGGACTGAAGAAGTGGATGATGCGGTGGGTGGGAAGTTGGCTGGATGATCAGGAACAAACCTGTCAGTGGTACAAAGTCCTCCGAGGAGCCAGATACTAGCAGCATCCCTCAGGGATCAGCAAAATTTCTTAAAAAGTCATGAAAAGCTGGAAATGAAGACTTTTTCAGCTATTACCTAGATTTCTTCTTCTGAACTCCTTCCAGTTTGGACTGGGACCAGTCCCGGTACAAACTGGAAGCCTTTAACCCCTCTCAGTACAGACTGACCCCCTCCAAGCAGAAACTGCGTCCATTTAACCACTCCCAGTACAGACTGGGCCCTGTCACATTATAAACTGGATCCTGTTAACCCCTCATAGTACAGAATGGACCCCATCCGAGTCCAAAATGGTTCCCTTTAACCCCTCCCAGTACAGACTGGGCCCTGTCACATTATAAACTGCATCCCCTGACCCCCTCCCAGTACAGACTGGGCCCCGTCCCAGTACAAACCTGATCCCTTTACCTCTCCCAGTACAGACTGGGCCCCCTCCCAGGACAAAGTGGATCCTTCAAACACCTCCCAGTACAGAATGGGGCCTTTTCCAGTGCAGACTGGACACATTTAATACCTGCCAGTACAGACTGGGCCCTGTTCCAGTACAAACTGGTTCCTTTTAACCCCTCCCAGTACAGACTGAGCCCCCTTCCAGTACAAACTGGATCCATTTAATGCCTCCCAGCACAGACTTTGCCCTGTCCCAGTATAAAATGGAGCCCTTGGTCCCCTTCCCAGCACAGACTGGGCCTCATCCCATTACAAACTCGATCCCTTTAACATTGCCCAGCTCAGACTGAGCCCTGTCCCAGGACAAACTGCATCCTTTTATCCTTTTCCATTACAGACTGGGCACATCCTAGTACAAAATGGATCCCCTGGCCCCATCCCAGTAGAGACTGGGCCCTGTCCCTGTACAAACTGGATCTCTTTAACCTTATAGACTGGGTCTCATCCCTGTACAGACCCCTAACTGCCCCCCAGATCCCTAAGGGCCCCCCTGGACCCCTAAGTGCAACCTTGGCACCCCTAAATGCGTCCATTGTCCATACCCCTCCCTCCCTTCCCTCCACTATGCCATGCTCCATGTGTCCTCTGGCCCCAGTTGCAGCCCCGCTTCTTGACCTTCACCTTGCTGTGGGCCAGCCCCACCTCTCCCAGCGCCTTCAGCCCTTGGCTGAGACTCCCCCTCACCTCATCCAGCCTTCCTTGGAGGGAAGCCTCTGCCCAGGCCTTCACCTGAGCTTGGGTGGGCTCAAGGCTTGTCCTCCTCAGCTGGTGCCGGGTGGCCATTAGATCTTTAGAAGGTCTCAAGCTCAACCTTGGGTGTTGACTGAGAAGACAACCACTCCAGTGGAGACATCAGAAATCCTGCAATAGCTTCAAGGTCAAATCCAAGAGGAAGAAGAGAGGTTGTAGGTGCTGGAGATCATCTAGTCAAAGCCCACCTTAGAGTGGAGACCACCCCTGGAGATACCCAACGCACGAGTGGTGTCCCTCAGGGGTCCATGCTGGGACCAGTACTGTTGAATATCTTTATCAAGGACATGAATAGTGCAACTGAGTGCAAGTTTTGAGATGCCACCAAGCTGAGTGGGCAGGTGACACTCCCAAGGGACAGGATGCCATCCAGAGGGACCTGGACAAGCTTCAGAAGGGGGCCCATGTGAACCTCGTGAGGTTCAACAAGGCCAAGTGCAAGGTGCTGCACCTGGGTCAGGGCAACCCCTGGTGTCAATACAGGCTGGGGGATGAAGGGATGGAGAGCAGCCCTGAGGAGAAAGACTTGGGGACACTGGTAGATGAAAAGCTGGACATGAGCGGGCAATGTGCTCTCACAGCCCAGAAAGCCAACTGTATCCTGGGCTGCATGAAAAGAAGCGTGGCCAGCAGGTCGAGGGAGGGGATTCTGCCCCTCTACTCTGCTCTGGTGAGACCCTACATGGAGTACTGCGTCCAGCTCTGGAGTCCTCAGTACAGAGGAAGGACATGGACCTGTTGGAGCGGGTCCAGAGGAGGGCCACAAAAATGATCCGAGGGATGGAACACCTCTGCTATGAGGAAAGGCTGAAAGAGCTGGGGGTGTTCAGCCTGGAGAAGAGAAGGCTGCTGTAGGAGGGTAGATTTAGATTGAACACAAGGAAAAATTTTTCCCAATGAGGGGAGTGAAACACTGGAACGGGTTGCCCAGAGAGGTGGTAGATGCTCCATCCTTGGAAACATTCAAGGACAGGCTAGATGGCGCTCTGAGCAACCTGATCTAGTTGTAGAAGTCCCTGCTCATTGCAGGGGGGTTTAGATGACCACTAAAGGTCCCTTCACACCCAAACCATTCTATGATTCTATGATTCTATGAATGCTATGACCAGGATTAGAGGGGACCCTGCCTGCAGCCAGGTGGTTGAAAGGGGCAACCGGGTTTACTGGACGGTGTGGATGCGATGGCCTGGAACAGGAGACCCGCAGGATGATAAGGCTCTAATGCACACTGGTACACAGTGTACCCTACTGCCATCAAGCTATAAAGGGGCAGAACCCATCTATATTTCTGGAGTGACAGGGGGATGACCATGGGACCATAGAAAAGGAGTGCAGGTGCGTATTTGTAACAGGCGCCATGACAGAAGCAAGGGGAATCCCACCTCCTGGGGGTTTGTGGCTGCAGGGGAGGGAGCTGAGGTCCCTTCCAGCCCCAGCACTACAAATCCAGCATGAGATGCCTCCATTGACTCAGCTGATTGCCTTCCCTCAGCATGGCTAAAGGAGATGCCTCCCTGGCAGTGTCCAGGTGTCCTGCCTCATGATGGGCCAAGGAGAAGGGGGATTCTCAGACCTAACTGTGTCTGGGAGAGGAGAAAGGCCACTGCTGCAAAGAAATGTCTCTGCAGAGGTGAGAGAGGCAACATCGGTGATTCCTTCAGTCTCTTCCCAAGCAGGTTCCTGGAGAGCCCCAGGGACACCTGGAGGGAGCACCGAGTGGGGTGGGGGGCAGAGGAAGTGACGTCTTGGGCAGGTGCCCTCCTCCGGGGCTGAGACAGGCTCCTGGGGTGGAGGGAGCTCCTGGCAAGCAGGCAGCAGTGCAGAGAGACAGCTCTGCCAAGGAGCAACTCCTCTGCCAAGCGCAGCAGGGCTCTGGGCAAAGGAGTAGGGCAGAGCGAGATTAAAGGCAGGCTGGAGTGGGAGGAGAGAGGAGAGCTGCAAGGGAAGAAACCTTTCCAGCCCTTGACACGGGAAGTCTCTTGGTGCAGGGCAATGCAGCTGCCATTGCGGGAAGGGTCTCCGAAAGCGTTCATAGCCTCCAGGGTCTGTCAGGAGGCCTCCCAGCCCAGGGGCTCATGTTAGACAAGGGGGAAGGGGTGAAGGCAGGGTGTGCAGCCAGAGCTGCCCAGGGCATTTCAGAGGGGGCTTTTGCAGAGGAAGAGCAAGGCAGGGGATACCTTACAGGTAAAGAGCTTTCCTGAGGCCATGCTTCCAGTTTCCTGCTGTTTCAGGAAAAGGGGAAAAGGTGCTGCTGCGTTTGGCGAGGGAGCCTGAGAGTCCTGAGCTGCCACTCTGAGAGATCAGTAGGTCTGGCAGGAGCCAAGGAAACTGCGTCCATCCACTCTACCTCCAGAGAGCACCAGCATCACCTTTGCTGGCCTCAGCAGGGTTTCTCTGACCTGCTCCTTACTGCCTGCAAGTGGGGAGTACCTCTAGAGAGTGCCTGCAACTGGGAGGTTTCTTCAGGTCAGAGCTGAGCAGACAGGAGTGAGTGATGGGGTCTGTGATCCCTGACAGGGAAAAACTGGAGGGCAGAGAAACAGTTCCCGGCAGGGATAGCTCCAGGCAGCAGAGACATGGGCAGAGAGCTCTAGGAAACTCCAACCCCAAATGCCCTCAAGGCTGTGTGGTCCAGGGCAGGAGTTGCCTCCTCTGCAGCCAGAGCTCTGGCACAGCAGAGGGGCATCTCTCCCGACACGTGGCCACTTCCCTCTGCAGGGCAAAGGGGCTGAGGGCGACTGCCCTGGGCTTTTGCTAAGTGGGAGGTGCTGTGCTCTGCTGGGTAAGGAGAAGGCTTTCCTGAGTGCCTGGCCGCCTCTCCTCTCCTTGCTTCCCTTAGGAGGTGTCGTGGTTTAACCCCAGCCAGCAACTAAGCACCACACAGCCGCTCGCTCACTCCCCCCCGGTGGGATGGGGGAGAGAATCGGAAGAGTAAAAGTGAGAAAACTCATGGGCTGAGATAAAGACAGTTTAATGGGTAAAGCAAAAGCCGCGCGCACAAGCAAAGCAAAGCAAGGAATTCATTCACTACTTCCCGTCGGCAGGCAGGTGTTCAGCCATCCCCAGGGAAGCAGGGCTCCATCATGCGTAACGGTTACTTGGGAAGACAAACGCCATCACGCCCAATGTCCCCCCCTTCCTTCTTCTTCCCCCAGCTTATATACTGAGCATGACGTCATATGGTATGGAATAGCCCTTTGGCTGGTCTGGGTCAGCTGTCCTAGCTATGCTCCCTCCCAGCTTCTTGTGCACCTGGCAGAGCACAAGAAGCTGAAAAGTCCTTGACTAGTGTAAACTCTGCTCAGCAAGAACCAAAACATCAGTGCGTTATCAACATTATTCTCATCCTAAATCCAAAACACAGCGCTCTACCAGCTACTAAGAAGAAAACTAACTCTATCCCAGCTGAAACCAGGACAGGAGGACAGTCACAGAGTTCTTCTTTGTTCCTCCCCCTGCTTGTGCTGCTCTTCTTCCTGCTCGTGGGGTCCCTGGCAGTAACGGTGGTGGTGTGGGTCAAGGGGTGGGGGTGGGGAGTGCCTGCTCTGGCCCTGACCTGGAGGGCGCTGCCCTGGAGGTGTTTCCATGGGACCAAGGTGCCCAAGCCCTCTCTTCATTTTCCAGGCTCCAGACACTGCACTCAGTGCTTGGGCAATGAGGCACTGCTTCCCTTAGCAGACAGCACCTTAAGACACCTGATTATGCTGGGCAGGGAGTCCTGCGGGGCTGTGAGCATCCCTCCAGAAGGGCACAGCTCTCCTGCAGGACCTTGGAGATGTCTGAGAGCACCCGATCTGCCCATGCCAATCAGCATCCTTGCCCTGTCCTCTTCCTCATACTCCGCAGAGCTGTGCTGGAAAGGAGAGGTGTTTTGAACTCTGCACCTGGAACAGGACCCCTCTGCTCCCAGGACACTCCAGTGTCTTTTCCAGAGCAACCTCTGGGTGCAGTCGTCCTGCAGCTGAGAGCGGTGCAAGCCCAGAGCAACTGGGCACCAGGCTGATGGACAGAGCAGCCCTCCTGCATGGGAGCACTGACGGAGGTTTGCACTGAGAGCAATGGGGAATGTGACCCCTTCCAAGACCATTTCCCAAGTGGGATGGGGGTGTCTGAACACTAAAACACAGTGTACCGAGACACATTTGCTGCACCTCATCTCCCACCTTCCTCTGGGGAAGAAAGCGTCCTTCTGGGCTTTTTGCCCTCCGCTCTAGTACAGCACAGGGAACTCCTCCCCAGGAAGCCTCCCTCCAAACACCCTGGGCTGTTGCTGCCTCCATGGGTCCTTGCTGGAAAGCAGGGCTGACCCTTCCGGAGCCCCTGGGGAGAGGGCACGCCTCTGCACAGCACACTCAGTGTAGTAAGATAAGGGCTGGCGACCGGAAGATCACGCGCTGTACGGAAAGAGTGAAAGGTCGACCCTCCTTTGTCCCCGCCCCTTATAACATGACACGCCTACTGTTGGGAGTATAAAGGTAAACTACTGCGCAATAAACGGGGAAGTTGAACACCCACACTGCGTGTGCTGACTGTTCCTTCCCCAGCCCGGGTCGGCTGGAGATCTGTCGGTATAACCTTGATATGTAACGAACGCTACATAGTGGTGACCCCGACGTGATCGGCTGCAGGTAGCAGCGATGGAGCTCGCGGAACTCATAAAGGTATTAAAATTGGTAGCAACGGAGGTGGGCGAGGATAGGGTGATAAGGAAAAGGCCCACGGGCGACTGCATCCAATGGATGCTACGCCGGGGAGTGCTCGGCACTCCCACAGAAGTTTTCGACACCTCAAATTGGGGTAAAATACGCAACGAGCTGACAGAAGCGATCATAAATAATGTTGGAGGAGCCAGTGACTGGCTTCGCGCCTGGGGAACAGTAGAAAGGGTGCTTAAGAAGGGGTTTGCAGCAAAGCGGTGCTGGCTTGCCGCACGTAGCGCGCTGATGGGGCATGAATCTCCTGGGAACGAAAAGTCAACGGGTTTAGTTTCGGAGGGGACACAGGCTGGCTGGGAAGGAGTGGCCTCCTTCAGACCGAACTGTCGTTACTGGGGGCTGAGCCAACGGAGGAAGGGGAGGCGCAAGGAGGCTATGGCGCAACGGGAACAAAGGAGTCGGGAAAGGTGTTCCCGTTACGAGTGGGGAGTTTAGGGCGGCCGCCCACGGAACCTTCGGCGCCCCCTGCACCGGCGGATCCGCCACTTCCTCAATACCCCTGGGGCGAGTTGCAACAATGTGTGGAAAGGGAGCTGACTGATAGGTTGCTGGATTGGGTCCCGGGGGCCGATGTGGGATCCCAGCGGTATCATGAATTACGTGAAGGAAGATGGCAGGAAGGAGAAAAGGAGGGCAAGGCACTATCACCTTCTGAGGATGCCCTGTTGAATCCCAGTGATCGACGGGTGCTGGACACACAGAGAGCAGAGCGCAGGAAAAGATCTGAGGAACAAGGAGAACCGGTGTCACGGCTGACGACATCTAAGGGGGGTGGTAGGGCTCCCCCGGCACTGCCAGTGATACCTGAGCCACCAGAGGGACCCCCTACCCCTTGGGCAGTGGGAAAGCAAACTGGTATTCCCTCACAGTGGAGGGAGCCTGTACACGATTATCCCATGAGCTCTGATAGCCGTGAGGACGAAAGGGGCAACGAGGAATCCTCGACTGTTGCTCATCCGCCCCCACTTCCAAGATCATTACCAAAGAGGGGCGAATCTTTAAAAAAGGGAGTGGGATTCCAGACTAACAAGGTTTCAAGAGAACTCGAGACATTGATCAGCCGATTGAGAGGGGTGGTGGCGAATGCAGAAAGTCTAATGCCAGGGGAAAAGCCGAAAGAGAGGGCAAACGGGACGGATTGGCGGATGATTGCAAAAAATTGTGTCTTGGAAGGAGTACGATTCCAGGCCCCTCCGATTCAAGCATTTCCTATCCGAGCAGCTGCAGGTGGGGGATATGAGTGGCAACCGTTAGATACAAAGTTGGTGAAAGAATTGGCCACAACGGTGAAAAGTCATGGATTAAACTCCCCAGAGACCCAAGTCCTACTAGACTGTGTTTTTGCAACGCCGCTTGCACCTTTTGATATTATTCAGTTGATGCGGGCCGTATTGACCCCCTCGATGATGGTATTGTTTAGGGAGGAATGGAGGAATCGGTGCACCCAAATTGTTACCGAGGCGCAACAGGCCGGCCATCCCATGGCAGGAGTGACTTCAGAGCAGCTGATGGGTGAAGGGCAGTTCGCAACTCCTCAGGCACAGGCTCAGTGAACGCGGGGGCGCGATTTTGCTGCATCTTCGAATGCTGCCCAAGAAGCGATACGCATCGTCGCGGCTCTTGATAAAAGGGAGCCTCCATGGGTCCAAATACGTCAATCGTTAAGTGAGCCCTTCACAAAGTTTTTAGACCGGCTGCAAGCGGCGCTCAAGGTTGCTCGACTTCCCGAGCAAGCTAAGGAGGCGATATTGCTTGACTGTGCACGTACGCAAGCAAACCCACAAACCGCAGTGTTGCTAAGACAGTTACCCATAGGGACCACGCTTTCACAGACGATTCGTTACGTGCTGGAACAGGAACAGATGCAAAGTATGCAACCGGTAGTGGCTGCGGTCCATGCGGCCTGCCGCGGTGCACGACTTATGTGCCATAAGTGTGGGGGGCAAGGACACATGGCGCGACAATGCCCTTCAAAAACAAACACCCCTGGAACAGGGGAAGGAGAGAGAGACCTACGATGCTGGCGCTGCGGGCGACTAGGCCACAGAGCTCGACAGTGCAAAGTGGGGAGTCAGCAATGGAGACCGGACTGGGGAAACAAGAAGAGGGGATGGCAGGGGGCCGTGCCATCCCCACCTGCCCCAGCGATCAGCTCAACAGGCCTGACGACAACAGCGCAATATGTGGTACAGGCAGTCTTTCCTTCCCTGGGACCAGCACAGTCGCCTGCGGTTCCAATGATGCAATATCCAACTCAGCTGCCTTGGGGAGATGGGATCGCGCAATACAGGACGCTGGGGATAGAGCCTCGCCATATGTGGCACTCACCCTAAACATGACCACATGGCCAGAAGTAGATATTGTAGTTACCCCATAGCTCCCAGAGTTGGGGGGACCACCACGCCTCGTATTAAGAGCCCTTTTGGATACAGGGGCGGACGTTACAGTAATCCCATCACATCTATGGCCAGATGATTGGCCACTCGAACCGAGAGGTTCGCTGCAAGGCGTGGGAGGCATGCAGAACTCGCATCAAAGCAGAAGCCCAATGCAAATTATGTTGAAGGATCCGGAATCCGGACAAGCTAGGGTAGCATGGTGTAACCCCGCCATTGCTGAGTTACCCATTGTCATCTTGGGATGATGTTGCTTGTAGAAAATGAATATAGTGCTGCGTACAAATTTATCATAATGGCCACTGCCTGTGTCCGCCCATTAAAACTCACCTGGTTGACAGATAAGCCAGTGTGGGTAGAGCAGTGGCCATTAACAGAGGAAAAGGGGGCGGCTGTTTGACAATTGGTACAACGAGAACTTGACGCAGGACACATCGAACCCTCTACAAGTCCCTGGAACACCCCCATTTTCGTGATAAAGAAAAAATCGGGAGCGTGGCGACTGCTACATGATCTACGCACAGTTAATGCATGTATACAAGACGGGCCCGCTACAAGCAGGCCTCCCCTCTCCGGCCATGGTTCCACCTGACTATCAAATAGTGATTATGGATATTAGAGATTGCTTTTTTAGTGTTCCCTTGCATAAAGAAGATAGAATACGCTTTGCTTTTACTGTTTCTGAGCCTAACAATCAACACCCGTGCGCCAGATATCAATGGAAGGTGTTACCCCAGGGCATGAAAAACTCGCCAGTCTTGTGTCAAATTGCTGTAGCTGCTGCGATACGCCCTATTCGAAAAAATTTCCCTACGGTCATCATTTTACATTACATGGATGACGTGTTATTGGCGTCCAACCAAGAGGAGTTACTCGATAAGGCGCGCGTGCAGCTGATAGTCAGTTTGGAGCAACATGGGTTACACATTGAGCCTCGGAAAACGCAGGTAGGATGTGCAGTAAAGTATTTAGGTACTCAACTGAGGCCACGAAGCGTGACAGCACAATCATTTGAAATTCAGACTACAGTGACAACACTCCATGAGGCGCAAAAGTTAATTGGACAACTATTATGGCTTAGAAACTTTATTCCAATATCTGACGCAGAAATGAGTACCTTATATCAACTCCTGAAAGGAGGAGATACCCCCTAGCTCCAAGAACTCTTTCAAAAAACCATCAGGAGATTCTTAGGACAATTATGGGACGGGCCCAGCATTGGGGTCTCGCTCGATTTACACCTGAACAACCGGTCTCTGCCCTGATTTACATGACTGACACCGCTGGCCATGGTTTACTAATTCAAAATAGTGGTGAAAAAGGCTGGCCTTTTGCTTGGTTGTATCAAGGCAAACCGAAGACAGCTTTAATTTCTTGGCCAACTTTATTATCCCAGCTTATTCTCTGCTGTCGGAGGCAAACTCAACACTTAACAGGAAAAGACCCGGAGGTCATCGCGTTGCCCTGTTCTTTGGCACAGTGGGAGTTGGTACTTCTGCAAGTCGGGTTTCTGCAAGCGGCGATAGCTGAATTTACGGGTCGTATTGAAGGTCTAAGACCACACCCCTGTGGGGAGATAATCCAGGTACTCCATCTTTTGCCAGCTAGTGCCATAGTTGAACAACCCACCGCAGGCCGCGCGGTTTTTACCGACGCGTCATCGATTACTGGGAAAGCTGTCGTTACATGGCAGGAGGATGGTCAGTGGACCCACATTAGTTATCAAGATCAAGGGCAATCCGTGCAATATCTTGAGGCCAAGGCGGTATGGATGGCTCTCACTCAATGGCCCGAAGAGGCCTTAGATCTAATCACAGACTCTTGCTATGTATATAAGTTACTAAAGAAATGCCGATGGGCACTTGGGGCAACGTCGGAGATTGCCGGAATGTTGCTCACCGCACTGCAAATGAGAACCGCTCCTGTCTGTCCTATCCATGTTAATAGTCATAGTTCCATACCGAGTTTTCTTTCTGCTGGGAATGAAGTAGCGGACAGCTTAGCAAAGAGCGTACTGGCGGTTGAAGAAACTTCTAACCTAAGGCGAGCTTTCCGCCTGCATGAGCTGCTCCACTGTGGAGCTCGCGGTTTAGCTAGGTTCGCTGGCATTACATTGCAAGATGCTCGCTCTGTGATTGCTGCTTGTCCTGTGTGTTCCAAAGGTCCCCTCTGGGAGGCAGGGGTAAACCCTCGAGGGTTGCAGCCCAACCAAATATGGCAGTCTGATGTTACGATTTATGAACCCTTTAATCCACCTAAGTATCTGCATGTCACAGTTGATACCTGCAGTGGAGTTATTTTAGCCACTATGCATGCTAAACAAAATGCTCTCGCAGTTATTTTACATTGGCAGGACTGTATGGCGCAACTTGGCATCCCACAAAAAATTAAAACAGATAATGGAGCGGCATATGTCAGCAAGAAGACAAAGGACTTTTGTGCGCACTGGGATATTCAGTTGAGTCATGGCATTCCCTATAACAGTATGGGCCAAAGCATTGTAGAACGCGCGCACCGCACATTAAAAGAGTTACTCGACCGACTTAGGGAGGGGGAAAAGATAGGCCCAGGAACAGGGGTTCCCCCTCCCCTTGACCCTCCCTTATTTCGGGCACAGCGTCTGTTGACGACGGCACTAATTACCTTAAATCATACCATTCGAGGGAACACCTATAAAACCCAGACTGCAACCCAGGCACATTTCCGGCTCGATGAGAACGAAGGGCCTTACCCTTTGGTTCAAGTACGGGACCTGCAAACCTGTGAATGGGGGGGGCCTTTTTCCATCCGTTGCCTGGGATGTGGGTATACGTGTGTGCAAACCGAGAAAGGGACGCTAGAATGGGTACCCAGTCGAAATATTCGACCGTATAGACATTAATCAATCTATTGAGTCTTATCTTGACAGGTTACCATTTCCCTATGCATCCTGATGGTGTGGGGGAGTAATGAGGGAGCCGCGACGAACTACTGGCTGGACTGGGCAAAATCCATGAACATAACGGATGCGTGTCTGTATAAGTCTTACCATATATCGATTATTTTACACGCAGCTTCCCCAGCAAGATCCAGAACTACTGGAGCTAAGGGAGGGGGAAATGTAGTAAAGATAAGGGCTGGTGACCGGAAGATCACGTGCTGTACGGAAAGAGTTAAGGGTCAACCCTCCCTTGTCTCCGCCCCTTATAACATGACACGCCTACTGCTGGGGGCATAAAGCCCGGGTCGGCTGGAGATCTGGCGGGATAACCTTGATGTGTAGTGTTTGCTACAATAAAAAACCTAGGAGTGTGGTGCTGCACTGCAGCAGGACACCCAGAGTGTCTCTGTGATCCCCACCCTGTGATCCCCACCCTGATTTTCAGGTCTCAGCTCCCAAAAGCGCCACCAGCCTGACCACGGGGTTGGTGGTAGTTACCCTTTGGGCAGGAGGCCAGGCTGGAGACCCCCAGCACTCCTTTTCCCACCCACGCTTCCACCAGCAGCCTGTGCCTTGCAGTATGCCCTAGAAGAAGGGATTCAGTTGAAGGTGAGGGTGTCTCTATCAGGCTCAGGGGAAGATTCAGAGAAGAAAGCAGCTCAAGCGATCTCTAGTCCACTGTGCAGCTCCCAGCAAGGCCAGCTCTGAGGTCAGACCAGGTTGCTCCCTAAATGTTGGTATTCATGAAAAGGCTCTAAAGAGGAGCCAGGCACCTAAGCCACGGTTAGAGAATCAGAGACAAGGCATTTGACCAGCTCCCTGAAGACAGGTATTGGGAGCACCTCCCCTTTTGGTCCTCTACTGGTTTTGGTTGGGATAGAGTTGATTTTAATCATAGTAGCTCGTATGGTTTTATGGTTTGGATTTGTGATGAAAACAGATTGATAACACAACGATGGTTTAGCGATTGCTGAACTGTGCTGACACTGGGTCAAGGCCTTTTCTGTTTCCCAGGCTGCCCTGCCAGTGAGTAGGCTGGGAGTGGGCAAGAAGTTGGGAGGGGACACAGCCAAGACAGCTGGGGGAATCTCAACTTAATTGCGGAAAGGAAGGTTCTCTGCTGCGGATTTCAGGCTTCAGAGATAAGATCTGAAGAGAAGAGCTTTGAACTAGTAAACTTTTCCATCATTGTGCATGTGTTGCCTCACTTCCCCGCTTTCACTCATTGGCACCCAGAAGCATCACCTTCTTCAATTTGCTTTCCTCTGAAATATAGCCAAGTGATGGGAAGAAAGGAAGAAGAAGGAGAGAGGAGGTCTTTTTCAGTCCATATACGGCTGAATTTCACAGGTATAATTCAGATTAATTTTGCTACAAACCTTGATTGTTTGAAAGTGTTCAAGGGACTCCCCTCCCGCCGCCCACCTTTGGCCCTGGCCTGGTGAGCACCTCCAGGGCCTGGTTCTACAAGCACTGCAGTGCCATGGCTGTGCTGGGCCTTTGTGTATCGGCCGGAGCCTGGCACTTGGAGGGACAGGGTGTTGTGCCATTGTGCATCCATAATGGCTCAAGCTGGGAAGTGAGTCTGCAAGTCAGACCCAACGAGGTCCATGGCCAGGCATGGCTGTGCCCATGGCTGTGGCTGGAGACCAGTATGCCCACAGCGTAGCTCAGGTCAGACTGACACTGGATTTCACATCCCTGAGCCACTTTTCCCTGTTTGCAAGTACCAGATCCAGGTGAGCATCACCTCTGTTGGCACATCTGGCAGCTGGGCTAAGAAGCTGGCCCCAGGAACCAGAAGAAACCTCTGGGACTGTTTGTACCCTGCAGTTTCCCCTTCTCGTGAGCGTCAGGGTGATTAGAGTCCCCAGGGGTGATGTGGGGTCAATGGACTTCCTCCCATTGCTTAAATAAGACTGTGTCCCCTTCCTCACCTGCTTCCAGCTATTTAGCTCCTACCACAATGTCTCCCTAACTGGTCTCTCCTGTGACCGCCACCCACAAGAGCTCACCCAATCTGCTGCCCATCCCATAGAGGACCTCCAACCATCCAGGCAGCTCCCTCCCACTGAGGGCATCCCCCTCCTGATCTTCCCCACCTCTCTACCTCTCTCCTCTGAACAGCCTCTATCCATGCATCACAGAACCTTAAGGTTTCTGACCTGCCCCACCACACCTCAGCAGGTATTTACATCAATATCACAGCTCTGTGACAGCACACAGGGCTCCATCCCCTCCTGTCTGTGCCCCAGGCTGAGGCCATTGGTGCACATCTGGGCTGCAGCCCCTCAGCTTGGTGCCACCAGGGCCAACCTCAGACTTGTCACAGTTCTTGTGCCCAAGATCCTGTGCAAGCCAAGACGTTGCTTCAGAGCAGAGACATGCTGGCGTGGATGGCAGATGGCAATGTGAGGATGAAATGAGGGGCCCACAAGGTGAGCAAACCCTGTGCTCCCCAATGCCAGAGAGAAACAGGTTTGGACTGTGCGGCCCTGGCAGGAGAGGGCTTTGCTGTCTGCAGTGTCACTGCAGCCCAGAGAGGCTGTGGTGGAGGTGAAGCTGATCGCCAAGAAGGAGAGGTTGCTGCTGAAAATATCCTTGACTGTGGACATCCTGTTATCCAGGCACGCTGTGAAAATCATTCACCTGTTCCTTGATTGTACCATCAAGGAGGCGAACAAAGGATGGGGGTAAGAAGATTCAGCAACATTTGAAAGTGTTGGCACATGAGTGGAGACCCTGCTGTGGTGTGCCTCGTACTCATGCACTGCCCCATGCATCTAACGGCTAGACGTGGGACTGGCACTGCCTCCCTGCAGTGGTGGCATTCAGTAGCTTGCTCCTAAGCCCCAAATCTGTCTGAGATGCCATTAGAAGCGTCTGTTAGTGACCAGCTCTGAATGGGGATTGCTGTCCGATAGGTCCTAAGACGCCCTCGTCAGATGCCCTTGTGCTGGGCAGCTTTGGCATCTGAGCT
Organism: Nipponia nippon; assembly: GCF_047370975.1. Taxonomy (NCBI): domain Eukaryota; kingdom Metazoa; phylum Chordata; class Aves; order Pelecaniformes; family Threskiornithidae; genus Nipponia; species Nipponia nippon. Next base: position 148,279 of record NW_028262382.1, on the reverse strand, counting down.
AGCACCACAGGCCGGTATTTGGCCATTAAAGTGAGCAGCTGCCCTGTCCCTGTCTGGGTGACTGGTCTCATACCCGAACAAAAAAAGGCGATTCTTAGACCTAACTCTGACGGAAATGACACAGCTGGAAAGGAGTGTCTCTCCCCAGCTGAGAGGGGGAACATGAGTGACTCCTTCATTCTGTTTCACAGCAGGTTCCCCTGGAGCCCCAGGGACACCTGGAGGGAGCCCAGAGGGGCAGGGAAAGTGCTGCCTTGGGCTGGGCCTCTGCTGCTGAGCTGGGCTGGGCTCCTGGGATGGAGGGAGCTGCTGGCAAGTGGGCAGCCCTGCAGAGAGACAGCTCTGCCCAGGAGCAGCTCCTCTGCAAAGCACAGCAGGGCTGAGGGCACTGCCTGCAGGCACCGAGGGGAGAGGAGTGAGGCAGAGAGAGGTTAAAGGCAGACGTGAGTGGGAAGGTGCACAGAGCTCACTGGAGCAGAAATCTCCACAGCCCTTGACACGATAAGGCTCTGGCTGCAGGGCAATGCACTTGAGTATCCTGGAGGGATCTCCTAGAGCTGGCACATCCCATGGTTGGTGCAGTGGAGAGGGGTGTCCTCCAGAGCAGTGATTCTGTGCTGGGGCAGGGACCCTGCCGCCTGCCAGGGTCAGCTCTCAGCCTGCCCAGGGAGCTCCCCACAGCAATCTAGGGAGAAGCTGTGGGTGGAAGCAGCAACCCTCGTCAGGTTCTGCTGTTGAGAGGGTGCTGCATGGGCCAGGGCTGCTCACAGCTCCAGATCACCCCCCAGGACATTTGCAGAGGGTCCTTTTGAAGAAGGACATTGAGGCAGCATTTACCCGAAGGAGAAGTGGCTGGGTGGGCAGTGGGAGATGGGAATTTCCTTCTGCCTTGTGGAAAAGGCATGGAGACCCCAGTTCTCATTAGCACTTGTCTGAGCTGCTCCTCAGCCCCTGCAGGCACAGAGATGCCCCTGGACAGTGCCCTGCTGCCAGGAGGGGTCTGCAGGGCAGAGCTGAGCACACAGTGGGGGGGACTGGCTGTTTGAGCACGGACAGGGAGGAGATGTGGGGACAGAGAACCAGCCCCTGGCAGGGACAGCTCCAGGCACCAGAGACGTGGGCAAGGACGCAAAGGGATCTGCTCCCAGAAGCGCCATGGGAAGGTGGGGATTCAGGCACCTCTCTGCCATCCCCTGCACTGCAGATGCCTTCCCTGGAGCAACTCCCTGGTCTCCTCTCCCACCCAGAAGAGCCTCTGTCCCTATGGCCCCAGGGTCCAGGGCATGAGTTACCTCCTGCACAGCTGGACCTCCAGAAAAGAAGCACATGGGTCCTACAATTAATATTGATGTGTGCTTGTGTCTGTGAGGTGGAGAGCACAGCTGGGTATGGAGAAGGCTTCCCTGCATGCCTCTCTGCCTTCCTCTCCTTGCTTCATTTTTTTTTTTTTTTTTTTTTTTGAGCGTAGCAGTATCCTTCCTTAATTCCCTCCCTGTCAGTAATGCTCTTGTTCTCTGGGGTTGAGGTGGGGCTTCAGGTCAGCTTCTCTTCTAACTATGACTGGGGGTCCTTCAATGGAGGTATCTTCATGGGAACTAGGTGCCCACAGTCTATTTACAGCTGTGAGGCGCCATATCATTCAGTTGACAGGGTTGGGGACTGAGCTGACTCAGTACTCATTCAGCTCAGGGAGGGGGATTTCAATGAGAAATGGCATGGGATTTTCGAGAGAAGATTCTCCTAACCTGTCGCTGTCTATTCCTTTTTGGACAGTGCCCAGAGGAAGCAAATGTCCAATGGCAGCTCCATCACTCAGTTCCTCCTCCTGGCATTGGCAGACACGCGGGAGCTGCAGCTCTTGCACTTCTGGCTCTTCCTGGCCATCTACCTGGCTGCCCTCCTGGGCAACGGCCTCATCATCACCGCCATAGCCTGTGACGACCGCCTCCACACCCCCATGTACTTCTTCCTCCTCAACCTCTCCCTCCTCGACCTGGGCTCCATCTCCACTACTCTCCCCAAAGCCATGGCCAGTTACCTGTGGGACACCAGGGCCATCTCCTACCTGGGATGTGCTGCACAGCTCTTTTTTTTCTTTTTCTGTGGTACAGCAGAGTATTGTCTTCTCACTGTCATGGCCTATGACCGCTATGTGGCCATCTGCAAACCCCTGCACTATGGGACCCTCCTGGGCAGCAGAGCTTGTGTCCACATGGCAGCAGCTGCCTGGGGCACTGGGTTTCTTAATGCTCTCCTGCACACTGCCAATACATTCTCACTGCCCCTCTGCCAAGGCAATGTCCTGGACCAATTCTTCTGTGAAATCCCCCACATCCTCAAGCTCTCCTGCTCAGATGCCTACCTCAGGGAAGTGGGGCTAATTGTGGTTAGTGCCTGTTTACTTTTTGGGTGTTTTGTTTTCCTTGTGGTGTCCTATGTGCAGATCTTCAGGGCCGTGCTGAGGATCCCCTCTGAGCAGGGACGGCACAAAGACTTTTCCACGTGCCTCCCTCACCTGGCTGTGGTCTCCCTGTTTGTCAGCACTGTAATGTTTGCCTACCTGAAGTCCCCCTCCATCTCCTCCCAATCCCTGGATGTGGTGGTGGCAGTTCTGTACTCAGTGGTGCCTCCAGCAGTGAACCCCCTCATCTACAGCATGAGGAACAAAGAGCTCAAAGATGTCTTGGGGAAAGTGATTTCAAGGGCTTTTTTCTGGAGGCATAAACTTCCCTTCTGTCTCCACAAATAACTCCCATGGTAAACCATTCCAGGCCTTTCCTTTGTGAGGTTTTCTATTATCATTAGCATCACTATATTTGTCATTATCATTGTCTTTTTCATTGTCATTATCATCATTATCGTTATCACTATCATTATTGCTTCTTTGAGCTTTCTCTGTCTTGCCGGTAGCATGTATTTATGTATGTCTAGCACTGGGTCAGTGCTGAATCTCTCATAGCAGCTCTTTAATAAATGGCTTCTCCCCAGTGCAGTGCCTGAAGCCTCGACTTCTCTTCCAAAGCTGTTGCCAAGAGTGGTCATGAGCAACTGCACCCCAAAAGCGCCTGTTGCTCCCTGGACTCAGGAGCAAAGAGCTCAATGTCATGTTGCGACCTGTTAGAGAGCAAGGTTTGGATTCAAGTTTCTAGTTACAGTGCAGATGGTGAATGGTCACCGAGGTACATATGCAGGGCTGTCCCACGTGGGGGAAATATCCCAGGGCTTCCAGATTTGGCAGGTGATGTCCTTAAGGATGGGAGTCTGGAGTTGCCTGGGGAGCCTGGGGCATCTCCCTGGACAGCGTGTGCTTGGGGTGGGCAGTGACATGAGCCCCACAAAGTGAGAGGTCCCCCACAATGGAGTTGCCCAAAGGGCAAGTGCTAAACCCAGGGATCTGTAGGGGAACGAGGACTCTGCAGTCCCAGGGGAGGCAGTGGGCACCAAGCAGGTACAAAAAAGGAAGACTGGAGAGTGATTCTTGTCACCCTCGGGCCCTAATGAACACAGCTACTGCCGTTGGAAAAGCACCACAGTCCCTTCAAGCACCTGCCACATCCAGAGACCCCCAGGGAGGCAGATTAGCGGTAGCAATCCCCATCCAGGTCAAGGCCCTGCAGGGAGCATGGGGAGGGGGCCAGGAAACGTCCAGCTGCATGAGAGGAGAGGTGGGGAAAATTCGGGTGGCAGCTGATGTGGGCTGGAAATTGCCTGGGGGAGACAAATTCTGGCATTGCGCTCATCAGCAGCAGTGCCCAGACTGTGGTTACCCTAAAGCATGCTCACGGTGCAGAGCCAGAAGTCCTTTCTGTCGTGGTGCTCCATGAGGTCTGGGAAGTGGATGAAGCAGAATTGGCATCCCTCACTCCCCACCCCTTAGTGCCACGGTTCCTCCTGAAGCGTGGCATTGAAAGGGAGGCTGGGAACCTTTGTCAGGGCTTGCGCTGAAGGAAGCATGACCCCGTGAGTTTGCTGTTGTCCCTCAGTCCCTGAGCCCAGCACATGCCCTTGAGACAGTCTCCCCCAGCGCATATGCTGGCCCCAAAGTCACCCCCAGTCCTGACCCTTTGTGTTTTCCAGCCCTGGCCATTCACCATGGTCCAGGTGTGGGCTGATCATTTAAATGTGACCAGCTCCGCCTACACTGGGAGAACATCCAGCCCTTCCCCAACTCACACATGCCCAGACCCCGGCAGACCCCTGTCTATGAACCCCTGCACGGGACACAGCCAAGTCTGGGCAGGGACCAGCGCTGGGGAGGGCTGCCAAAGCAGGAGGGCTGCAGAGGGATGTGGCGCTGAGGTCTATTGGGCAGACCGTACCAGGGGGATGTTTGCCCACCCCCGAATGCACCCTGCCCCATTGATGCCTGCACAGCTGGGCTGTGTGGCAGCAGAGCTGCGCTGGTGCAGGGATGGGATGGGAATAAGAACAAGAGCCATAATGCTCCAGGAAGCTCCCACACTGCCAGGACCCCAAATGACCCTCACAATGACCCTCAAACAGGCAGGGCTGTCACCCCAGTCATAGTACTGGAGGGAGAGGGTGAGCTCTAACAGCTCCTGCTCTGCCAGCAGACTCTCTGAAGCCAGAGCAGCTCCCCACAGTCAGGAGAGCACTCACTGCTGCTCGCAGGCTTGGGGGGTGCCTTCGGGGTGCAGCCCCTGTCACCGCTTCCAGGAGGCCCAAGACACAGAGGCAAGCATCAGTTCCCTGCACCGCAGCCCCTGGTGCCTCTTTCCCTGTGTCACCATCCTCTCTCAGGAGCACCACTGGGTGCATTACTCCCTGCCTTGGTTGAAGAGGAGCTGCTGGAGGTCGTCTCTGATGTCCTCCATGGCCCCTTGCTCTGCCCCAGCACCAGCTCCCATTCACTACCACAGTCCTTCTGTAGGGCATGTCTCTGCTTGGATCTGGCCACCCCAGCCTGCCTGCATGGTTCCAGAGGGTCCTAGTGAGGCTGTGCTTGGAGAGGAGGTTGTGATTCTCCTTGGTCTGAGTACGTGTGATGATCTGGCTGGAGATCATGAAGGGAAGGAAGGGACAAGAGACCATAAAGACAAGCAGCAGTAAGGAGAATTTCTTATCAGGTTAAGGAAAGAAAAAAATAAATACATCTATATACTCATACACACACATAGAGAGAGAGTTTTTTAAACATCTATATACACATATATCACCACGATAGTTGATAAAGAGTGGATCAGGGGCACAGAGGTTTTCAAAACTCAGCTGGAGAAAGCACTGACCTCCCTGATCTAACCATAAACTTCTCCCTGCTCAGAGCAGACCTTCAGTTGTCCCTTCTGACTCAAATCCTGAAGGAAGAAGGGGCTGGACATGGACTCAGGGGTAGGGGACACTGCTGCATGTTGAGGCATTGCTGCCATTTATAATCACTGTTTCACCCTGTCCTCAGGGTTACAAGGTGAGGGAGATCATCCTCAGGAGGAGGCTCCGCTCCAAGGGACACCAGGAGTCCCGTTGGTGTGGGGATACTACAGAAAAGTTCTCAGAAACCCTGCCAGGCATTACAGACCCAGAGAATCACAGAATAGTTGGGGTTGGAAAGGATCTCTGGAGGTCACCTAGTCCAGCAGCCTTGCTCAAAGCAGGGTCAGCTAGGGCAGGTTGCCAAAAGCCATTGGGTCCAGCTGGGTTGTGAATATTTCCAAGGATGGAGACTCTCTGGGAAACCTGATCCAGTGTTTGACCTCCCTCACATTTTAAACAAGTGTTGTCTTGTGTTCAGATGGAATTTCATGGGGTTTCATCTTTTTTTCTGTCACTGGGTACCACTGAGGAGAGTCTGGATCCCTCTTCTTCACTCCCTTCCATCAGGTTTTTTTACACTTTAATGAGATTCCCCCCGAGCCTCCTCTTCTCTAGGCTGAACAGTCCCAGCTCTCTCAGCCTCTCTTCATGTGAAAGATGCTCTGGTCCTTAGTCATCTTCATGGCCCAGAGCCAGACTCGTTTCTGCAAGTTCTCAATTTCATTGCACTGAGGAGCTCAGAACTGGACCCAGCACTCCAGGTATTGCCTCACCAGTGCTGAGGAGAGGGGGAGGGATCACCTGCCTCTGCCTGCTGCCCTTCCTAATGCAGCCAAGGATGCTGATTGCCTTCTATACACATTGCTGGCACATTGCTGGCTGATGTCGCACTTCTTGTCCACCAGGACCTGCAGGTCCTATTCTGTAAAGGACCTTGCTCTTCCCTTTGTGGAACTTCATGAGGATCTCCTCTGAACCACTTCTCCAGCCTGTTGAGGTCCCTCGGAATCCCAGTGCAACCCTCTGGTTTATCAGCCACTCCTCCCAGTATCCTGTCATCTGTTAACTCCCTGAGGGTGCCCTCGGTCTCATCCTCCAGACCAGTAAGAGATGAAACAGTATTGGCCCTAATATTGGACCCTGGGGAACACCATGAGGGACTTGCCTCCCGCTGGAGTTTGTGTTGCTGGTCACAAGAGCCGTGAGCCCAGCAAGTCAGGCAGTTTGCCATTCCCCTCACTTTCCACTTCTCTAGTCCATTCTTGGTCTAGGAGGGTGTTATGGGAGCCTGGCTGAGCAGCTCCACAGCTCCTCCTGCTCGTCCTCCTTGAAGACAGGAGTGACATACGCTTTCTTCCAGTCCTCACAAGTCTCACCCAAAAGCCATGGGACCTTTCAAAGGTGACCAAGAGTGGCTTCACAATGACATTGGCCAGGTCCCTCAACCCTCACGAGCACATCTTGTCAGCTCCCATGGCCTTGTTTATATCTGGTTTGTCTAAAGGTTCCCTAACCTGATCCTCCTCCACCAGACTTGCCCTCTGGTCTCAGGGGCCTGGGATTCCTGAAGGCCGGTCTCACCAAGAAGGCACTGGGTGCCTTGGCCCTTTCTGCATCCTCTGTCACTACAGCCCCAGCCCCATTTAGCAGCAGGCCTGTGTTTTTTCCCAGCCTTCCTTTTGCTGCTGATGTCACTGTAGAAGCTGCTCTTGTTCTTCAAATTCCTCCACAGGTGCAACTTCAGGTGGGCTTTGGCTTTCCAAGCCCATTCTCTGCATTCTTGGGAAGTTATCATTGATGGTCTCCAGAAACTGCCTGGATTGCATGCGTCCTGCCCTGTTGTCCTTCCAGCAAATATCAGGGTGGTTCAAGTCCTCATGAGGACCAGGGCTGTGAGTGTGAGGTTTCTGCCTGTTGCCTCAAGAAGGCCTCCTCTGGTGCTTCCTGCTCAGGTGCTCTGTACCAGGCACAACATCAGCGATGCTGGTCTGCCTGCTAATCCTGACCCATCCCAAGGCAGAGCTCCATGCATTCCTGCTGACCTCTGTGGTAAAGGGCAGCTCCCTCTCCTTTCCTTCCCTTCCCAAAAAGCTTGGATCCTGCCTGCATGTGCTTGAGGTCTTTGTCCCCTTGGCCATGGCAGCTGTCTGTGCTACCGACATCTATGAGGAGACAGGTTGCTCTCAAGGCACTGGGGCCTTATTGTCTCCTTGCAGCCCCTGGGAAGGCCGGCCACTGCCATACTCTTGTCCTTCACTAAGCATTGCACATCCCACATCACCCTGCCCCAGGAAGAGCCCTGAGCTCTGTCAGGGACAGGATCTCCCTTCCCACAGGCTGGAGGTCAGCACTTGGCCTTTCTGCTGCATCAAGTCAACCAAGGCTTGACTCACATCAGAGCCACCTGCACAGTGCCTTTGCCTACCCGTAATCACAGCCTCCAGTTATCTGCTCTGACAAGTCCATGAGGAGGCTTTGTCAGTAATGGCCCTCAGTGGGGCTCAGACTGGCCAAAGGGCTATTCCATACCATATGACGTCATGCTCAGTATATAAGCTGGGGGAAGAAGAAGGAAGGGGGGGACATTGGGCGCGATGGTGTCTGTCTTCCCAAGTAATCGTCACATGTGATGAAGCCCTGCTTTCCTGGAGATGGCTGAGCACCTGCCTGCCGATGGGAAGGAGTGAATGAATTCCTTGTTTTGCTTTGTTTGCGTGCAAGGCTTTTGCTTTGACTATTTAACTGTTCTAATTTATTTTACTTCAATTATTAAACTGTTCTTATCTCAACCCAGGAGTTTTCTCCCTTTTACCCTCCTGATTCTCTCCCCCATCCCACCAAGGGGGGAGTGAGCGAGCAGCTGCATGGTGCTTACTTGCCAGCTGCGGTTATACCACGATACATGGCCACACAGCTCAGCTAACATTGGCGCTGTCCTCTCCCGGGCACTTCCCAGCCCAGCCCAGCCCAGCCCAGTCCCTCCCCAGCTCTCCCCACCTCCCCTGCCCTCTCCCCAGTCCAGCCCAGCAGAGCAGCCCAGCCTGGGCTGGTCCCATGGCAGTGCCCACCGCAGGGTGCTGCAGAGCTCTGGGCACCCACCCCACAGCCCCAGCCCCTCTGAAGGGCACAGCAGCTGCTGGGGGGCAGAGAAGGGTCAGCCTCCCCATCAGCCCCAGGGCTGGAGGCTCACCATGGCATGAGGAAACGGAGGTTAATGAAGCCGAAGAACTCCTGGTCTGGGGTCCAGGAGCTCCCCACCACAGACTGCCTCTGCCAGCTCAGTGCCAGCCCCTCTCCCCAGGCCAGCACAAGAGTCCTGGTTTCTCTTTCTCATGGATTCCTCCCTGCAGGCACAGAAATGCTCCCTTGCTCTTCTCCCTGGACATCCCTTTCCCCAGGTGGGCATGTCCAGGCTGGCCTGGCCAGCCTGTCTTGGTTCCCACCCCGTGCTCTCCACAGGGCCCTGAGCTGGCAGTGCTACTCTGAAAAGAGCAGGACCTGATGTTGTCCATGGCCATGGCTCCAGAGAAGCAGCAGCCGTGGTGTGAAGGTGGCAGAAAGGATCTGTCCACTGAGGCAGCAAGGGGCAGCCCTGAGGTCCACAAGTGCCTGCTTCTCCATGTGGCAGCTGGGCTCGTGGCTCCTTGACCCCTCCTGTATGCTAGGGCTGCATCCCCAGCTCCAGAGGAGATGTAAGAGATGGGAGGAGAGGCAAATAATTTGCTGCTGGATTCTTTATTGTGTTTACCTGCCCAAGGAGGCTGGCTCCATAGGCACATGATGTCTTTTAGGTCGGAAAACACTGGCAGGCATATGGATAATATTATTTATGTGGAAGTCCTGTATGAAGTATAATAAACAAAGAGAAAACAGGACAGAGAAGATCAAAAGAGCATCCGAGGTTTTCCTGAGAATGATGGACACCTTATTGATGCTGCAGAAGTATATGTTCAAACGGTTTCCGCAGGGCCTCCTTGATCTCCTTGTTCCTCATGCTGTAGATGACAGGGTTTGCTGCTGGAGGCACCACACTGTACAGCACTGCCACCACCAGATCCAGGGATGAGGAGGAGATGGAGGGGGGCTTCAAGTAGGCAAACATTACAGTGCTGAGGAAAAGGGAAACCACGACTAGGTGAGGGAGGCATGTGGAAAAGGATTTGTGGCGCCCTTGCTCAGAGGGGATCCTCAGCACAGCCCTGAAGATCTGCACATAGGACACCACAAGGAAAACAAAACAACCAAATGTTAAACAGGCACTCACCAGAATAAGCCCCACTTCCCTGAGGTAGGCATCTGAGCAGGAGAGCTTGAGGATCTGGGGGATTTCACAGAAGAATTGGTCCACAGCATTGCCTTGGCAGAGGGGCAGTGAGAATGTATTGGCAGTGTGCAAGACAGCATTGAGAAACGCACTGCCCCAGGCAGCTGCTGCCATGTGGACACAAGCTCTGCTGCCCAGGAGGGTCCTGTAGTGCAGGGGTTTACAGATGGCCACGTAGCGGTCATAGGCCATGACAGTGAGAATACAATATTCTCCTCCAATGAAGAAGAGAAAGAAAAAGAGCTGGGCAGCACACCCTTGGTAGGAAATGGCCCTGGTGTCCCACAGGGCATTGGCCATGGACTTGGGGAGAGTGGTGGAGATGGAGCCCAGGTCGAGGAGGGAGAGGTTGAGGAGGAAGAAGTACATGGGGGTGTGGAGGTGGTGGTCCCAAGCTATGGCAGTGATGATGAGGCCGTTGCCCAGGAGGGCAGCCAGGTAGATGGCCAGGAAGAGCCAGAAGTGCAAGAGCTGCAGCTCCTGCGTGTCTGTGAATGCCAGGAGGAGGAACTCGTTCGTGGAGCTGCCATTGGACATCTGCTGCTTCTGGGCATGGAAACTGCCAAAGGAGAGAAAACAGAAAAAATCAGAGAAGCTTCTCTGAGCCAAATTTCATTCATTCATTGTGCAATACCTAAGCGTGCTTTTATTCCCTCGGGGGGGGCGGGTTCTTATGCAGCTCCGAGGCTTCAGCTGTGGTTTGTGCTGGCTGAGTGTGCTGTGCAGAGCCGTGCCCTCTCCCCAGGGGCTCCGGAAGGGTCAGCCCTGCTTTCCAGCAAGGACCCATGGAGGCAGCAACAGCCCAGGGTGTTTGGAGGGAGGCTTCCTGGGGAGAAGTTCCCTGTGCTGCACTAGAGCGGAGGGCAAAAAGCCCAGAAGGACGCTTTCTTCTGCAGAGGAAGGTGGGAGATGAGGTGCAGCAAATGTGTCCCATTGCACTGTGTTTTAGTATTCAGACACCCTCATCCCACTTGGGAAATGGTCTTGGAAGGGGTCACATTCCCCATTGCTCTCAGTGCAAACCTCCGTCAGTGCTCCCATGCAGGAGGGCTGCTCTGTCCATCAGCCTGGTGCCCAGCTGCTCTGGGCTTGCACTGCTCTCAGCTGCAGGACGACTGCACCCAGAGGTTGCTCTGCAAAAGACGCTGGAGTGTCCTGGGAGCAGAGGGGTCCTGTTCCAGGTGCAGAGTTCAAAACACCTCTCCTTTCCAGCACAGCTCTGCAGAGTATGAGGAAGAGGACAGGGCAAGGATGCTGATTGGCATGGGCAGATCGGGTGCTCTCAGACATCTCCTAGGTCCTGCAGGAGAGCTGTGCCCTTCTGGAGGGATGCTCACAGCCCCGCAAGACTCCCTGCCCAGCATAATCAGGTGTCTTACGGTGCTGTCTGCTAAGGGAGCAGTGCCTCATTGCCCAAGCACTGAGTGCAGTGTCTGGAGCCTGGAAAATGAAGAGAGGGCTTGGGCACCTTGGTCCCATGGAAACACCTCCAGGGCAGCACCCTCCAGGTCAGGGCCAGAGCAGGCACTCCCCACCCCCACCCCTTGCCCCACACCACCACCGTTACTGCCAGGGACCCCACGAGCAGGAAGAAGAGCAGCACAGGCAGGTGGAGGAACAAAGAAGAACTCTGTGACTCTCCTCCTAAGGGAAGCAAGGAGAGGAGAGGTGGCCGGGCACTCAGGACAGCCTTCTCCTTACCCAGCAGAGCACAGCACCTCCCAGTTAGCAAAAGCGCAGGGCAGTCGCTCTCAGCCCCTTTGCCCTGCAGAGGGAAGCGGCCACGTGTCAGGAGAGATGCCCCTCTGCTGTGCCAGAGCTCTGGCTGCAGAGGAGGTAACTCCTGCCCTGGACCACACAGCCTTGAGGGCAGAGGCTGTGCTGGGTGGGAGACGAGAGCAGGGGTCTTGCGCAGAGGAAGGTGTCTGCACTGAAGGGCATGACAGGGAGCTTCCCAAATTCTGCCTCCCATGCCATTTGGGGTTGGAGGTTCCTAGAGCTCTCTGCCCATGTCTCTGCTGCCTGGAGCTCTCCTTGCCAAGAACTGTTTCTCTGCCCTCCAGTTTTTCCCTGTCAGGAATCACAGACCCCATCACCCACTCCTGTCTGCTCAGCTCTGACCTGAAGAAACCACCCGGTTCCAGGCACTCTCTGGTGGTACTCCCCGCTTGCAGGCAGTAAGGAGCAGGTCAGAGAAACCCTGCTGAGGCCAGCAAAGGTGATGCTGGTGCTCTCTGGAGGTAGAGGAGTGGATGGAAGCAGTTGCCTTGGCTCCTACCAGACCTACTGATCTCTCAGCGTGGCAGCTCAGGACTCTCAGGCTCCCTCGCCAAACGCAGCAGCACCTTTTCCCCTTTTCCTGAAACAGCAGGAAACTGGAAGCACGGCCTCAGGAAAGCTCTTTAGCTGTAAGGTATCCCCTGCCTTGCTCTTCCTCTGCAAAAGCCCCCTCTGAAATGCCCTGGGCAGCTCTGGCTGCACACCCTGCCTTCACCCCTTCCCCCTTGTCTAACATGAGCCCCTGGGCTGGGAGGCCTCCTGACAGACCCTGGAGGCTGTGAACGCTTTCGGAGACCCTTCCCGCAGCGGCAGCTGCATTGCCCTGCACCAAGAGACTTCCCGTGTCAAGGGCTGGAAAGGTTTCTTCCCTTGCAGCTCTCCTCTCTCCTCCCACTCCAGCCTGCCTTTAATCTCGCTCTGCCCTACTCCTTTGCCCAGAGCCCTGCTGCGCTTGGCAGAGGAGTTGCTCCTTGGCAGAGCTGTCTCTCTGCACTGCTGCCTGCTTCCCAGGAGCTCCCTCCACCCCAGGAGCCTGTCTCAGCCCCGGAGGAGGGCACCTGCCCAAGACGTCACTTTCTCTGCCCCTCACCCCACTCGGCGCTCCCTCCAGGTGTCCCTGGGGCTCTCCAGGAACCTGCTTGGGAAGAGACTGAAGGAATCACCGATGTTGCCTCTCTCACCTCTGCAGAGAGGTTTCTTTGCAGCAGTGCCCTTTCTCCTCTCCCAGACACAGTTAGGTCTGAGAATCCCCCTTCCTTGGCCCATCATGAGGTGGGACACCTGGAGACTGCCAGGGAGTCATCTCCTTTAGCCATGCTGAGGGAAGGCAATCAGCTGAGTCAATGGGGGCAATCTCATGCTGGATTTGTAGTGCTGGGGCTGGAAGGAACCTCAGCTCCCTCCCCTGCCTGCCACAGACCCCCAGGAGGTGGGATTCCTCTTGCTTCAGTCATGGACCTGGTACAAATACGCACCTGCACTCCTTTTCTATGGTCCCATGGTCATCCCCCTGTCACTCCAGAAATACAGATGGGTTCTGCCCCTTTATAGCTTGATGGCATTTGGGTACACTGTGTACTGGTGTGCATTAGAGCCTTACACTCCTGCGGGTCTCCTGTTCCAGGCCATCAAATCCATACAGTCCAGTAAACCCGGTTGTCCCTTTCAACCACCTGGCTGGAGGCAGGATCCCCTCTAATCCTGGTCATAGCATTCATATAATCATAGAATCAAAGAATCATAGAATGGTTTGGGTGCAAAGGGACCTTTAGTGGTCATCTAAACCCCCCTGCAATGGGCAGGGACTTCTATAACTAGATCAGGTTTCTCAGAGCCCCATCTAGCCTGTCCTTGAATGTTTCCAAGGATGCAGCATCTACCACCTCTCTGGGAAACCGGTTCAAGTGTTTCACTCCCCTCATTGGGAAAAATTTTTCCTTGTGTTCAATCTAAATCTACCCTCCTACAGCAGCCTTCTCTTCTCCAGGCTGAACACCCCCAGCTCTTTCAGCCTTTCCTCACAGCAGAGGTATTCCATCCCTCGGATCATTTTTGTGCCCCTCTTCTGGACCCGGTCCAACAGGTCCATGTCCTTCCTGTACTGAGGACTCCAGAGCTGGATGCAGTACTCCATGTAGGGTCTCACCAGAGCAGAGTAGAGGGGCAGAATGCCCTCCCTCGACCTGTTGGCCACGCTTCTTTTCATGCAGCCCAGGATACAGTTGGCTTTCTGGGCTGTGAGAGCACATTGCCCGCTCATGTCCAGCTTTTCATCTACCAGTGTCCCCAAGTCCTTCTCCTCAGGGCTGCTCTCCATCCCTTCATCCCCCAGCCTGTATTGACACCAGGGGTTGCCCTGACCCAGGTGCAGGACCTTGCACTTGGCCTTGTTGAACCTCACGAGGTTCACATGGGCCCCCTTCTCAAGCTTGTCCAGGTCCCTCTGGATGGCACCCTGACCCTCGGGAGTGTCACCTGCCCCACTCAGCTTGGTGGCATCTCAAAACTTGCACTCAGTTGCACTATTCATGTCCTTGATAAAGATATTCAACAGTACTTGTCCCAGCATGGACCCCTGAGGGACACCACTTGTGCGTTGGGTATCTCCAGGGGTGGTCTCCACTCTAAGGTGGGCTTTGACTAGATGATCTCCAGCACCTACAACCTCTCTTCTTCCTCTTGGATTTGACCTTGAAGCTATCGCAGGATTTCTGATGTCTCCACTGGAGTGGTTGTCTTCTCAGTCAACACCCAAGGTTGAGCTTGAGACCTTCTAAAGATCTAATGGCCACCCGGCACCAGCGGAGGAGGACAAGCCTTGAGCCCACCCAAGCTCAGGTGAAGGCCTGGGCAGAGGCTTCCCTCCAAGGAAGGCTGGATGAGGTGAGGGGGAGTCTCAGCCAAGGGCTGAAGGCACTGGGGGAGGTGAGGCTGGCCCACAGCAAGGTGAAGGTCAAGAAGCGGGGCTGCAGCTGGGGCCAGAGGACACATGGGGCATGGCATAGTGGAGGGAAGGGAGGGAGGGGTATGGACAATGGACGCATTTAGGGGTGCCAAGGTTGCACTTAGGGGTCCATGGGGGCCCTTAGGGATCTGGGGGGCAGTTAGGGGTCTGTACAGGGATGAGACCCAGTCTATAAGGTTAAAGAGATCCAGTTTGTACGGGGACAGGGCCCAGTCTCTACTGGGATGGGGCCAGGGGATCCAGTTTGTACTGGGATGGGGCCCAGGCTGTACTGGCAGGAGTTAAAGGGATCCAGGCTGGACTGTGACGGGACACAGCCTGTACTGGGAAGGGATCATGGGATCCATTTTGTACTAGGACGTGCCCAGTCTGTAATGGAAAAGGATAAAAGGATGCAGTTTGTCCTGGGACAGGGACCAGTCTGAGCTGGGCAATGTTAAAGGGATCCAGTTTGTACTGGGATGAGGCCCATTCTGTGCTGGGAAGGGGACCAAGGGCTCCAGTTTATACTGGGACAGGGCAAAGTCTGTGCTGGGAGGCGTTAAAAGGAACCAGTTTGTACTGGAACAGGGCCCAGTCTGTACTGGCAGGTATTAAATGTGTCCAGTTTGCACTGGGAGAGGCCCCATTCTGTACTGGGAGGTGTTTGAAGGATCCACTTTGTATTGGGAGGGGGCCCAGTCTGTACTGGGAGAGGTAAAGGGATCAGGTTTGTACTGGGACGGGGCCCAGTCTGTACTGGGAGGGGGTCAGGGGATGCAGTTTATAACGTGACAGGGCCCAGTCTGTACTGGGAGGGGTTAAAGGAACCAGTTTGGACTCGGATGGGGTCCATTCTGTACTATGAGGGTTAACAGGATCCAGTTTATAATGTGACAGGGCCCAGTCTGTACTGGGAGTGGTTAAATGGACGCAGTTTCTGCTTGGAGGGGGGTCAGTCTGTACTGAGAGGGGTTAAAGGGTTCCAGTTTGTCCTGGGACTTGTCCTAGTCCAAACTGGAAGGAGTTCAGAAAAAGAAATCTAGGTAATAGCTGAGAAAGTCTTCATTTCCAGCTTTTCATGATTTTTTAAGAAATTTTGCTGATCCCTGAGGGATGCTGCTAGTATCTGGCTCCTCAGAGGACTTTGTACCACTGACAGATTTGTTCCTGATCGTCCAGCCAACTTCCCACCCACCGCAGCATCCACTTCTTCAGTCCAGATGTCAACAATCCGCTCTAGGGAGACCACGGGAAACCACATCCAAGGAGTTGCAAAAGTCCAGGTACACAGCATGCCCTTCTTTCCCCTCCCACATGGGTTCAGCAATCCTTTTCTTGTCCTTCAAGTGATGGAGATAGCTGCAAGAGCATTTGCCCTGCCACCTTCCCAGGGACTGAGGTGAAGCTGACCAACCTGTAACACTCCCAATCCTCCTTCTTGCCCTTCTTGAGGATGGGTTTGATATTTGCCTTTTCTGAGGACCTTGCAGCCTCCCTGATCTCTCTGCCCCTTCCAAGATGTTTGAGAGAGGTCTCCTGATGACACCAGCCAGCTCCACCAGCACCTCTCTGCTCCTTCCCACACCAGAAGCCTTCTTCATATCCCACCCTTCCAGCGGAGTGCCCAGGACACAGCACACGCCAGTCCAGGTCCTCTGGCCTAGCTCAGAAGAGAGCCAGAAGTGATTTCTTCCTGCAGGCCCACAGCTCCAATGGGGTCTCTGTGCAGCTCACAGCTTCCCTGAGCATTTTTCTCAGTGTCCCCCAACCTTTCTAGTCCACAGGCTGTAGATGAAGGGATTGAACAGGGATGTGAGGATGGTGTAGCAAAAAGGGTTTTGTCAAACTGTCTCAGGAGGGCTGTTCTGGGCATCACACCCCCAAGGATGAGGGTGTCATAGAAAAGAGTGGCACTAGTGAGGTGAGAGGAGCAGGTGGAGAAGGCTTTCTGCCTGCCCACGCTGGATGGGAGAGCTGCCCCAGGGAGGCATCTCCAATGCACACAGGATGACCATGTGAACAGGAAGGGGAGGATGGGATCTAAAAAGCAGGTTATGACAGCAAAGAGCACGAGTGTCACAGTGTCACTGCGTGAGAGCTCCACAATGGGGTGAAATCACAGAAGAAGTGGCCCACTCCACTGGGGCCACACAACTGTATCTGGGACACGACTGAAATTAAGACTGTAGATGACAGAAATGCCCCTAGCGAAGGGGCAGCTGCCCTCTGGAGACAGACCTGCCGGTTCATGAGTCTTGTAGAGAGCAGGGCGTGGCACACAGCCCAGTACTGATCGTAGGGTGTGATCACGGGTAGTAAACACTCGGTACATGCAAAAGGTGCAGGAAACAATACTAGCACCGTGATGAGCAGAGATGGTGCTGTCCCCAGTCACACAGCTGGCCATCAGCTGGGGCAGGTGGTGGGTCTGTAGAAGATCTCCAGGGAAGACAAATGGCCCAAGAAGAAGCCATGGGGGTGTGCAGATGCTAGTTTGCCACCACGTGCATGATGATGAGGGTTTTCTCAAGAACAAAGACTATGCAGGTCATGAGAGAGAGAGGGAAGAGATTTGCCTAAGGGCTGGGAACGTTCCCCATTCCGTAGGTATGGGGGACTCCATCATGGCCCCTGTCCTGGTTTCAGCTGGGATAGAGTAAATTTTCTTCTTAGTAGCTGGTATAGTGCTGTGTTTTGGATTTAGGATGAGAATAATGTTGATAACACACTGATGTTTTCATTCTTGCTGAGCAGAGTTTACACCAGTCAAGGACTTTTCAGCTTCCCATGCTCTGCCAGGTGCACAAGAAGCTGGGAGGGGGCACAGCCAGAACAGCTGACCCAGACTGGCCAAAGGGCTATTCCATACCATATGACATCATGCTCAGTATATAAAGCTGGGGGAAGAAGAAGGAAGGGGGGGACGTTCGGCGTGATGGCAGTTGTCTTCCCTAGTAACCGTTACGCATGATGGAGCCCTGCTTTCATGGGGATGGCTGAACACCTGCCTGCCGATAGGAAGTAGTGAATGAATTCCTTGCTTTGCTTTGCTTGTGCACGTGGCTTTTGCATTCCCTATTAAACCGTCCTTATCTTAACCCTCACGAGTTTTGTCCCTTTTACTCTTCTGATTCTCTCCCCCATCCCACCTTGGGGGAGTGAGCGAGCGGCTGTGTGGTTCACAGTTGCTGGCTGGGGTTAAACCATGACAGCCCCATTGCCCTTTCTTCACCTATGAGGATGAATATTTGGTTCAGTTGTAGTTGCTTGGGTCTCAGACAGACAAATCAATGCAAGTACATTTATTTTGTTTAATTAGAGAAGGAGTATAGCTCCTTATTTACACAGTCGGTGGGTCACACTACTGAGGAAGATAATGAAGTAGAAGTGGGGTGTCCGCATTTCTTTGTGGACAACATTATCACAAGTTAAAAAAGCAAGAAAAGGAAAAACTTACCCAACAACAATAATGACAACAAAAATTAATCAAGAAAGGCTGGGCCTGTTATGAGTTACATTATGAGTCATATGTTGAAGAAGATGGACACTCTGTAGCTCCTGGAGAACATCCAGTCATCAGTTTCCACACTGCTTCCTTGAGCTCCTGGTTCCTCCTGCTGTAGATGAGGGGGTTCACTGCTGGAGGCACCACCGAGTACAGGGCAGCAACCACTCGATTCAGGGATGGGGAGGAGGTGGAGGGGGCTTCAGGTAGGCAAATGTGGCAGTGCTCAGAAACAGGGAGACCACGGCCAGGTGAGGGAGGCACATGGAAAAGGCTTTGTGGCGTCCCTGCTCAGAGGGGATCCTCAGCACGGCCCTGAAGATCTGCACATAGGACACCACAAGGAAAACAAAACACCCAAAGACTAAACAGGCACTAACCACAAGGACCCCAACTTCCCTGAGGTAGGCATCTGAGCAGGAGAGCTTGAGGATCTGGGGAAGTTCACAGAAGAACTGCTCCAGGGTATTGCCTCGGCAGAGGGGTAAGGAAAATGTATTGGCAGTGTGCAGAAGAGCATAGAAGAAACCACTGCCCCAGGCAGCTGCTGCCATGTGGACACAAGCTCTGCTGCCCAGCAGGGTCCCGTACTGCAGGGGTTTGCAGATGGCCACGTAGCGGTCGTAGGCCATGACAGTGAGAAGACAATACTCTGCTGATATGAAAAAGACAAATAGAAAGAGCTGGGCAGCACATCCTGCATAGGAAATGGCCCTGGTGTCCCACAGGGCATTGGCCATGGACTTGGGGAGAGTAGTGGAGATGGAACCCAGGTTGATGAGGGAGAGGTTGAGGAGGAAGAAGTACATGGGGGTGTGGAGGCGGTAGTCACAGGCTACGGCGGTGATGATGAGGCCGTTGCCCAGGAGGGCAGCCAGGTAGATGGCCACGAAGAGCCAGAAGTGCAAGAGATGCAGCTCCCGCATGTCTGCAAATGCCAGGAGAAGGAACTCAATGATGGAACTGCTGTTGGACATCTGCCTCTCTGCATGGGGACCTGCCCAAGGAGGTAAAGGCAGTGAGAAGTTAGGGTAGAGTTCTCTGAGCAAAGCCTATTGCAGTTCTCATGGAAACACCCCAGACTGCCTTGCACCTTTCAGGGAGACCTTTGGCAAGTCCCTTTCATGAGCTCTGGTTGGTGCTGGCTGAGGGTGCCATGTGGAGCAGGGGGCTCTGCTGTGGGCTCTGGAGGTGTCAGTCCTGTCCTACAGCAAT
The DNA here is from genome assembly GCF_047370975.1 of Nipponia nippon. NCBI lineage: Eukaryota > Metazoa > Chordata > Aves > Pelecaniformes > Threskiornithidae > Nipponia > Nipponia nippon. The sequence goes on along the minus strand of NW_028262382.1, from coordinate 129,238 downwards.
AGGTAATAGCAACATGGGGTGATCTCAGATTAAATCCACTTTGGGTATCAATGAGCTTTCAGCATTGTTGCTCCCATTTCACCCCACTGCAGAGCAGAGCCGAAGGGATTTTGTTTTTTTTATCTCGTTCTAGTTGCCACACCACAACTGAGAAGTGCTTGTAAAGCAGAAATCCTTGGCACTTCTGCTGTACTCCAAGTGACATGTTGTGGGTGTTGACAGGCAAAGGGACTGTCCCTTAGTGCAGGGTGTGGAGAGCTGGTCCGTCCATCAGCCCTGGTCTCAGCTGCCTTTTCCTTGCAGCTCTTTGAGCTGGAGGATGATGACCAGATGTTCCCCTGAGAAGAAACTGGAAACTTCTGAGAGCGGAGGAATCCAGTTCCCAAGTGCAGATCTCCAAACCCCTCCCCACCATCTCATAGTACCTGAGCAGGATCTCAGCTCTCCCCTCCCAGCCACGGACACACAGGGCTCATTGCAGCTGCCCACACAGATGATGAGCCACATTGCCATGGCCTTAGCACTGAGTTGTCTTCTCCATGGGACACAGAGAGCCTATGGGAGAGCTGTGCCCTTCTGGAGGACAGCCTGCATCCCAGCAGGACCCCCAGGGAAAGAGTCAGAAGTCCGGAAGACAGGGAGTCCTTAGGTGAGGGTCAGCTCATTGCCAGCCCCACACACTGCAGTGCCCAGAGCCCCCAGGTAAGGTGGGGACAAAGGCAGCAAGGCCAGGAGGGGAAAGAGAGAAATGTCCCAATGCTCCTGCCATGGGAGGAAGGACAGGGACAGACAGACAGGCACTCGGATTTCTCCTCACTGTGGCTTGGGCTGCCAAGAAGAAGGCAGCCTGAAACCCCATGACCCTGGGGGCAAAGGCTGTGCTGGGTGGGAGAGGAGACCAGGAGGGTGCTCCCTGAAGGTGTCTGTGCTGCAAGGGATGGCAGGGAGGTGCCTGAATCCCCACTGCCATGGTGTTTATGGGAGCAGCTCCCTCTCCCTCCCTGCCCATGTCTCTGCTGCCTGGAGCTGTCCCTGCCAGGAGCTGGTTCTCTGTCCCCAAGTCTCCTCCCTGTCCGTGCTCACAGACCCCATCGCCCCCAGTGTGTGCTCAGCTCTGCCCTGCAGACATCTCCTGGCAGCAGGGCACTGCCCAGGGGCATCTCTGCATGTGCAGGGGCTCAGGAGAAGCTCAGACAAGTCCCAGTGAGAAGCAGGGTCTCAGTGCCTTCTCCAGAGCAGAGGAATAAATTCCCATCTCCCACTGCCCACCCAGCCAACTAAGAGTGGAAAACGGAAAGCACAGATTCCTTCCCTTTTAGGTAATCCTCATCTTGACCTTCCTCTTGAAAAGTCCCCTTGGAAATTCCCTGGGAGTAATATGGAGCTGCAGGCAGCCCTGACCCATGCAGTACCCTCTCAACAGAGGGACCCGGTCTTACCCTGCCAAGGGTCACTCCTTGCACACACAGCTTCTCCCTGCAGCGTTGTGGGCAGCTCCCCGGGCAGGCTGAGTGCTGACCCTGGCAGGTGGCAGAGTCCCTTGCCCTGGCACACAGCCCCCTGGGGTGCAGGGACCCTGCTCTGAAGGATGGCCCTGGGCACGTCTGGGTGCACACCCAGCTTCACGCCCTTGCAGCCATCCCCAGGAGAAGGCAGCCATCATGACCTTTCCTTCAGATGGTGCGGCAGGGAAGCCCTGCTCTGGAGCACGTCCTCCTTCTCCACCCCAGAGAAGCCAAGAAAGACATCCTGATAGGTCCTGTCAGTCATGGGATGTACCAGCTCTGGAAGACCCCTCCACGATCTGAATTTCCCTGCTGCCAGAGACTTACTGTGTCAAATGCTGTGAGGATTTCTCTGTGAACAAGCTCAGCTCTTCCTTCCACCCCAGACTGCTTTTAACCTCTCTCTGCCTCACTCCTCTCCCCTCGGTGCCTGCAGGCAGTGCCCTCAGCCCTGCTGCGCTTTGCAGAGGAGCTGCTCCTGGGCAGAGCTGTCTCTCTGCAGGGCTGCCCACTTGCCAGCAGCTCCCTCCACCCCAGGAGCCCAGCCCAGCTCAGCAGCAGAGGCCCAGCCCAAGGCAGCGCTTTCTCTGCCCCTCGGGGCTCCCTCCAGGTGTCCCTGGGGCTCCAGGGGAACCTGCTGTGAAACAGAATGAAGGAATCACTCATGTTCCCTCCTTCAACTGGGGAGAGACACTTCTTTCCAGCAGTGTCATTTCTCCTATCAGAGATGGAGTTAGGTCTAAAAATCACCCTTTTGTCTTACCATGAAGTAGGACACCCAGACAATGACAGGCAGGGATCTTCTTTAATCCTGATGAGGGATAGGATTCAGCTGGAGACTGAGACTCAGTGGAGGCATCTCATCCTGTGTTTCTATTGCTAAGCACTGGAAGGGGACTCAGCTCATTCCTATGCCTGCCGCAAACCCACAGGAGGTGGGATTCCTCTTGCCTCAGTTCAGGTGGGCATTAAATAGGCACCTGCATGTGAGCTCCTTGCCTCAGCTCCTGTGGTCACTGGTGAAGATGTAGGTCAGGAGTCGGCTGTTCAGATGAAATACCTGCTGACATCTGAGGTGCCAGAGGTTGTCCAAGGCACGTGCAAGGCAACTGCACTTGTCCCTGTTTACTACTTTCTTGGCAGCCTATGCTGCCCTCTGAGCAAATGAGGTCATGTGTCATAGGGAGAACTAAGCTTTGCTCTGTCTTTTCCATCAGCTGGGTTGACTAGATCTCCATGGCCTGTAATGATGGTTTTCATCCTCACATTGCCTGATCAAACTGCGGACTGTTACTCGATTTCATGTCCAAATAGATGTCTGTAGTGTTCTGTGAGATGCCAAGGCTCTCACCCGTACCTACGTGTGGCTGGCAGGTACAGCACAGGGAAGCCATCCCCATTCAGAACAAGTGTGTGTCGGACACCCCAGACAGCATTGCAGACAGGTTCGGTGCCTTTGTGCAAGAAACTGTTTGCCACCACTGCAGTGTGGCAAGGTCCGTCCCTTCTCTACCCAGTAGATGTAAGGCAGGCCAGGAACACAAGGCACATCACACTGGGGTCTCCACTTGTGTGCCTATGTTCTCAGACTGCTGTTTTATCTCTCCACCAGCCTTTACTCACCCCCTTGATGATACAATCAAGGAACGGACCAAGAGGTTTCACATTGGCCTGACAGCAGCACCTTGTCATTCACGGAGATCACCTTCACGTCCACCAAAGGCCCTAAGAGGCAGCAGAGGCACCACTGAAATAAACCTCTTTCTTTCCAGGGCTGCACTTCCCAGCCCCATTTTCCTCTGGCCTTGGGGATAGCAGGGTTTGCTCACTATTGTGGCAGCCAATTGCAGCTTTATGTTTCCATCTGATGTCCACTCTGGAACGTCTCTGCTCTGAAGCAAAGCCTTTGCAAACAAGGCTTCTCGGACGCTGGGTACCAGGTTTCCATAAGACAAGTCAGAGTTTTGCCTGGAGCCACAGCTGAGGAGCTACAGCCCAAATGTGCACTGATGCCCTCAGCCAGGGGCACAGCCAGGCCGAGCTGGAGCCTGTGCTTTTTGACATCGATGGAGTAACTGCCAAGGCATGATGGGACAAGTCACACGGCTTGGGGTGCTGCAATGGATGGGTACAGGCTTTTCAGGAGAGAGAGGCTGGAAGGATCAGGAGTGGGGCTCTCTCAGAGTGAAGAAATTAACTGCACGTATGGAGCTCCTCTGTGGGGCAAGTGACAAGTTGGGTGAGCCCTTGTGAGCGAGGGCCAGAGGAGGGGCCAGTAAAGGTGACACCGTGGTGGGAGATGAGAAACCCACAGTCAGGGTGGGGAAGTTGGCCTAGTCTTTTCTAAGCATCCAAATGAAGTCCCTGGATGTAGAAGCCTGGGTCTCACTGGAGACTGCAATGTCCCTGGCATTTAATGGAAGAGGAACACAGCAGGATTGTCGTGGTTTAACCCCAGTCGGCAACCAAGCACCACACAGCCGTTCGCTCACCCTCCCCCCAGCTGGTGGGATGAGGGAGAGAATCTGAAGAGCAAAGGTAAAAAAACTTGTGAGTTGGGATAAGAACGGTTTAATAATGGAAATAAAATAAAATTAACTTAAAAAAAAAATCTGTAATGAAAAGGAAGACAACAAGAGAGAGAGAGGGGAACAAAACCCAGGAAAATCAAGTGATGCAACGGCCTACCAGTCACTGACCAATGCCCAGCCAGTCTCCGAGCAGCCATCACTGCCCTCTGGCCAACTCCCTCCAGTTTATATACTGAACATGACATCATATGGTATGGAATAGCCCTTTGGCTAGCTTGGGTCAGCTGTCCTGGCTGTGCTCCCTCCCAGCTACTTGTGCACCTCCTGGCTGGCAGAGTATGGGAAGCTGAAAAGTCCTTGTCTTAATATAAGCACTAGAATCACAGAATCATAGAATGTCCTGACTTGGAAGGGACCCACACGGATCATGGAGTCCAACACTACTTAGCAACAACTAAAACACCAGTGTGCTGTCACGTTATTCTCATGCTAAATCCAAACCACAGCACTATACCAGCTACTAGGAAGAAAATGAACTCTGTCCCAGCTGAAACCAGGACAGCATCCACCCCTTATTCTATACCATCTACGTCGTGCCCAGGTCCCATACTTTCCAATACATTTCAATTAATTGCCACCACTTTTCCTGTCTTTTAATATATACACACAGACATCATTCCCTTGGTCTATGGGCCATGCCTCTAAAATGTCCGTTGGGTTCATTGAGTCCATGACTTTGGGCTTTACCTGTCATAACAGTCTTTCAGGGCAGTAGAGATGGTGTGTCGTCTTGGATCGTTGCATGCTGAAGTCAGTTCTGGTTCCATCACTGCTGCACTTCGCTTGGTTTCATCAAAGTTCATTCTTTATTAATCTGGGTGATTCTTACTGTAATACCATTGATATGGCATATAGGCACCATAGAAGTGATGACATACACTGTCATTTAGCAATTAACATCATACGATTCAGTTCATCATTGGCTATTTTCACCCAAAATCAAATCCCCATGAGGTACACATCAGAATTCCCCATCCTTCCACATCACCCACCAAGTGCACCCACGTCCTTGAGCAAAAGCAATCCCACGAGTGGGTTTGCCTTTGCCCAAGGTGGGAGTAACCCAGACTGTCTGCCCCAGCATATTTTTTATGTGCACTACATGGACTTTATTCCCTTTTACATTACGTAGAAGTTTTGTTTGGGCAGGGCCAGCTCGATTGGCAGATCCCCTAGTGTTGACTAACCAGGTCTTTGCTAAATGTGTGTCCCAGTGTTTGACTGTCCCATCACCCGTTGCTCTCAGTATACTCTTTAACAGTCCATTGTATCATTCGATTTTCCCAGAGGCTGGTGCGTGATAGGGGATGTGATACACCCACTCAGTGCCATGCCTTTGGCCCAGGGGTCTATGAGGTTATTTCAGAAATGAGCCCCATTGTCTGACTCAATTCTTTCTGGGGTGCCATGTCGCCATAGGACTTGCTTTTCAAGGCCCAGGATAGTGTTCGGGGCGGTGGCATGGGGCACAGCACATGTTTCCAGCCATCCGGTGGTTGCTTCCACCATTGTAAGCACATGGCGCTTGCCTTGGCGGGTTTGTGGGAGTGTGATATCATCAATCTGCCAGGCCTCCCCATATTGATATTTCAACCATCATCCTCCATCCCAGAGAGGCTTGAAAGCTTGGCTCGCTTGATTGCAGAGCATGTTTTGCATTCATGGATAACCAGTGCAATAGTGTCCATGGTCAGGTCCACCCCTCAATCACGAGCCCATCTATGTGTTGCATCTCTTCCTTGGTGGCCTCAGGTGTCATGGGCCCACCGAGCTAGAAATAATTCACCCTTAAGTTGCCAGTCCAGACCCACCTGAGCCACTTCAGTCTTAGCAGCCTGATCAGCCTTAGCAGCTGATTGTTTTGAGGTTCTTCAGTGGCCCGACTCTTGGGTACGTGAGCATCTATGTGACGTACTTTTACAGCCAGGTCCTCTACCCGGGCAGCAATATCTTGCCACGATGTGGCAGCCCAGATGGGTTTGCCTTTGCGCTGCCAGTTGCTCTGCTTCCATTGCTGCAACCACCCGCACAGGGCATTTGCCACCATCCATGAGTCAGTACAGAGATGGAGCATTGGCCACTTTTCTCAGTCAGCAATATCTAAAGGCAGCTGGATGGCTTTCACCTCTGCAAACTGACTCGATTCACCTTCTCTTTCAGCAGTTTCTGCGACTTCTTGTATAGGACTCCATACAGGAGCTTTCCACCTCCAATGCTTCCCCACAAGATGACAGGACCCATCAGTGAACAGGGCATATTGCTTCTCATTTTCTGGCAGTTTATTATACAGTGGGGCCTCCTCAGCACACGGCACCTCCTTCTCTGGTGATATTCCAAGATCTTTGCCTTCTGGCCAGTCCATGATCACTTCCAAGATTCCTGGGCGACTGGGGTTTCCTGTTCGAGCCCGTTGTGTGATGAGTGTGACCCACTTACTCCATGTAGCATCAGTTGCATGATGTCTAGAAGGGACACTGTCTTTGAACATCCAGCCCAGTACTGGCAATCGCGGTGCCAGGAGGAACAGTGCTTCAGTACCAACCACTTCTGGAGCAGCTCAAACCCCTTCATATGCTGCCAGTATCTCTTTTTCAGTTGGAGTATAGTGGGCCTCGGATCCTCTGTATCCCTGACTCCAAAACCCTAAGGGTCGACCTCGAGTCTCCCCCGGTGTTTTCTGCCTGAGGCTCCAGGAAGGGCTGTTCTCCCTGGCTGTGCTGTAGAGCACAGTTTTTACACCTTGTCCTGCCCAGACTGGCCCAAGGGCTACTGCATGAATTACCTCCTGTTCAGTTTGTTCAAAGGCTTGTTGTTGCTCAGGGCCCCATTTGAAATCGTTCTTCTTCCAGGTCACTTCATAGAGAAGGCTTAAAACCAGACTGTCATTAGGAATATGCATTCTCCAAAAACCCACAATGCCCAAGAGAGCTTGTGTTTCCTTTTTGCTGGTTGTTGGAGACATAGCTGTTATTTTGTTGATCACATCCATTGGGATTATGCCCCACTTCTCATCTTCCCTGTTGGTATCTCCTCAAGACATTGAATCTCCATCCACTGCAAAAGCCATGGGAGCTGTCCTTCCCCACCTCAGCTCTTATTCCACTGATGTCACAGCTCTGTGATGGCACACGGGGCTCCCGCTCTCTGTGCCCCAGGCTGTGCGTTTTGGTGCTCGTTTGGGCTGCAGCACCTCAGATGTGGCACCAGGGCCAAGGGCAGACTTGTCACATGGAAACCTGGTGCCCAGAGATGGGACCCCGTGTGTGGAAAGGCTTGGCTTCCCAGCAGAGGCACGCTGGAGTGGGTGGCAGGTGGTGCCATAATGATGGATGAGGTTCCCACACCGAGAGCAAAAGCTGCAGTCCCCAAGGGCAGAGAGAAAGAGGCTTGGGCTGTGCAGCCCTGGCAGGAGAGGGCTTTCCTGTCCCAGGTGACCCTGCAGCACCGTGGGGCCTGTGCCAGAGGTGGAGCTGATCTGCAAGAAGGACAAGGTGCTGCTGAGAAAGTCCCTGGGGGAGGGCAGCCTGTGATCCAGCCACACTGTGGACATCATGGTGGGGACCGACTGGACAGAAAGCAGCTCTGCAGAGAAGGATCTTGGCATCCCAAAGGAGAAGCAGCTGAGTATAAGCCAGCAATGCACCCCCATGGCAAAGGCCAACAGCCTCCTGGGCTGCATTAGGAAAAGCATGGCTGGCAGATGGAGGGAGGTGACCCTTCCCCTCCACTCAGCACTGGGGAGGCCCCATCTGGAGTGCTGTGTCCAGTGCGGGGCTCCTCACTACAATAAAGTTGTTGACCCACAAAAGCAAGTCCAGCAAAGGGCCATAAAGCTGTTTTAAGGGACTGCAGCATCTTTCATAGAAAGAAATACTGAGAGATGTGGGACCGTTCAGTCTGGAGAAGAAAAGGCTCGGAGGGATCTTATTCATGCATATAAATACCTGAAGGGAGGGCATGAAGACCAGGGAGCCAAACTCTTCTCAGTAGTTCCCAGTGACAAGACAAGGGGCGATGGACACAGCTAAAAACACATGAAATGCCATCTGAACCCAAGAAAGCACTTTTTGACTGTGGGGGTGGTCAACCACTGGAACAGGATGCCCAGAGAGGCTGTGGAGTCTCCATCCATGGAGATATTCTCAACCCAGCTAGACAAGGTGCTCAGCAACCTGCTCTAACTGACCCTGCCTCAGTTGGAGGGTTGAACTAGATGATCTCCAGAGGTCCTTTCCAATCTCAACATTACCATGATTCTGTGAGTATAAAGGAGAAAAGTAAGAGAGAAAGAAAGAAACAACACAGCCTTGACTGCAAATACAGTGGGATCCCATGGAGAGGATGGAAGCTGGAGCAGGGGAGAAGTGTGAGGAGGAAGGAGTGGGAGAGATGTTCTGTAGTGACTGTTAACCACCTCTTCACCACCCCCCCTACTTCTCGCGGTGTTGAGGTAGGTAGAAGAACTGGGAACAATGGAGTAATGTGAGCCTGGGGGAAAGTGTGAGGGGAATGGTCTTTAATATTTTTCTCATTGTTTCTCACAATCCAAATCTTTTTATAATTGGCAACAAATGAATTTGATCTTCCCTAAGTCAATGGGTCTTTGCCCATGATGGTAATCGGTAACTGATCTCCTTTACTTTTTCTTGACCCATGAGTTATTCCATCTTATTTTCTCCCTTTGTCCTGCTGAGGCAGGGGAGGGAGTGAGCAGCTGGGTGGGTGTCTGGCTGCTGGCCAAGGCTAACCCACTACAGAAGCACCACATCAGGACTGCTGCATGCAGCATGGGGCTTCCCAGCAGAAGAAAGACCCTGACAGACTGGAGCAAGTCCTGCAGAGGCCAGAAGGGTGGCTGGGACCTGGAGCACATTATGGACAAGGAGAGGCTGAGAGTGCTGAGTTTTTGAGAAATCCCTCGAGTCAAACACTGAAGGAAGGACCCACTCCAGTTGAGGGATCTCACTCAATGGAGATAGTCAATATTTGTTGAGACGAGGCCATGAGAACCTGTTCAAGCTAGATCTGTCTGAGAACTGGCTTGGCTGAGAGACCAGCTTTGGCAAGAGCTGTGGGGCTTGTGTGTAATAAGTGTCAGCATGAAACTGCTTCCCTTTTTCTTAAAATTGGTGGTGGAGTTTGGTACAACTGAGCCCTGGAGGAGGACAGAGGTGACCATGCAGCAAAAGTCCTTTCTCAAGGATGGGATGTACGACCAGAGATGGAAATGGCCAGTGTGTGGCACTGTTCTGGGACAGTTTTCCCAGGGCAGCTTCCCTGGGGTGTCCAGGGAACATGGCACAGACCTGGCCCCTCTCTTCTGCACCTTCGGTGCCTTGCTTCCTTCACCATGATGCCTGACTCTGCACTGGCAGCACCCTGCTGGCTGCCCCCACCCTGCACACTCACACAGCTTAGCTCTCCACTGCTGCTTTCCTCTCCCGGGCATTTCCCAGCCCAGCCCAGCCCCTCCCCAGCAATCCCCAGCTACCCAGCCCCCTCCTCCAGCCCTGCCCAGCAGAGCAGCCCAGTTTGGGTTGGCCCCATGGCAGTTGCCACCGCAGGGTGCTGCAGAGCTCTGGGTACTCACCCCACAGCCCCAGTCCCTCTGAAGCGGACAGCAGCTGCTGGGGGGCAAAGAGGGGCATTCAGGCTCCCAGTCAACCCCAAGGCTGGTGCTGGCCCCAAGGCCATGAGGAAACAGGCTAGGCACTCTCTGGCTCTCCTGGATTCATATTGTAGGTGGTGCCCATACCTGACTGAATTTGTCACCTCCTCTGCCTCCACCAGCCCCACTCCTCACAACAGCATGGCAGTCCTGGCCCTGGGCCTCTTCAGGCAGCTCCCGAATCTCTCCAGTCTCCCCTCCCTCGGGCTTCTGAGTCCCCACTGACTCCCATGGCACTGCAGAGTCCTTGTTCATGGATAAGATGATAAGATTTCCTTTTGGGGGACTTCACCACTGAGGGTATTTCACCTTCTGAGCCTCCATTCATTCCAACCCCAGGGCACGTGGTGAGTCCCTATCCTCTCCTCTCCTCACCCCTCCAAATTCATTTCCAGAGAGTCTGGTATATGCCATCACTCCTGTCATACATGAAGAAACCTGAGGAGAGAATGGGAGCTCATGGGCCATCTCCCCTGCCCGTGGACACCAAGAAGAGAGCTTTTAAATCCAGAGCGCTTGGCCCAGTGGAACCCAATGTGACCATGAGATTAACTCCCAAAATATTGAGAAGAGAATTAGAACAGACTCCTTAAAACACTAATTCCTTGGACATTTTCTTGGCAGCAGCTTTGGAGGAAGAACCCAGCCTTCAGGCACTGGACCTGGGAGATTCTGTTTTATTGAAGAGATGCTATTGGGCATGCCACATATCATACAGTGCTCTGCAAGAGTCAGAGACAATAAGATCAAGCCTCAAGAGAAGAAGTATGAACCCAGCAAATTATCTATAATCAGGATTATCATAAGAGGAAACAGCAGACTCGTGGCCTAAGAGAAACTCTGAGAAATGTGCAGAGAATGGGAGGCAGGTTATTGTTGCTGAAACAGCATCCCTTGGGCCAGTTTCCATAGGGCATCCCTGAGCTCCTGGTTCCTCATGCTGTAGATGAGCGGGTTCACTGCTGGAGGCACCACAGAGTACAGAACTGCCACCACCACATCCAGGAATGGGGAGGAGGTGGCAGGGGGCTTCAGGTAGGCAAATATACCAGTGCTAACAAACAAGGAGACCACGGCCAGGTGAGGGAGGCACGTGGAAAAGGCTTTGTGCTGACCCTGCTCAGAGGGGATCCTCAGCACGGCCCTGAAGATCTGCACATAGGACACCACAAGGAAAACAAAACACCCAAAGATTAAACAGGCACTAACCGCAATAAGCCCCACTTCCCTGAGGTCGGCATCTGAGCAGGAGAGCTTGAGGATCTGGGGAATTTCACAGAAGAACTGGTCCAGGACATTGCCTTGGCAGAGGGGTAGTGAAAATGTATTGGCAGTGTGCAGCACAGCATAGAGAAACCCAGTGCCCCAGGCAGCTGCTGCCATGTGGACACAAGCTCTGCTGCCCAGCAGGGTCCCGTAGTGCAGAGGTTTGCAGATGGCCACGTAGCGATCATAGGCCATGACAGCGAGGAGAGAAAACTCCGCTGCAATCAAGAAGGCGAGCATAAAGATCTGGGCAGCACATCCTTGGTAGGAAATGGCCCTGGTGTCCCACAGGGCATTGGCCATGGACTTGGGGAGAGTGGTGGAGATGGAACCCAGGTCAAGGAGGGAGAGGTTGAGGAGGAAGAAGTACATGGGGGTGTGGAGGCAGTGGTCGCAGGCTACCACAGTGATGATGAGGCCGTTGCCCAGGAAGGCAGCCAGGTAGATGGCCAGGAAGAGCCAGAAGGTCAGGAGCTGCATCTCCTGCGTGTCTGCGAATGCCAGGAGGAGGAACTGGGTGATGGAGCTGCTGTTGGACATTTTTTCACTTTGACATGTGGACTATTCAAGGAAGAAAACACAGTATGTTAGCAGAGACTTCTCTGAGCAAAATCAAAGCCTTTTCCCATAGACTCTGCTCATGCTGCACACACCCCCTTTTCATTTTCCAGGAGACCTTCCTGCAGCTCTGTGGCTGGAGCTCTGGTTGGTGTTAGCAGAATATGCCATTAGGAGCAGGGCCCTTGCCCGCTGGTTGCTGAGGAGTCAGTCCTGCTCTGCAGCAGTGGGGTCATGGGAATGGTGGGGGCAGGGGCCAGTCCTGGTCTTCAGCTTTGTCAGATGAAGCCACACCTAACACAGAAGGGCCTGTCAGCGTCTGCACTGCCAGTGCCAAGGAACTGGGATAGCAGAAGGCAGTTTGAGAGGTTTGAGGTTTTCTACAGTGCCCCACATCCCCCCTGAGGATTGTCCTGGGATGTCAGGAACCCTCAGCATTTCTGCTGCTCTCACGGAGAACAGAGTGAGCCCTGTGAGGCAAGACGGCTGCCTGTGGCTCAGTGCAGTGAGGGGATCTGGTCACTCCCTCCGTCTTGTCCCCAGCTGCCTTGGGCTCGCACCTTCATGAGACGGAGGGCAAGCACACTCTTATGTTACGCAGCCAGACACTGCTGAGAGCAGAGGGATGCAGTGCAGACTACTAAATATGTCAGCCTTTCTCACGGTCTCAGCACCCCACTTCTAGCCCAGGACACGCATGCCTCCTTTCACCGACCCAACAGCATTTCCTCAGCCATAGAGTCTCTGCATTTCTCCGTGGGGCTTCCAGAGAACACAAAGGTGCTATGGGACAGGTTTGCATGCTGGAAGGCAGCTCACAGCTTGGAAGGACACCCTAAGGAGATGATAGCCAATTGTCTTAATGTTGGCATCTCATGAAGAGAAAATTGACTCCTTCCCCAGCCCCACAGGCTGCATTGCCCACAGCCCCACAGATTAGAGGAAAGCTGGGACACTTGTTCCCATTGACATGCCTGCATGAATGGACAAACAAGATCAGTGTGTGACTCTGCAGCTGAAATTCCCATCCCCAGGGAGTCTGACAGCAATAAAAAGATGACTTTAAAATGGGCAAGTGGAGAAACAAGGAAAAATACAGTGAGGGTCTGGCTGAGAGAGGCAAGGGGGGAGGCAGACAGACACGCAGGACAGCGTTACCCTTACCCAGCTGTGCACGCCACGTCCCAGACAGTGACAATGCAGGACAGTTGCCCTCAGCCCAATTGCCAGTCAGTGGGAAATGGGGATGTGGCAGGAGGGATATGCCCTTGCTTCTTCTGCTGGTCTACTGGACAGAGAGGTGACTCCCACCCGAGACCCCATGGTTGTGAGGGCCGAGGGCTGTGCTGGGTGGGAGAGGAGAGATGAAGGGATTGCTCAGGGAAGTCATCTACATTGCAGGGGTGGCCGGGAGGTGCCCAGATCTCCCCTGCAACAGGGCTTCCATCAGCAGGTCCTTCCGTTCCTGCCCGTCTCTACTGCCTGCAGCTGTCCCTGCCACAAGCTGTTGCTCTGGCCCCACGTCTCTTCCCTGCCAGTGCTCACAGACCCCATCACAGCCCCTGTGTGCCCAGCTCTGCCCTGCAGCCTCTCCATGTGTGCAGGGGCTAAAGAGCAGGTCCCACAAACCCTGATGAGACTGGAAAGGTGCTGCTGGTGCCATCTGTAGCCCACCCAGCCAACCAAGAGGAGAAACCTCAAAAGACAGACACCTTCCTTTACAGGAACTCCATCTTGAAAAGTTCCCTCAGAAACGCCTGGGGTGAGCTGGAGCTGAGAGCAAACCTGACCCACACAGCACCCTCTCGACAGCAGAAGGACCCTGCCCTGCCAGGGGTCACTCCCTCCACCCACAGCTTCTCCCCGCAGCTACATGGGGAGGTCTCCAGGCAGAGTGAGTGCTGACCCTGGCAGGTGACAGAGTCCCTGTCCCAGCACACAGCCCCTGGGGTGCAGGGACCCTGCTCGGAAGGACGGCCCTGGGCACCCCTGGCTGCACACCCACCTTCACACCCCTTCGGACATTCCTGGAAGAAGGCAGCTGTCATGACCTGTGCCTCTGACAGTGTGGCAGAGAAGCCCTGCTTTGGAGCATGTCCTCCTCCTCCACACCAGAGAAGTTGTGAGAGTCCTCCTGAAACATCCCATAGACTGTGGGATGTGGCAGCTTTTGGAGATCTCTCCAGGAACTGCAGCTTCTTTGCCCTGCTGCCACAGACTTAGCGTGTCAAGGGCTGTGAAGATTTCTCCCTTTGTTAACTCTCAGCGTCCTCCTGCCACCAACTGCCTTTACCCTCTCTCTTCCTCGCTCCTCTCTCCTCGGTGCCTGCAGGCAGTGCCCTCAGCCCTGCTGCGCTTTGCAGAGGAGCTGCTCCTGGGCAGAGCTGTCTCTCTGCAGGGCTGCCCACTTGCCAGCAGCTCCCTCCATCCCAGGAGCCCAGCCCAGCTCAGCAGCAGAGGCCCAGCCCAAGGCAGTGCTTTCCCTGCCCCTCTGGGCTCCCTCCAGATGTCCCTGGGCCTCCAGGGCTGACAGCTCCTGCAAGACAGCAGGGTCTCTCCCGGGGAACAGAACTTGAAGCAGACTGAAGTCTCCACCAACTCTCCCTCCCTAAACACTGCACAGACTGATTCCTGCAGTGGGAATTGCTCTGCCAGGGTGTGCGGAGCTACAGGAGGTGTCAATGTTCCCCTCTGGACACTTACATCCCTGTGCCATGGTCAGGCAGGGCATGTAGGCAGTGACAGGCAGGGGATCATTTCCACCTGTGCAGGGCAGGGATCGAGCCAAGTCAATGTCAGCATCTCAGCTCTCATCAGTATTCCTGAGGCCGGAGGGGCATTCAGCTTCTCCAGTGCACCCCACAGACCCACAGAAGGTGGGATTCCTCTTGCCTCAGCTTGGCTGCACAAAAGAGCTGTCAGCTCCTTCTCCAAGCTGCTGTCTTAATAATGGGGACAGAGGCCAGGAGTGAGCTTTTCCGATGCAAACGCCCGGTGACATTGGAGCTGCCCGAGGTGGTTCAGGAGATGTGCAGGGAACTCCAAGCTCTAATGGAGCAGTTGTGAGAGACAGGGGGGCATCTGGGGGCATTGCCTTGGCGGCTGGTGGGGAATCCCTTTGGCCAACTGAAATGGTAGAAAACGATGACAGTTAGGACAACCCAACCTGTCCCTCCTCAGTATGCTTAGGGCAGCCGACAGAGGTATTCATCTGACCAAATGGAGTCACGTGCCCCAGGGGAGCTCAGTCTGTCTTCCTCTCCTCCATCAGCTGTATTTCCTACATCTCCACTAAGTGTAACCAAAGGTTTCCCATGGACATCCCTACATTGCCTAAGCAAATGCAGGGCAGCTGCTCGACTTAATGGCCAAATGCAGGCCTGTAGTTCTACCTCAGATGCCAAAGCTGCCCAGCACAACTGGAGCGTCCAGCTGGCTGGGCAGTGCAGGACCCACAGGACAGCTGTCCCCATCCCAGGCTGGTACATAACAGACACCCCAGGGCATCTCAGATAGATTTGGTGTGTATGAGCACGTGACTGAATGGCACTGCTGCAGGGAGCCAAGGTCTGTCCCATGTCTATCCAGGAGATGCAGGCAGTGCATGAATATGAAGCACATCACAACACTCGAATGCCAACACTGTTAAATGCTGCTGATGCTTCTTACCCCCATCCTTTATTCACCTCCTTGATGATACGATCAAGGAACGGGTGAATGATTTTCACAGTTTACCTGGATGACACAATGTCCATAGCCAAGGACTTTCTCAGCAGCACCTTGTCCCTCCTGGAGATCAGCTTGGCCTCCACCACAGGCTTGCAGGGACTGCAGAGACACCACAGACAGCAAAGCCCTCTCCTGTCAGGGCTGCAAAGCCCAGCTCTGTTTGTCTCTTGCCTTGGGGAGCACAGGGTTTGCTCACCTTGTGGGTCCCTCATTTCATCCTCACATTGCCATCTGCCATCCACGCCAGCATGTCTCTGCTCTGAAGCAAAGCCTTGGCTTGCACAGGATCTTGGGCACAAGAACTGTGACAAGTCTGAGGTTGGCCCTGCTGGCACCAAGCTGAGGGGCTGCAGCCCAAATGCGCACCAATGGCCTCAGCCTGGGGCACAGACAGGAGGGGATGGAGCCCTGTGTGCTGTCACAGAGCTGTGACATTGATGTAAATACCTGCTGAGGTGTGGTGGGACAGGTCAGAAACCTTAAGGTTCTGTGATGCATGGATAGAGGCTGTTCAGAGGAGAGAGGTGGGGAAGATCAGGAGGGGGATGCCCTCAGTGGGAGGGAGCTGCCTGGATGGTTGGAGGTCCTCTATGGGATGGGCAGCAGATTGGGTAAAGCCTTTTGGGTGAGGGTCAGAGGACAGGCCCATTAGGGAGACATCGTGGTAGGATGTAAATCCCTGGAATCAGGTGAGGGAGAGGACAAAGTCTTATTTAAGCAATTCCAGTTCAATGACCCCACATCCCCCTTGGGGACTTCAATCACCCTGACACTGATGGGAAGGGGACAGTGCAGGCTGCAAACAGACCCGGATGTTTCTGTGGGTTCTTGGGGCCAGCTTCGTAGCCCAGCGGCCTGATGGCCAACATTGGTGATGCTCACCTGGATCTCATACTTGGAATCAGGGAAAAACAGGTCAGGGATACTGCTGTTGTGCAGCAGTATTTTCCCCCTTCTTAAATATGTTATCACAGAGGCTATACCACCACCACTGATTTGCTCAGCTTTGGCCAGCGGCGGGTCCATCTTGGAGCCGGCTGGCACTGGCTCTGTTGGACGTGGGGGAAGCTTCTGGCACCTTCTCACAGAAGCCAACCCTGTAGCCCCACCCGCTATCAAAACCTTGCCATGCAAAACCAATACAGGCGCTCCTCTGGCACTTCTCCTCAGGACACTCCTCAGCTGCTCACGTCACAGCCTGTCCTGATGCAGGAGGTTATTCTGCCCCCAGGGCAGACCTTGCCCCTTTGCCTTGCAAAACTCCAGGACGTGTCTGTTGGCCAAATCCACAAGAGTGTCAAGGTCCCTCTGCACTGAAACTCTAAGGTGTCAGCATTTAAAGCTTGGGGGCCAGTGTCTGAAACAAAAGGATATGGGGAATTGCAGGGCACTAGAGGTAATGAAGTAGACTTACGCGCTTCATGGAGTTGCTACCCAAGGTGGAAACTATCACAGCAGCCATCTCAGAAATACCCAAAGGAGATGGAGTCAGTGGGAACCCAGGAGGCAGAGGAAAGGGAGACAGGATAAGGGGTAATGGTTTTAAAGTAAAGGAGGGTAGATTTAGACTGAACAAAGGAAAAAAAAATTCACGATGAGGGTGGTGAACCACTGGAACAGGTTGCCCAGAGTGGTGGTAGATGCTCCATCCTTGGAAACATTCAAGGACAGGCAGGATGAGGCTCTGAGCAACTTGATCTGGTTGAAGATGTCCCTGTTCATTGCAGAGGGGTTGGACTAGATGACCACTAAAGGTCCCTTCCCATCCAAACCATTCAATGATTCTATGAATACTATGACAAGGACTAGAGGTGGCCCTGCCTCGAGCCAGGTGGAGGAAAGGGACAACTGGGTTTACTGGACTGTGTGGATTCGATGGCCTGGCACAGCAGAATCATAGAATCATAGAATTGTCAAGGTTGGAAAAGACCCTTAAGATCATCGAGTCCAACTGTTAACCTAACACTGCCAAGTCCATCTATACCATGTCCTCGAGCATCACATCTATCTAGTCTTTAAATACCTCTAGGGATGGAGAGTCAACCACTTCCCTGGGCAGCCTGTTCCAATGCTTGACCACCCTCTCGGTGAAGAAGTTTTTCCTAATATCTAACCTAAACCTCCCCTGGCGCAGCTTGAGGGTCTTTCCTCTCGTCCTATCACTCGTTACTAGGGAGAAGAGGCCGACCCCCACCTCACTACAACCTCCTTTCAGGTAGTTGTAGAGAGCAATAAGGTCTCCCCTCAGCCTCCTCTTCTCCAGACTAAACAACCCCAGCTCCCTCAGCCGCTCCTCATAAGACTTGTGCTCTAGACCCTTCACCAGCTTCGTTGCCCTCCTCTGGACACGCTCCAGCACCTCGATGTCCTTCTTGTAGTGAGGGGCCCAAAAGTGAACACAGTACTCGAGGTGCAGCCTCACCAATGCCAAGTACAGGGGCACTGTCACCTCCCTGGTCCTGCTGGTCACACTATTCCTGATACAAGCCAGGATGCCATTGGCCCTCTTGGCCACCTGGACACACTGCTGGCTCATGTTCAGGCAGCTGTCAACCAACACCCCCAGGTCCTTTTCTGCCACACAGCTCTCCAGCCACTCCTCCCCCAGCCTGTAGCGTTGCATGGGGTTGTTGTGACCGAAGTGCAGGACTTGGTACTTAGCCATGTTGACCCTCATACAGTTGGCCCCGGCCCATCGGTCCAGCCTGTCCAGGTCCCTCTGTAGGGCCTTCCTACCCTCCAGCAGATCGACACTTCCACCCAACTTGGTGTCATCTGCAAACGTACTGAGGGTGCACTCGATCCCCTCATCCAGATCATCAGTGAAGATATTGAACAGGACCGGCCCCAGTACTCAGCCCTGGGGAACACCACTCGTGACTGGCCACCAAGTGGATTAACTCCATTTACCACCACTCTCTGGGCTCGGCTGTCCAGCCAGTGTTTAACTCAGCGTAGAGTGCACCGATCCAAGCCGTGTGCACCCAGCTTCTCCAGAATGCTGCGGGAGACAGTGACCCACAGGAGTATAAGGTTCTAGTGGACATCGGTACACAGTGTACCCTAATGCCATCAAGCTATAAAGGGGCAGAACCCATCTGGATTTCTGGAGTGACAGGGGGATGACCACGGGACTGTAGGAAAGGAGTGCAGGTGCCTATTTGTAACAGACACCATGACTGAAGCAAGGGGAATCCCTCTGCCAAGGCAATTCTGTGGACCAGTTCTTCTGTGAAATCCCCCAGATCCTCAAGCTCTCCTGCTCAGATGCCGACCTCAGGGAAGTTGGGGTCCTTGTGGTCAGTGCCTGTTTAGTCTTTGGGTGTTTTGTTTTCCTTGTGGTGTCCTATGTGCAGATCTTCAGGGCCGTGCTGAGGATCCCCTCTGAGCAGGGTCAGCACAAAGCCTTTTCCGCATGCCTCCCTCACATGGCTGTGGTCTCCTTGTTTGTTAGCACTGGTATATTTGCCTACCTGAAGCCCCCTGCCACCTCCTCCCCATTCCTGGATGTGGTGGTGGCAGTGCTGTACACTGTGGTGCCTCCAGCAGTGAACCCCCTCATCTACAGCATGAGGAACCAGGAGCTCAGGGATGTCCTATGGAATCTGGCCCAATGGATGCTGTTTCACTCACAATAACCTGTCTTCCCTTCTCATCACATTTCCCAGAGACTTTCTGTGTCAGATGTGGCATGCCCAATAGCAGCTCTTCAATAAAACGGAATCTCCCAGGTCCAGTGCCTGAAGGCTGGGTTCTTCCTCCAAAGCTGCTGCCAAGAAAATGTCCAAGGGAGTGTTTTTTTGAAGAATCTGATCTCCTTGTGTTCTCAGTGTTTTGGGAGTTAAGATCATGGTACTACTGAGTTCCACTGGACCACATGTTCTTAATTTAAAAGCTCTCTTCTTGGTGTCCAGGGGCAGGGTAGATGGCCCATGAGCTCCCATTCTCTCCTCAGGTTTCTTCATGTATGACAGGACTGATGGCATATACGAGACTCCCTGGAAATGAATTTGGAGGGGTGAGGAGAGGAGAGGATGGGGACTCCCCACATGCCCTGGGGTTGGAATGAATGGAGGCTCAGAAGGTGTAAGGCCCTCAGATGTGAAGCCCCCCAAAAGCAAAACATGAAGCTGGTGAAGCTGTTGAAGTGTCTAGAGCACAAGTCTTACGAGGAGCAGCTGAGGGAGCTGGGGTTGTTTAGAGTGGAGAAGAGGCTGAGGGGAGACCTTATTGCTCTCCACAACTACCTGAAAGGAGGTTTTAGCGAGGTGGGGGTCAGTCTCTTCTCCAGGTAACAAGTGAAGAGGAAATTGGTTCGAGTTGTGCCAGGGGAGATTTAGATTAGATATTAGGAAAAAAAATCTTCCCAGAGAGAGTGGGTAGGCATTGGAATGGACTGCCCAGGGAAGTGGTACAATCACATTTCCCTGGAAGTATTCAAAAAACATGTGGATGTGGTGCTTAGGGACATGGCTTAGAGGTGGACCAGGCAGTTAGGTTAAGAGGTTGGACTCGATGATCTCTGAGGTCCTTTCCAACCTGAATGGTTCTATGATTCTATGAAAAAGGATCTTCTCAGGGCAGTGCCTGAAGGCTTAGGTCTTCTTTCAAAGTGGCTCGAGAGAACATGCCCAGAGAAGTGCTCAAGAGAGGAAAACCCTTGTGAACAGCTCAAGTGTGCGAGTGTGCAGCTTTGGGGCACACAGCAGTGTCATGGACAGCAGTGTCATGTCATTTGGTCAGATTTTGGGAGAAGAGAAATGAAAAGCAGGTGAGATTTCTGGGTTCCAATGTTTGAAATGGGGAAGCAGAGCCTTCCTATAGGAAATGATCTAAAGGCTATGCTAGTTCAAAAGTGTTATCTTCACCTCCTTTCTTGGAGGCTTTCAATCTTCAGCAGGAACCTGGAAGCTCTGAGATCCCTCCATCTCCCTCTCCTTTAGCAATGAAGTTGATAGTACCCAAGTCAGAGGCTTTCAATTCTGTTTCCAGCCTAAAGCACCCCATGCTCTGGGGATATACCAGGACACTTGCCTAAGGAAGCCACTCCTCTGGACAAGAAGGTGGATGTTCCCAGGAATCTCAGGAGCCATGGCATACTGATGGGAGCTGTTCAGGGAGCTGGCCAAAGATCTCGTCTCCATTTCTGTAATGGTGGCCTAGATGCCAGCTTCATGTGTAAACTCTCTCTCTGGATGCGGACATTTACTGAGCAACCTGGACTGACCTCAGAGCTGGCCCGGCTTGGAGCTGGGCATTGGACTACAGACCACCTGAGCTCCCTTCCCCCCTGACCTGTCCTAGGAGCACATGATGTAGAGACCCTCGCCTCCAGCTTTATCTCTTCTTGTATGATGTGTGGATAGGCACAGGCTCCTGGAAGGGCTGGTGGGAAAAAGACTGCTGGGGGGGTCTAGTCCAGTCTCCAGGCTGGCTGTGACTTTGTGGAGCAAAGGAGAGCTCCAAAGGTGGAGATCACAGCAACACTCCTCCTAGTCCATGTTATCTTTCCTAAGGCTCAGCCTAAAGCTGCCAAGAGGCAGTTTGTGGCTGTTGCCTCTCTCATACCATCAGCCACTGCAGAAGAGAGCTTGGCTCCATCATCTCTCCAGGTAGGTTTAGGCTCTTACTAGGTTGCCCCATGCCTCCTTCAGCAGGCTAGAGAGGCCCAGTTCCCTCAGACTCTCCTCACAGCTTGTGCTTAGGCCCCTCACTCCAACACAGCAGTCCTTCTCTGGACCCTCTCCAGTTTCTCCACTTGCCTTTTGAAATGTGAGGCCCGCTGGCTCGTATGGCTTCGGCATGGTTCCCAGGCCCTTCTCCTCAGGGCACTGCTCAGCTGGTATGGTCACTACCCATGCTGCTGCGTGGTGGCAGAGTGCAGCTTGTGGGCTGAGCTAAAAATAGGGTAAAAGGTGAAAGAAAAAAGATGAGAACAAACATAAACTAAACCCAACAGGCAAGGCAAAGGCAATCACTTACCACCTCCCACAAGCAGACTGATGCTCAGCCAGTCTCCCAGCAACCGTCACTTTGAATGACTGAAACCTCCACCTCCTTCTTCCTCTGCCCCAGCTTCTATTTCTGAGCATGACATCATATTGTATGGAATATCCCTCTGGTCAATTGGGGTCAGCTGTGTCGGTTGTCCCCCCCCTGCCAACCTCTTGTCCACCCCCAGCCTACTCGCTTGCAGGGAGCAGAGTGGGAAAGAGAGAAGGCCTTGACGCTGTGCAAGCACTGCTTAGCAATAGCCAAAACACTGGTGTGTCATCAACACTGTTTTAGGCGCAAATGCAAAACAGTGCCATAGGGGCTGCTACGAGTGAAGTCAACTCCAACCCAGCTAGACCCAGTACACTTGAACTGGGGGCCCAGAAAGGGACACAGGAGTGCACAGCTCGTCTGACAAGTGACAAGCAGGTGGAGACAGTCACTTCCCTCGCTCTTTTGGCGAGGCTCCTCTTTAAACACTCCAGGACACTGCTGGCCTTCTTTGCTACTAGGTCACACTGGCTCATGTAGATCACTGCCAGATCATGTTTTGCCTTCAGTTCCCCAACACCACCAGGGCTGTTTCCACAGAGCTGCTCTCTGGCCAGCAAATCCTCTTCCCCTGCCACTGCAAGGTGTTCGTCTATCCCAGATGCAAGGCTTGGCCTTTGTCCTTCTTCTATTTCATGAAGTTCCTGACAGGACCGGCCTTCTGCCTGTCAGCTTGTGACGGGTGCAATTCCACCGGACACCTTAAGTAAACTAGAACAATTGCAGATGCCCCACTCTAGGAAAGAGTTACACCAGCTTATGGGTACTTTAGAGGACTGGAGGAAACCTGTACCTGCATTTTCTAGCATTGCTCACCCACTGTACTCACTTTTACGAAAGGGAAAACCGTGGAAATGGAACCCAGAACATGAAGAGGCAGTCAAAACTCTAACAGAGGAATTAAAGACAGATCAGGCACTGAGACCAGTACACCGCCATGACCCTGCACAATGGGGTTTTGCAGCATATGGTCCTTATTGCAATCTATCACATACCAGGCCAAGCAGGCCACAAAGACCTTTAATGTTTAAGTCAACTGCATTTAAAGAGCCAGAACAGACATATTCTGAGTGGGAAAAGGGACTTTTGTCTTTAGGCTGAGCAGTTAAACAAATTGAGCCACTAAGGGGTAACCCATCCGGAAAAACCCCGCCGAGACTTGTGCTGTTTTCCCTTTCCAGAAACGATACCAGGCATGACACCAGCACACCTCCCCTGGAGATCGGGTTAACCATTGAAGGATTGCTTGTCCTTCTCGCTGGAGCAATCATTGTCAGCATGGACCAAATTTGGCTGATACGCCAGCAAGCCCAACGAACGGGGTGGAGACCCTCACTTCTGCACCATACACATTTCTCCGTTGTGGGTGCAATCTACTGTAGCAGCAATTACAAGAGAAGGTGAAGAGGGCACCTTGCCCACTGAAATTCCAAAGGTAATTTCGGATCATGTGACTCAATTTGAAAGGGAATTCCAATCCTGGTGGCATCCAGTCAATTTTACCTAGAAACCTACCAACAGTAAAGCCACAGCTTTTATTCTAGTAATACGCAGTGCTTTGGTCCACACCATATACCCAATCATTGCGCTAGGATTAAATCACAATTGAACCTCCTCTGTCCGTTAGAACAGAGAGTATGGGCCCACCAAAATGGGAACCAAGGGCAATCTGTCGATGTTGATGCTTGTGTTGTATGGGAACAACAGGGATTTATTTGTGAAAGTAATACCATTAAGGCCCAAGACATTTGCCTTGACACTCAACAAAATCTTTGTCATTTTGCAATACCTCCTGATGAAACCCCTGGAACTGTACTTGCATACGTCGGAAACGGATGTGTTTGTATGAGAACCCTTTGTGATTCTGTATTTATAGACAATACCACTGTAGATATATGCAATCACTCAAATATCTGTGTTTGTAATTTTGCCAAAATCATAGGATGTGACTTTAACTATTCAGCTCCTGTCACAACCCACCAATTGCGACTATCTAACTATACCTCATATCAAGTTTTACTGCCTACCCCCATTGGAATGACTCACATTGGTGAGAACACTCTTGCAACATGATGACCTGAGTCAATTGCTAAAACAAATTCGGAGCAACAGGCAAAAATCCCCTAATTACGGTCCATCACGATGCAGAGCAGATACACCATGTCCTGGAAAGAGTGAAGAAAGATGGAAAACATCACTGGTGGGAAACTCTTTTTGAACGGTCCCCAACAGCAACGGGAATTTTGAATTGGATGCTGCATCCAATTGTAGTTTTGTTGGGTTTAACCTTATTGTGTTTATTGCTTATAATCATTCTGTAGATCAGAGTATGGAAACAAATGAAACAAATTACACCAATCCAGCAGGTAAAATATATACGATCAACTGATTCTGTCGGTAACCTGTATATAACCAACATTAATTAGAACACTTTAAATTCAGATAATTGGACTCTTAGCGCTGATCTATAACACACCACGTATTTATAACATAGAGGCAGGAGGTAACTGTACTGCCACTCTATGAGTCGATAAAGTGGATTGAGTGTAGTCACGGGGTGGAGTGCGACGGATGCACTTGACCCCTTGACCAGACTGGCGGTGGTCTGGTGCAGGCTCCGGAGGAGGAAAAGGCCTGAGCCGTAGACAGGCCGTGAACTCCTCTAGCTTCAGTCTGCTCTCTGAAAACCCACAAAGGAGCAGAGTGACAGCGAGCATTGATGCACATGAGCTTGGAACACCAGTCGTGCGATTAACACACGGATAACAATGGGTGGCTTTTCCAAGACTCATTTATCGAGGAACAGAGAAAGTTGTGGGTACAAGGAGTCTCCTGCACACCTTCTCTAGGGCATGTAATCTGACTACATTATCCCATAGATATGACAGCCCAAGTGAGCCTTCTTTGAGCTCTCCCTGCAACTCACTTTTCTTTTGTATGATTCTTCCATGTAGAATTGAATAGAGTGCACCTTGCCATCAAACTTATTGAACCTTGGCAAACCCCTGTTAAACTTTGCTAAATTCCATTGTATTCACTGAACTCTGCCAAATTATTATTTTGCCTCAATAAAACATATTGCTGCTTCTCTCTTTTGAGGGAGGTGCATTCCAGTCATTGGCGACACAGGTTTCCCCTGAATGGAATCCCAAGGCACAGGAATGGCTTCCCAATTTAGTGTCATCGACAAATGTGGTGAGAGTTGCCTCCTCTGGGTCATGGGTCCAGTGTTAAACTGCACAGGGCTCAGGAGAGTCCCCTGTGCTGCTCCACAATGCCCCAGTACGTCCCACTGGCCTCCAGGTAGGGTGTGACCCCTTCACCACTGCGCTCTCAGCCTCTGCATCCAACCGGTGTTTTGCCCATCTCTTTGTCTGTCCATCCAGACTGTTATGGCCTAACTTGGGTAGAAGAATATTGAGGGAGACCATGCCAAGAGTTCTGCTGAAGCTGAGGCAAATGATATCCACTTTTTATCTCCTCATGCTCAACTGCAGGCTGTCAGTTTGGCGAAGCATGATTTACCCTTGGGAAGTCTGCGTTGACAGTTACTCTCTTCGGGGTGCCCAGAAATGTCACCCAAGAGGACTCCAACTGCTGGCACACTCCTCACCGATGTGAGCTGGTGCAGCCTGGGGTTCCCTGGGTTGCACTTTTGGCCTTTTGCAAAGATGGGTGCAACATTGGCTTGTTTTTTCTTACATGAGCCCTCTGCCAATCCCATGACCTTTCAAAAGAGATAATCCAAAGAAATACCGATCTTCCCCTGTAACTCCATTGCCACTCTTCTGCCTGGTATACCCCATGGTTAATTTCTCTAATCTTTCATATATTTGCACCTGTCCAGGATACAATGACTAAAGTCACCTTTGCAGATGCAGTCTGTCTGGGCAAAGGCCCTTCCCATTTTTCTCCCGTTTTCTCCTCCCCTTGTTCTTTGTTCATTCAGATACCTCTCACCTCTGCAGCTGCTTTGAGCTTCAGGGAGTAAAAGCTTACTTCTCTTTCAACAGTCTAATTGTCTCCTCAGCCAACACTTTAACTGTGTTTATGTCTATCTTTTTGTATCTACCTAGAGAAAATATTGCTCATAAGATTATCCCTTGTAGAAAGGCAGCCTCATTAAAGGCACTTTGTACTTAGCATATGGTGGAGGAGTGTGTTTTACTGTTTATGAAACATTATCCTGCTTTACATTTCTTTGCTTGCAATTAGGAAAAATTCTTCTGTGCCTGTGTGCAGCCAGTTCTCGAAGGAGAGCAGGTGGGAGATGGTGCAATGGAGCTGTAGCATCCAGCTGCTGACTTCAGGGCAGAAGTCTGATGTAAGGAACAGCGATGCAAGTCCCAGGGGGCCAATGTCAGAAATGTCGAACTTTGGGAGGGAAGGAGCAAGGCTGTCCATACAGTGTCAGACCTCAAGGAACTGATTCTCCTACCTGTCCAGACCTCCTGAGTGGACACTCTGGAGCATTATCATCTGGAGAATGCTGCTATAACCTCTTCTCTAAACTAAAAAAGTAATAAAGCATTCCTTTTAAAATAGAAAATAATTTTTTTTAGGTGCACTTTGAAATCTTCCTCCTTAACTACACTATGAAACAGCTCCAATTAGCGATACAAGTCTTGAAGACTTGAAGAAAATTACAGAAAGATAAAGAGCTCATTAGGGCATTTGGGGCTCATTCCATGAACCTCAGATACTGAGAGAAGACTGAACAAACTCCTCAAAAAGTCAAAGTCAGAAGCAAAACCTAAATTACCCTGAAGTATTAATGGGTCCCACTGAGGACCATTACTGACAAAGCCTCCCCAGGGACTTGTTAGAGCACATAATTGGAGGCCATGATTGCAGGTAGGCAAAGGCACTGTGCAGGTGTCTGTAACGCTGAGCCAACCCTTTGCTTTGTTTCATGAAGCAGAAAGGCCAAACCCTGACCCCCAGACCCTAGGAAGACAAATCCCGAGACCCTCAAATTAAAGTTCCATTTCACCAGCCTTGGTGGCAGAGGCAACTGCTATAGACAAGACGACAAAGACCCCAGTCCTGTTAGGCCTTTCAGCCATCTCTGCGGCAGGCTGTCCTACACTGTCCCATGCCTGCACCTCTTTCCCTTCAGGCTGCTGACATCCTTCTTGCTTTCCACCTAGTGCTCAGCCTGGCATTTCTATACCTTTGCTGATACCTCTCCACCTATCCCTGGCTTTTTCTTGAAACACAAAGCCATGGGCTGATCCAGACTCCCTCTGGGTCACCTCTTGCACCACAAGGCTACCCTTTCAGTGACATTTCTTTTTTCTCACATCCACTCTGAACCTTCCAAGCTGCTCTTTGTCGAGGATTCCTTCTCTTCCCACTACCAAGAAAAGCTCCATCATCTCTGAGGCCACCCTTCAAGCAGTTACAGGCTACTACTATAGTGCCCTGAGCCTCCACTTCACCACGCTAAAGAAACCCAGGTCCCTCAGCCTCTCCACACAGGTCCCAAACCCCATCCTGCCACATCTCCTCTAGAACCCCTCCAGTTCCTCCCCATTCCTCCAGACCGGGGAGCCCCACACCCAGACACACTAGTCCGGATGTGGCCACACCAGTGCTGAGACAAGGGCGATGATAACTCCCTTCTCTGGGTGCCCATGCTCCAACCAAGGCAGCCCTCTATGCAGCTGGCTTTCTTCATGGTGAGCAGGTACCACTGGCTCCTATGGCATGCCTCTTAGTGCCCACGCCCTTCTTCTCAGGGTCACTCCGGAGCTGTTCAGGTCCCAGCCTGCCCCCATGTTTGGGCTTATTCTACCCCCAAAAAAGCACGTGCAACTTCTCCTTGTAAAACTTCCTGAGGATCTGTTGCCAGATCCCAGAGCTTCTCAAGGTGCCTCTGGAGTGAAGCTCTGTTGGCACAGCTGTTAATGTGTACGTACAGATGGCCCACCAGCTTAGTGGTGCCTCTGACAAGAAAACAGCATGAGGAACTGCAGGACACTGCAGCTAATAGAAGGAGGTACTGGTTTAATGGAATTGCTGATCAAGGTCGGAATTCCCTTGATGACAAGCTCAGAATCACCAAACGAGGGTACACAGGAAGCCAAAGCAGGGCCAGGGCGGAAAGGGAAAACAGAGATGTGCTGTTTACATGGGAGGGTACTGGGATGGTGAAGGGGAAGAAATTGTGAGTGGGAAAAGAGGGAAAAAGGAAAGAAAAGTTGAAGCAAAGGAAATAATGAGGGTCTTGGAGGGGTAGCTGCCAAGCAGCCCTGCATCTGGGCAACAATGCCTGGAGTGGGACAAGAAAGCCACAGATCATCTGACCAAGCCTCTTTCTCTCTGACTTCAATGGTCACTGGGAACCCGAGTGCTTTCCCTCCAATCTTAAAGGAAAGATCTGTTGTGGATCGAAGCACAGAATCATTCATGCTGGAAGGGACCTCAAGAGATCTCTAGGCCAACCTCCTGCTCTCAGCAGGGTCAGCGACGGGCTCAGAGCAGGTTGCTCAGGAGCTTATTCATTTGGGGCTTGAAAAGCTGCAAGGATGGAGATGGCACAAGATCTCTGGGCAATCTGCTTCAGTGCTTGAGTGTCTTGATGGGGAGAAGGATTTTCCTCCCTTGTTTCATCTGATGCCCAGTGGCCCTCATCCTCCCATCATGCACAACAGTGAAGAGCCTGGCTCCATTTTCTTGCTGGTACCCAAGAAGATGTGGGAAGGCTGTTATTAGGTCTCCCCAAAGCTTTCTCTTCTCTTCTCCTGGCTTTGCACCTTTGTAGGACACAGGCATCCTGGGCTGCGTTAGGAAGAGCACTGACAAAGGGTTGGTGGAGGTGATCCTTCCTCTCTGCTCAGCACTGCTACAATGTGTTTTGCTGACTTCCCTCAGGATTTTCTACCCTACCACCTCACTCACAATTCAGCCAAAGCTGCCCTCCACATCTTCCACCAGTCCTGCCTTGTCTTCTTGTGAAAAACAAGTCCAGGAGAGCATCCCCCCATGTCACATCAGGGATCACCATCCACCTTCCCTCTAAACAAGGCCTTCTAGCAGAGGTCCATGGTCTTCAAAATCCCCAGTGATTACCAGGGCCTAAAATGTGTCCCTTCCTCCAGCTGCCTAGAGGACACCTCATCCTCTTCCTGACCTTCCTCAGGCAGTTCAGGAATCCTGACCAGAAGACCACTGTACATCAAGCAGTTAGTCATCCATGTAATGGTAAATCTGAGGAGACCCAGGCCTGTGCTGTGCTCCGCGTACAGCTTGGCCTTCAGGCCGTGTTATGCTGAGCATATTGCTGGGTTGCAGGATAAACTTGATTGTAATGAGAAGTCTGCAGGAAGCTCCCACCTGGTACCGGTGATTAGGCCACCTGCTTGTCCTTCCTTTTATCTGAAAGTGCAACAAGGAATTCACATGTGAACCCCCTCTTTTGGGGCTTTCTACTGAAAGGATGACTTGATTTTTTTTTTCTTCTAAGAAAACACTGAAAGTGATCACAGAAGCAAAATGGGATAACCCTTCTACAGACGGGATCTGCAAGACTTGCTGCACCAGCTGACTGGACAGAAGTAACCTCACCGTGATCGTCCAAGCCACGTGCCTGCTGCTGGCCTTTCAGCTTGTGCAGTAGACGCAGCCAAATGATGTGTGTACTGCTGTCCCATCGGGTACTCAGGTGGAAAGGACATGACAGCCCCTATCCAAGCCCTCTTCCTGCATGGGCCTACCAGGTACTTAGGGATTCCCACAATCAACTTGCCAACCCCGTGCCTTCTGCTGGTCTGTCAGAGACACTGGCAGATGTGAGCCTAAAAGCACGTATCCCAGCCATGAGTCAGGGGCTGACAGTCCCTTTCCCAGCCATGTTCCTGCTACTTACCTATCAACTCCAGAGACAGAAGTGACCTCACAGCCACCTTCAAGGCCTTGTGCCTCCTTCTGGCCCAGGAGATCCTGAGGCACAGCTGACCTCACCATAGCATTCCCACCCATCTCCTCCTTGTGGCCTATGAGCTGATCAGATACAGGTCACCTCACATTCCTCTTCCAGTGCCATGCGACTGTTCTGGGACCTCACGATCCCCCTTGTAAAGGACCGATAGAAAAATGTGGTTTTTGTCTCGACATTGCCGCCGTAGCGCCATCCAGCGTCGCGCTTCGAAAAGACCACCTTCTCCACAGCTTTAAGAAAAACAACCTCGTGCGCCTGCGCACAGACTAAAGGCGCGAAAAGAGCCGAGGCGGGGACAAAAAAGGCGCGAAAAGAGCAGAGGCGGGGACGGCACATCCATGGCGAGCCGCACGTACGCATTTGTGATCCGCGCATGCGTGAGCCCCTATATAAGGAGCACACGTGCCCCTTGGGCGGCGGCAGCGGCGGCGCGTGAGAGACCACTCCTTCTGTTCCTGCACCCTCAAGCCTCCCCGCCCGCTTCGGTCCCCGACGACGCCCGAGGCCACCGGAGATCCAGCAGAAGATCGTCAGGACTCGAGGTGGTGGCGATAAACTCCTCCTTTTCCTTCTCTTTCTTTCTCTTTCTCTCTCCCCTATTCTTTTCCCCTCCTCCCTTGCCCTCCCTCCTCCCTCCGTTCTCTTCTCCCCTCGAATAAAAGTCAAAGGTTGTATGACATTTGACCGATTCCAGCGTCTTAATCTCGTCCTTGGGATCGTATCGAAACCTCCCCCGACATTGGATCGGGACATTTAATTGGCGTCACGGACAGGATCCCTTGAGATGAGAGTGTCATACAACCTTATGGTGTGCTGAGCGATTGTGTGTGAGTGAGACGTACAAATAAGTACGAAGCGAGTGCGGAGTTCCGATCCGCGGTTCTGCTCTCCCGCGAGGGAAGCAGCCGGAGACGAACGAAGCGTAAGGAAGGAGTGGGTGTTGAGACCTTTGCACTGAAGCGCGCGCACTACTTTGTGATTTGAGCTCCTGAGGGAGGATAGGGGAAACTTGAATTTTATGTTGTGACTCCCTCAGGATGATATCCCCTTTGTAGGCTCTCCTCTGTCTCATACTAGTTTATGGTCTGGCCTCCTGGGGGAGTATAGGGGAAGCTTGTTACGGTGTGATCCCCTCAGGACGATATCCCCTTTGTAGGCTTGTCTTTGTCTCGTAATAGTGTGCGGATTGGCCTCCTGGGAGCGTATAGGGGAAACTTGGTCTTTTTAAGGTTTGACCCTCCCGGGACGGATTCCCCTTTGTAGGACATGGCCGCCCAAAAGGCAGGCGATTTTTGTGAAGAGACAGAGAGATTATATGAGTTTTTAGAAACGTACCGCTCTCACCCCTCACCCCCAGGACAAGATTGGGCTCGGGACCACTGGTTCCAACTGCAAAGTGTTATGGACCGAATAGCGGTCTTACATAGAGAAGCTAGAGTAAAGAAAGGGAAAGGGAAAGCCATCGTATGTGCTGTGTTAGGAGCGTGTCTGGCAGCGGCGGTGGAGGATAAGAAACGAGCGCCCTGTCCATCCGAGGCTCTGGCCGCTTCGTTGCAAGCAGCAATAACACCGCTGCGAGAGCAACTACTGGAGACCAAACGGGCGCTAGAGGAGGAGGAGCGCCAGAATATGATTTTGAAGGAGGAGCTGAGGGTTCAGCTCCTGAGGGAGGCAGACACCCCCGCTGAGGCTGAGGTAATGCTGGAAGAGAAAGGAGTACGCCAAATTTACCCCCAGAAAGATCTAAAGCGATTAAGGGAGACTGTGGATAACCGCCCCCATATGTGCCCGCTGGTAAAGACGGAATACATATACGAGGACGATAGTGACAGCTGTCCCCAAGTTGTAGCAAAAGAAATCCCTTTTACCACCACCGAATTGGCTAAGCTCCGAAAGGACTTTGCTAGAACAGCAAGGGAGTCCGAAACCAAATACGTGTGGAGGGTATCCCTGTCGGGGGGGACGGGATCATGCTATCGGAAAAGGAAGCAGAGGGGTATTGGGGCCCTGGCATCTTTCTCACAACGGGCGATCGCCGAGCCCCATGGTCTCTGACCCAGAGGGCTGCATATTGGGCGGGGGGGCTGAACCCGTTGGAGAGGGGGGATCCCCTAGCTATAACTGGCTCGGTCGAGCAACTACTAGAAAACGTACAAAAGGCGGGTTGCCTACAAATGATGTACGACCGGGAGCTGAAGCCAAATCTAAGCTCTCCAATGTTGCTACCTGTAGACCCCGAGCGGCTGACGCCGCTAATAAGAGGACTCCCTGACTCGCTAAAACCTATCGGGATCCAGTTACAGGGGAGAATTCAAAACGTGCCCCGCGAGGAGCGAATCGCAGCTGCCCTGGAGGGAACGGTAACCCCCGAACAGCGGCAGTGGGGGAGGAAGGTGTGGACCTGGGGGGAGATAGCCCAGGAACTGATAAACTATGGGAGGAAATATGGGCCAGTAGGCAGGACTTACCAACAGGTAGAAACCAGGGCCGAGCGGGCAGCGAGGCCGGCAAGTAAATCGCTGGCTTTTTCAGGGAGAAGCCCTGACCTAACAAAAAGGGAGAAACCCCCATTCCGACAAGAATTGTGGCAGAAGGGACTGCAAAAGGGTGTGCCCCGAGACCTAATGGATGGGCTCCCCACCAAAAAGTTAAAGCTCCTGGTGCGGAGGTGGTCCAGGCAAGGACCCCCTCCCAAACTGAACCCGCCTTCTGTGCCAGCGTTGGACAGGGAGGAAGGGTTTAAGAAGGACAAAAAGAGCGGCGGGAAACTAAAACCTCCGCCCTCTCAGGGTGAGGAGGGAGGCGGAGGGTGGATGTTCATCAGACAACTCACCTGCAATAATAAAGGAGACCTACTAAACCCCACCAACCGGGATGGGCTGAGCAGGTGGGGGAGGCAGTGGCCAATGTCAGTAACCACTGGGGTACAAACAGGTGTCCGAAAATTGCAGCATTTTTGTCCACAAGCCCCAACCATGGTACCCGTCTCTCAAAACTCTAATTCCCCCAGTGCATCGTCTTACTCCCGTGGCCAGCCGGTCCTGGTTGAGCTTCCCACCATGGGGGCTGTGCCTCTGGTATTAGATACCCCCCTAAACAAACATACATGGAGAGCAAAAGATACCGGTGGGAGAACCCACAAAATCCACACCAAATGGATTATTCCCTCCTTCTAACCCAAGGAGCGAGTTTTGTTCCTGTTTCTGTTTTTAAGGGCGGTGATGTGATCACGATGCACCTGCTACTTTGGATCATTTTAACTCAGGGACACTTCCATGAAAGTGATGAACGACCACTCCCTCTACCTTCCCCTCCTCCATACAACCCCTTCGAGAACAATGAGTTCGTGCTATTAGCAAAAGCCGTGAGTCAAACTTTCAATCTGAGCCACTGTTGGGTTTGCGGCGGACCCCTAGGGCTATCAAGTTGGCCGTGGACATCCGCACCTCTCACCCCAGACCAAATTGTAAGCAAATATAGCGAAGCCACAGACGATCCATGGGATGACAGTGGCACCTGGCCAATTCAGTTTCCAACGAAGGGGCAATATTGTCTGAATCGCACCCAGAAAGGAGGGGTCGAAGTGGGAGAAAGCAAATGTCAATGGACTCTCACACGTAAGTCCCTCGACAAGGAAAAGGACCTGTGGCTGTGGCTTAATGAAACAGGGCGTAACCAGGGGTTTAAGGGATATTGGTCAAGCAAAAATGAAACCTTGATTCCCCGACATTACAAACAAACTTGTAAATGGAGGGGTACTTATGGGGCTTAGTATTGTACTGGCCGAATAAGGGATGGGGCAACCACCTTTTTCAGCCCTCTGGGTGACAAAGACACAACTTATTTTCAGTTTCCACCGGGGAAAGATGGGCCATTTGCTCAGGGAAATAAAGCCAAAAAGGGGCATTATTGGATTTGTGGGAACATGGCATATAAGTTCTTACCCACGGGGTGGTCGGGAGTTTGTTATATAGGGATTATAAGGCCCCTCTCTTTTCTCCTGCCAGAAACTGGTGGACCCCAACTAGGCATAAAAGTGTATGATAACCTCGGGGATAGAAGGATTGCCCGTAAGACGCGATCTACCAAGATAAATTTAGGTGGGACACAAAAATGGGGAAATGACGAATGGCCCCCTGAGCGAATAATTGAACACTATGGGCCAGCAACCTGGAATCCTAACGAGCCCATTGCAGGGGCAAGAGAACCAATTTATAACCTAAATCAAATAATTAGACTACAAGCAGCCCTAGAAATTATCACCAACAAAACTGCTGATGCCATAGACCTATTAACTCGACAATCGCAACAAATGCGCACGGCAATCCTTCAACACCGTATGGTTTTAGATTATTTATTGGCTGAGGAGGGAGGGGTGTGTGGAAAATTAAATATCTCTAACTGCTGCTTAGAAATTGATGATGTGGGAGAAGTAGTTCTCCAGTTGACCCAAGATATCAGGAAAATAGCCCATGTCCCTGTTCAAACCTGGAGTGGTTGGAACAGCGATTTGTGGTCCTGGTTACCAGGGGCACCCTGGGTGAAACAATTAATATTGTACCTATTATGTGCAACTGCCACCTTACTGTTCCTACCCTGCATAATTCCCTGTTTTATTCAATTAATTCGACATGTTGTGTCAAATATGCAATTTGTTCCCAGCCCTCCACCTGATGGTGCAACAAAAATCCGTACCATCTCTCAGCCACAACCTACCTCTGTACCAGTCATTTAAACCCATTCCCAATTCCTCCTGAAGGAAGAAATTGCATATTGCCAGTTACTGTTAACCCCATTCCTAATGTTTGTCCTCCAAAGTTGAAGAATTATTAAAGTTGTTCGAGAACGAGTTTGCATTGAGCAGTACCCCAGTTCTTCTGTGTTAAGATGTTCCTTCACCTAAAACAATGTTGTTCCCTTCCTCCTTCCCACAATTTTCCTCCACCCTTATCCCCAGCTCCCTCAACTCCCGTTTTCTTCCTTTCCCCCTTCTTTCCTCTCTCTTTCTTTCTCTTCCTCCTATGCCACCAAGCTGCAATGTCGAGCAACGGGGTGGTGTAAAGGACCGATAGAAAAATGTGGGTTTTGTCTCGACATTGCCGCCGTAGCACCATCCAGCGTCGCGCTTCGAAAAGACCACCTTCTCCACAGCTTTAAGAAAAACAACCTCGTGCGCCTGCGCACAGACTAAAGGCGCGAAAAGAGCCGAGGCGGGGACAAAAAAGGCGCGAAAAGAGCAGAGGCGGGGACGGCACATCCGTGGCGAGCCGCACGTACGCATTTGTGATCCGCGCATGCGTGAGCCCCTATATAAGGAGCACACGTGCCCCTCGGGCGGGGCAGCAGCGGCGGTGCGTGAGAGACCACTCCTTCTGTTCCTGCACCCTCAAGCCTCCCCGCCCACTTCGGTCCCCGACGACGCCCGAGGCCACCGGAGACCCAGCAGAAGATCGTCAGGACTCGAGGTGGTGGCGATAAACTCCTCCTTCTCTTTCTTTCTCTTTCTCTCTCCCCTATTCTTTTCCCCTCCTCCCTTGCCCTCCCTCCTCCCTCCGTTCTCTTCTCCCCTCGAATAAAAGTCAAAGGTTGTATGACATTTGACCGATTCCAGCGTCTTAATCTCGTCCTTGGGATCGTACCGAAACCTCCCCCGACATTGGATCGGGACACCCCTCCTGCTCCAAGGGGGTGAACAGCTTAAGTTAGGGTTAGGAGGGGTTGAAGGTGAGGGGATTAGAGCACGGGAAATAACAGCTTTGGAGCTTAGGTGTTGAGGTTAGGGTTTAGGGACTACAGCTCACCTTTCATGGTTAGGGATTAGGCAAAGGTTTATGGGGTAGGTTTGGTGTTCTGCTGAGCGTGTCTGGTTGGTGTTTAGGGTAGGGGCTACCTTTGTGGATGAGGGTTTTGTTTGGGCCTGGGGTGAGGGCTAGGGTTAAGGCCAACATTTTAATGCTAGAGGTATGGGCAAGGGATTGGGGTGGTCAATAGGGTAAGAGTAGGGGTAAGGGGTTCTGTGTTTGGACTTTGGTTTAGAGGTAAACTTTGAGATGAGGGATTAGAGCAGTGGATTCCTTGCAGGGTGAGGGGTAGCATTTAGGAGCAGGGTTAGGACTTAAGGTTGCTGGTTAGAAATAGGGTAAAGGCCTAACATGAATGTTTTCACAGTCAGTGTTGCAGAGGCATCAACATTACCTGAACTCATCTTACCTCTTCAAAATCTTTCACTTCTTTTGGCCAAGCCCCTCTTCCCTCCCCCAAATCTACCATCTTCCAGTCCCAGCTACCCCTGACCTTCCCAAGTCTTTCATCTTGTTGGGGACAGTAATGTAAGGGCTTTCAAGACCTCCAAGTGTCTGTGTGCCTACTGCTGGCCAGTCAGAAGTGCCCTCAGAGCCAGCAGCCAAGGGGACACAGTGTGCTGCTGTGCTGGAGAGGTCCCTGCTCAGCCACCCCAGCAGTGCTGGTGGCAGGTGATGCCCTCCCCCACCCCTGAGGTACTCTGCCTGCATCCCAGCTCATGCTCCAGAAGGGCTCCCATATCTCCTGGGATGCATTTCCCACACGGCTGCTTCAGCTACCCCAGGGCATCCTGGAGGCAGTGACCACCTCTGTGTGGATAACTGAAGCAAGGGCTGAACATAGATTTTAGGACAATTGTGAAACCTCTGCAGAAAAGAAATCTTTGGAAGAGCTGAAAAAGTCTCCATTTCCAGCATTGCTAGGTTTTTAAATTAATTTTCATTATTTTTTTCAATTTTTTTTTTTTTTTTTTAAACAGCACCAAGGGTATGTACTAGCAAACTGATGATGCTCTCTTTCACTACGTGAATAGTCTTCTGCAGCCCCTTATCAAAATAAATGTTCTTATCGATGGTTCAGACATTGCTCAGAAGAACTATATTTATATTGGGTTATCTTGTCTCTCTAATTCTGCCCCTCTGTCGTTTCTCCTTCCTCTGCCTATTCTGTCTTCAATGAGCTCTTCAACGGAACGATTCCTTGCACCATAGAATAACTCATGTTGGAAGAGACCTGAGCATTGTCTTATCCAGCTCTTCTGCTGGACACAGGGTGACCTAGATGAAGCATTTCAAAGGCTCTCCTTCCGCTTGCCCTCATCTACAAAGGAGCTGAAGGCGCGCTCCATACCACCATACAGGGAGATAATAAAGATAATTCAGCAGTGTTGGCCCAAGTGCTGGTCACAGAGGAATGCCAAAAGTGACGGGCTGCCAGGAGGACTCCGTACCACTGATGACATCGGGGCCTAATCGTCCTGCATAACTCCCACTCACATCATCACCTACTTCTTCAGTCCAGGTACGACCGGTCTGGCTATAAAGAGATCATGGCAGACCATGTCTAAGGCCTTGTTAAAGTCCAGGTATGCAACATCACCTAATTTCCACGCCCATATAGGTTCAGCAATCTTTTTCTTTGCCTTCAATACCTGGAGATGGCTGCAGGAGGACTTGCCCCATCACCTTCCCAGGGACTGAGGTGAAGCTGACCAGCCTGTGATTCTCCCAGACCTCCTTGAAGATGGGTTTGATATTTGCCTTTTCTGAGGACCTTGAAACCTCCCTGATTGCTCTAGCCTTTCCAAGATGTTTGAGAGAGGTGATAATGCCGGCCAGCTCCACCAGCACCTCTCTGCCCCTTCCCACACCCAAAGCCCTCTCTGTATCCACTTCCAGAGGAATGCCCGGGTTCTTCCTGCAGGCCCACAACTCCAAGGTGCAGCTGACAGCTTTTCTGAGCATTTTCCTTAGTGTCCCCCTCCCCCCAAACCTTTCTGGTCCACAGGCTGGAGATGAACGTATTGAGCAGGGGCCTGAGGATGGTGTAGAAAAAGGGGTTTGTCAAATGATCTCAGGAGGGCTCTTCTGGGCATCACACAGACAATGACGAGGGTGTCATAGGAAACAGTGGCACTGGTGAGGTGAGAGGAGCAGGTGGAGAAGACCTTCTGTCTGCCCATGCTGGGCGGGAGAGCTGCTCCAGGTTGGCAGCTCTGACGCCCACACAGGATGCCCGTGTGAACAGGAAGGGGAGGACTGGCTCTAAAAAGCAGGTTATGAAAGCACACAGCATGAATGTCACGGTGGCACTGCAGGAGAGCTCCAGCGAAATCACGGAAGAGGTGGTCCGCTCCACTGGGACCACAGACCTGTATCTGGGACAAGAATGAAATTATTCCTGTAGATGGCATAAATACCCCGAGCCAAGGTGCAGCTGCCTACTCGAGACAGACCTTCCAGTTCAGGAGCCTTGCAGAGAGAAGCCAGTGGCACAGAGCCCAGCACTGATTGTAGGATGTGGCCACCAGCAGGAAGCACTCAGTACCTGCAAAAGGTGCCAAAAATAGTACTAACACTGCTGTGAGCAGAGGTGATACCTACA
Organism: Nipponia nippon; assembly: GCF_047370975.1. Lineage (NCBI taxonomy): Eukaryota > Metazoa > Chordata > Aves > Pelecaniformes > Threskiornithidae > Nipponia > Nipponia nippon. The sequence continues at coordinate 91,528 of NW_028262382.1, read as the reverse complement.
TGGAAAAACATTTGTTTCTTTGTTAATTGCTTAAAGAAATTGTGAAGGCAGTTCAGAGAGGTGAAACAGGAAGGTGCCTCTGAGTGCATTCATGCTCTCTAGATGGGCTCTGTGCCTTCTGAAAGGTGAGAAATGCCGCCTTCCAAAGGGCAGTGTCGCTCGTGCTTGCAGAACCCCTTCTGACTGCAGGGTTGAGATGCTCCGCAGGTGTGCTTCTTTCCTACTGTACATTTGAAGGCACAAGCCAGAAAGCCAAGGAAGAGTGATAGAGCAGACAGAGGCATTTGCAACGAGCCTTTCCAAGGCAGGTGAGAGAAACGTCATGGGGACAGTGGGGGCTGTTCCTGGAGTCACACTCAGAAGTGTCGGGGCTCTGTGAGGTGTCCATATTCGAGCTTGCCTCATGCACTCTGCATACTCACAGGGGTGTTCAGACACGAGTCCTTCCCTTGCACACGCAGAGGCAGTGCATTGCAGCAGTCACAGTGTCTTTCTGGCCTCCTGTTGCCACTGCCAGAGGGTGGCAGGCACCTCAGCCCTGCAGTGTGTTGCGCGGCTCTGCACTCATCTGAGATGCCCCACAGCATGAGGAACGGACACAGGGACCTCGGTTCAAGGAAGGACATCCCAGTGCTGCATTCAGGTGGTTTCCCAGGGAATGTTACTCCCAACGTGAAGCGACCTCAAGACACTGGCTGTCCCACAGGCCTTTGCAGCACCCCCAGGAACAGATGATTGTGTTTGTGCTCACTCGGGTTCATCTCACCACATGCATACGATGTGGATGCTTAGGCCTCCTCTTTACAATGCAAACATGGACTTCTGAACAAGTCATTTGGTGTCCCTCCATAGAGGGATACAGGACCTCTTGGAGGTGGGCTGAGAGGCTAGTGCAGGTCTGTGATGATTGTCCTGGGGCAGCTTCCCTGGGGTGTCCAGCGCACACGGGAATAGATCAGAGCCTGCTCTGCTGCTTCTTCATGGCTCTCCCAGGAGCCTGGTGGTGCGAGGACACTGCTGTTTGCCCCCACCCTGCACACTCACACATTTTAGCTATTCACTGGTGTTTTCTGTCCTGGGCATTTTCCTGGGCATGTTCTTGAGAGACACTTGGAAAGAAGACCGAAGCTTCAGGCACTGCCCTGAGGAGATCACCTTGTATGATGGAAATGCTGTTATGGAGGCCAGCTCTGTCACAGAGGTGCCCATTGCCTGTCCCTGCCTGCAGTCACAGGACGGCCACCCAGCAGGACTGCGAGCAAGCCTCAAGAGCACTCAGGCCTTACACCAACACAAGAGCTAAGAAGGACAGCGCTGAAGTGGAAAGTGAGCAGCTCTGGGAAGACCAAGCACTGGTGCTCCCTGGCAGTGCTGCTGTGCCAGGACTCCTTTTGCCTCCACCTCTGCACACAGGCACTGCCCCTGCAGCTCCAGAGAAGTCTTGGAGGCAGGATCTCAGAGTAACAAGCCACTGGAAGGTCCTTTATTTTCATTAAACACACAGAGAGCACTGCTCCTCATGTACACAGTCTGTGGGTCACACAGAATCTGGATAGATATACATCATGAGAAATAGCAAATATCATGACATTTCTTTGTGGACAAGATTACCAAATATAAAACAAAGCAAAAAAACCCCAAAACTCAAAACCAACACCGAAAAAAATTACAGAAGGCAGGCTGGGCCTGTAACGAATTACATTAAGTGATTTGCAGAAGAAGACAAACAGTTTCATGCTTTTGAAAATAATCCAGTCATCAGTTTCCACACTGCATCCTTGAGCTCCTGGTTCCTCATGCTGTAGATGAGGGGGTTCACTGCTGGAGGCATCACCGAGTACAGAACTGCCACCACCACATCCAGGAATGGGGAGGAGGTGGCAGGGGGCTTCAGGTAGGCAAACATGGCAGTGCTGACATACAGGGAGACCACGGCCAGGTGAGGGAGGCACGTGGAAAAGGCTTTGTGCCGTCCCTGCTCAGAGGGGATCCTCAGCACGGCCCTGAAGATCTGCACATAGGACAACACAAGGAAAACAAAACACCCAAAGACTAAACAGGCATTAACCACAAGAAGCCCCACTTCCCTGAGGTAGGCACCTGAGCAGGAGAGCTTGAGGATCTGGGGGATTTCACAGAAGAACTGGTCCAGGACATTGCCTTGGCAGAGGGGTAGTGAGAATGTATTGGCCGTGTGCAGGAAAGCATTGAGAATCCCAGTGCCCCAGGCAGCTGCTGCCATGTGGACACAAGCTCTGCTGCCCAGCAGGGTCCCGTAGTGCAGGGGTTTGCAGATGGCCACGTAGCGGTCATAGGCCATGACAGTGAGAAGACAATACTCTGCTGTAGCACAGAAAAAGAAAAAAAAGACCTGTGCAGCACATCCTTGGTAGGAGATGGCCCTGGTGTCCCACAGGGCATTGACCATGGCTTTGGGGAGAGTGGTGGAGATGGAGGCCAGGTCGAGGAGGGAGAGGTTGAGGAGGAAGAAGTACATGGGGTGTACATGGCATGGGCATGGGCAGATCGGGTGCTCTCAGACATCTCCAAGGTCCTGCAGGAGAGCTCTGCCCTCACAGCCCCGCAGGACTCCCTGCCCAACATAATCAGGTGTCTTAAGGTGCTGTCTGCTAAGGGAAGCAGTGCCTCATTGCCCAAGCACTGAGTGCACTGTCTGGAGCCTGGAGAGGGCTTGGGCACCTTGTCCCATGGAAACACGTCCAGGGCAGCGCCCTCCAGGTCAGGGCCTGAAGAAACCTCCCAGTTTCAGGCACTCTCTAGAGGTACTCCCCGCTTGCAGGCAGTAAGGAGCAGGTCAGAGAAACCCTGCTGAGGCCAGCAAACGAGATGCTGGTGCTCTCTGGAGGTAGAGGAGTGGATGGAAGCAGTTGCCTTGGCTCCTACCAGACCTACTGATCTCTCAGGGTGACAGCTCAGGACTCTCAGGCTCCCTCGCCAAATGCAGCAGCACCTTTTCCCCTTTTCCTGAAACAGCAGGAAACTGGAAGCACAGCCTCAGGAAAGCTCTTTAGCTGTAAGGTATCCCCTGCCTTGCTCTTCCTCTGCAACAGTGCCCTCTGAAATGCCCTGGGCAGCTCTGGCTGCACACCCTGCCTTCACCCCTTCCCCCTTGTCTAACATGAGCCCCTGGGCTGGGAGGCCTCCTGACAGACCCTGGAGCCTGGAGGCTGTGAACGCTTTCGGAGACCCTTCCCGCAACGGCAGCTGCATTGCCCTGCACCAAGAGACTTCCCGTGTCAAGGGCTGGAAAGGTTTCTTCCCTTTCTTCCCCATAGGGGATCCCCCATGACAAGAGTAGGCCAAAGTCTGCTGCTCTGAGGGCTCTGCACTCTTCTGTTCTCCTTCCCCCTGGGAGGTGACACCCCACTGTTTCATGGTCACAACAGCCAAGGCTGACACTGGTTTTCACATCCATGGCCAGCTCTGCCTTCTGTGAGAGTAACAGATGCAGGTGAGTGTCACCATTTTTGGCCAATCTGGCAGCTGTGCTACAAAGTCCTGTGTCCCAAGCTGTGTCCCAAATCCCTCCAGAAACCTCCAGGTCTGTTTGCATGCTGTTGTGGTCTCCTTCCAGTGAATGCCAGGGTAATGAAAGTCCACAGGGGGACCTCAATGAGTTCTTTGTCTCCCACCACAATGTCACCCTTACCAGCCTCTCCTCTGACCCTCATCCACAAGGGCTCACCCACTTTGTTCATCCCATAGAGGAGCTTCACACACCTAAACAGCTCCTTCACACTGGGGACACCTCCCTCCTCATCCTTCTGGCCTGTCTCTCCTGATGATCCTGTACCCACCCATCACAGCACCCCAATCCTGTCAGCTGTCCCAACACACCTCAGCTGTTATTCCCTCAAAGTGGGATGAAGAGATTGCATGCAGAGCTCCAGCTCCTCCTGCCTGTGCCCCAGGCTGAGGGCATGGGTGCATGTCTGGGTTGCAGCCCCTCAGCTGTGGCACCTTTGGGCTGAGAGCAGACTTGCAAGAGGGAAACCTGCTACCAAGTGCCCAAGGCCTCAAGTGTGCAAAGGCTTTGCTTCACAGCAGAGACATGCTGGAGTAAATGTAAAGAAGAAATGAGGTGCCCACAAAAGCGGCAAACCCTGCTCTCTCCAAGGCCAAAGAGAAACAGAGGTGGGCTGTGCAGTCTGAGCAGGAGAGGGGATTGCTGTCTGTGGTGTCTCTGCAGCCTCTGTCGTGGTGGTGAATCTTATCTCAGGAAGAAAGAGATGATGTTGAGAGTGCCCTTGGGTGTGGACATCCTGTGATACAGGCAAAATGAAAATCACCAGCCTGATCCATGATTGTAACAAGGAGGGGATGGTTAAACATCGAGTAGAACCAGCAGGGTTTGAGAGGGAATGCACACGAGTGGGGACCCTGGTGTGATGTGCTTGGTATTCATGCACTGCCCAGCACCTGCTGGAGAGAGAAGGGACAGACCTCACGTCAGTGCAGTGGTGGGATTCAGTCATGGGCCCAAAGGCACCAAATCTGTCTGAGATGCCCTGGAGGGTGCCTGTCACACAATGAGTCTGAATGGGGAGGGGGGTCCTGTATAGGCCCTGTGCTGTCCGTGTCAGCTGCATGCAGTTGGGCTGGAGAGCCCTGGCATCTCATGTAGCTCTGCAGGCCTGTATTTGGGTATTAAATTAAGATTCAGGTGTCCTGAATTAGGTTAGGCAATGGAGGGATGCACATGAGACCACTGCCAAAGGAGATGTAGATAATAGAACTGATGGAGAAGAGAAAGAGAGACTTAGCTCTCCTTGGGCCACATGACCGCATTTGGTCAGCTGAAGACCTCTATAGGCTGCCCTGGACATAAGCAACTGTTACGGGTTCAGTTGTCCTACATGTGGGCATCTGCTGTCAATTTACCTGGACAATGGAATTTCCCACCAGCCTCCAAGGTGATGCCCCCAGATGCTGCCCTGTCTCTATGGACTGCTGCATTACAGCTCAGAGTGACCAGCATGCATCTTGGTCACCAGGTGTTTGTGTCTGAACAGCTCACTCCTGGTCTCCATCTCCAGTAATTAGCATGGGAGCTGAGACAAGAAGCTCACATGCAGGTGCCTGTTTTGTGCACACCTGAACTATGCAAGAGGAATCCCAGCTCCTGGGGGTTGTGGTCTGCATGGGAGGGAGCTGAGACCCCTTCAGTAGTGTAAGAGAAACTACACTACTGGAAGTAAGTCTCTATCCCCAGCTGTGGGAGGGAACATCAGTGGTTACTTCAGCCTGTTTCACAGCAGGTTTCCCTGGAGCCCCAGGGACACCTGGAGGGAGCCCAGAGGGGCAGAGAAAGCGCTGCCTTGGGCTGGGCCTCTGCTGCTGAGCTGGGCTGGGCTCCTGGGCTGGAGGGAGCTGCTGGCAAGGAGCAGCTCCTCTGCAAAGCACAGCAGGGGGAGGGCACAGCCTGCAAGTGCAAGGGGACAGGAGAGACGTGCGAGAGATGTTACAGGCACTGTGTAGTGGGAGAATGCTGAGAGTTCACTGGTGGAGAAATCTACACAGTCCTTGACACAGTAAGTCTCTGGCTTCAGGGTGATACACAAGTGTCCTGGAGGGGCCTCCTAGAGCTGGCACATCTTGCTGCAGCTAGGATCTGGCAGGATGGTGCTCAGGGTTTCTTTATTGTGGAGAAGGACATGCTCCAGAGCAGGGCTTCCCTGCAGCACCATAAGGAACAGGGCATGAAAGCTCCCTTCTCCCGGGGATGTCTGGAAGGGTGGGAAGCTGGGTGTGCACTGAGGGGTGCCCAGGGCTGTCCTTCAGAGCAGGGTCCCTGCACTCCAGGGGCTGCGTGCTGGGGCAGGGGCTCTGTCGCCTGCCAGGGTCAGCACTCAGCCTGCCCAGGGAGCTCCCCACAATGCTACAGGGAGAAGCTGTGGGTGGAAGGTGTGATAGCTGGCAGGGCAGGGTCCTTCTGCAGTGGAGAGGGTGCTGCATGGGTCAGAGCTGCTCACAGCTCCCGATCAGCCCAGGGCATTTGCAGAGGGTCCTTTTGAAGAAGGACATTGAGGCAGTATTTACCTGAAAGCGAAGGAGTCTGTGCTTTGAGTTTTCCACTCTTTGTTGGCTGGGGGGCAGTGGCAGATGGGAATTTACTTCTTCGCTCTGGCGAAGGCACAAAGACCCCAGTTCTCATGAAGACTTCTCTGAGCTGCTCCTGAGCCCCTGCAGACACAGAGATGCCCCTGGGCAGTGCCCTGCTGCCAGGAGGGGCCTGCAGGGCAGAGCTGAGCATGCAGTGGGCAGGCTGGGGTCTGTGAGCACCAAAAGGGAGGAGATGTGGGGACAGAGAAACATCTGCCGGCAGGGAGAGCTCCAGGCAGCAGAGCCATGGGCAGGGAGTGAGAGGGAGCTGCTGCCAGAAATGCTGTGGGAGGGGGGGTTAATACACCCGCGTGCCATGACCTGCACTGCAGATGCCTTCCCCGGAGCAAGCCCCCGACCTCTTCTGCCACCCAGCAGAGCCTTCACCGCGAAGGCCATGTGGTCCACAGCATGAGTTAGCTCCTTGACAGATGGACCCCTGACGAACCTCCTGAGTACCCATCTGCTTGTCCCTGTACTGCCTCCATGAACAGGAGGATTGGGGAATTTCTCCATTTTTCCTCTCCTCTTCATGTTGCCTTTGTTCCCAGCTAAGGTGGGGGCTCCGGGCAATGCTGGTTGCAGGGCTGAGTGAGCCAACTCTCCATTCAGGTCACAGGATCCTTAGGACATTCAATTATTTCCCGGGGGGGTCCTGCTGGGCTGCAGGCTGCCTTCCAGAAGGGCACAGCTCTCCCATGCCATCTCTGTGTTACCTGGCAGCCCCTCAGTACTAAGGCCATGGAAATGCTGCTGGAAGGCTGTATGCAAGCAGCTGTAATGAGCCCTCTGTGGCCCTGGCTGCGAGGGGAGAGCTGAGATATTCCTCAGGTAGGATGAGACAGTAGGAACAGTTTGGAGACCTGCACTTGGGAGCTGGATTCACCTGCTCTCACCATTGTCCGCTTTCTTCTCAGGGGAACATCTAGGTATAATTGTCCTCCAGCTCACAGAAGTGGCAGCCTAGGGCAGCTGAGACCAGGCTGATGGACAGACTGGCTGTCCTCACTCTGCATGAAGGGATAGTCCTTTGGCTTCACAGAACCCACAAGGTTTCTCTTGGAGACAAGCAGAAATGCCAAGGATTTCTGCCTTAAAAATACCACTCACTGTGATGGGGCAACTAGAAGCAGATAAACAAAACAAAATCCCCACAGCTCTTCTCTGCAGTTCAGTGAATTGGGAGTGACAATGCTGAAAAGCTCTTTAAGACCACGAGTGGATTAACATCACTCCCAGTTTGTATTTCTCTCTTGTTGTAGGGCAGAACTGACTCCTCCAGAGCCCAGAGCAGAGCCCCCTGCTTTGTGGGGCATCCTCAGCCAGCACCCACCAGTGTTCACAAAAGGGACCAGCCAAAGGTTTTCTGAAAGGGGAGAGGCAATTTGGGGGGTTTCCATAAGAACTGGAATAAGTTTTGCTGTCAGATGTCTACCCTAACTTGTCACTGCCTTTTCCTCCTTGGACAGGTCCCAGTGCCCAGAGGAAGCAAATGTCCAACAGCAGCTCCATCACTCAGTTCCTCCTCCTGGCATTCGCAGACACACAGGGGCTGCAGCTCTTGACCTTCTGCCTCTTCGTGGGCATCTACCTGGCTGCCCTCCTGGGCAACGGCCTCATCATCACCGCCATAGCCTGCGACCACCGCCTCCACACCCCCATGTACTTCTTCCTCCTCAACCTCTCCCTCCTCGACCTGGGCTCCATCTCCACCACTCTCCCCAAAGCCATGGCCAATGCCCTGTGGGACACCAGGGCCATGTCCTACCTGGGATGTGCTGCACAGCTCTTTTTTTTCTTTTTCTGTGCTACAGCAGAGTATTGTCTTCTCACTGTCATGGCCTATGACCGCTACGTGGCCATCTGCAAACCCCTGCACTACGGGACCCTGCTGGGCAGCAGAGCTTGTGTCCACATGGCAGCAGCTGCCTGGGGCAGTGGCTTTCTCAATGCTCTCCTGCACACTGCCAATACATTTTCCCTACCCCTCTGCCAAGGCAATGTCCTGGACCAGTTCTTCTGTGAGATCCCCCAGATCCTCAAGCTCTCCTGCTCAGGTGCCTACCTCAGGGAAGTGGGGCTTCTTGTGGTTAGTGCCTGTTTAGCCTTTGGGTGTTTTGTTTTCCTTGTGGTGTCCTATGTGCAGATCTTCAGGGCCGTGCTGAGGATCCCCTCTGAGCAGGGACGGCACAAAGCCTTTTCCACGTGCCTCCCTCACCTGGCCGTGGTCTCCCTGTTTCTCAGCACTGGGATATTTGCCTACCTGAAGCCCCCTGCCACCTCCTCCCCATTCCTGGATGTGGTGGTGGCAGTTCTGTACTCTGTGGTGCCTCCAGCAGTGAACCCCCTCATCTACAGCATGAGGAACCAGGAGCTCAAGGATGCAGTGTGGAAACTGATGACTGGATTATTTTCAAAAGCATTAAACTGTTTGTCATCTTCTGCAAATCACTTACTGTAATTCGTTACAGGCCCAGCCTGCCTTCTGTAATTTTTTTCGGTGTTGGTTTTGAGTTTTGGGGTTTTTTTGCTTTGTTTTACTTTTGGTAATCTTGTCCACAAAGAAATGTCCTGATTTTTGGTATTTTTAATGATGTATGTCTATCCAGATTCTGTGTGACTCACAGACTGTGTACATGAGGAGCCGCGCTCTCTGTGTGTTTAATGAAAATAAAGGACCTTCCAGTGGCTTGTTAGTCTGAGATCCTGCCTCCAAGACTTCTCTGGAGCTGCAGGGGCAGTGCCTGTGTGCAGAGGTGGAGGCAAAAGGAGTCCCGGCACAGCAGCACTGCCAGGGAGCACCAGTGCTTGGTCTTCCCAGAGCTGCTCACTTTCCACTTCAGCGCTGTCCTTCTTAGCTCTTGTGTTGGTGTAAGGCCTGAGTGCTCTTGAGGCTTGCTCACAGTCCTGCTGGGTGGCCGTCCTGTGACTGCAGGCAGGGACAGGCAATGGGCACCTCTGTGACAGAGCTGGCCTCCATAACAGCATTTCCATCATACAAGGTGATCTCCTCAGGGCAGTGCCTGAAGCTTCGGTCTTCTTTCCAAGTGTCTCTCAAGAACATGCCCAGGAAAATGCCCAGGACAGAAAACACCAGTGAATAGCTAAAATGTGTGAGTGTGCAGGGTGGGGGCAAACAGCAGTGTCCTCGCACCACCAGGCTCCTGGGAGAGCCATGAAGAAGCAGCAGAGCAGGCTCTGATCTATTCCCGTGTGCGCTGGACACCCCAGGGAAGCTGCCCCAGGACAATCATCACAGACCTGCCAATAGAAACCACCGCTTCCAGCACTGGCCTCTCAGCCCACCTCCAAGAGGTCCTGTATCCCTCTATGGAGGGACACCAAATGACTTGTTCAGAAGTCCATGTTTGCATTGTAAAGAGGAGGCCTAAGCATCCACATCGTATGCATGTGGTGAGATGAACCCGAGTGAGCACAAACACAATCATCTGTTCCTGGGGGTGCTGCAAAGGCCTGTGGGACAGCCAGTGTCTTGAGGTCGCTTCACGTTGGGAGTAACATTCCCTGGGAAACCACCTGAATGCAGCACTGGGATGTCCTTCCTTGAACCGAGGTCCCTGTGTCCGTTCCTCATGCTGTGGGGCATCTCAGATGAGTGCAGAGCCGCGCAACACACTGCAGGGCTGAGGTGCCTGCCACCCTCTGGGAGTGGCAACAGGAGGCCAGAAAGACACTGTGACTGCTGCAATGCACTGCCTCTGCGTGTGCAAGGGAAGGACTCGCGTCTGAACACCCCTGTGAGTATGCAGAGTGCATGAGGCAAGCTCGAATATGGACACCTCACAGAGCCCCGACACTTCTGAGTGTGACTCCAGGAACAGCCCCCACTGTCCCCATGACGTTTCTCTCACCTGCCTTGGAAAGGCTCGTTGCAAATGCCTCTGTCTGCTCTATCACTCTTCCTTGGCTTTCTGGCTTGTGCCTTCAAATGTACAGTAGGAAAGAAGCACACCTGCGGAGCATCTCAACCCTGCAGTCAGAAGGGGTTCTGCAAGCACGAGCGACACTGCCCTTTGGAAGGCGGCATTTCTCACCTTTCAGAAGGCACAGAGCCCATCTAGAGAGTATGAATGCACTCAGAGGCACCTTCCTGTTTCACCTCTCTGAACTGCCTTCACAATTTCTTTAAGCAATTAACAAAGAAACAAATGTTTTTTCCATGTAGGTATCACCTCTGCTCACAGCAGTGTTAGTACTATTTTTGGCACCTTTTGCAGGTACTGAGTGCTTCCTGCTGGTGGCCACATCCTACAATCAGTGCTGGGCTCTGTGCCACTGGCTTCTCTCTGCAAGGCTCCTGAACTGGAAGGTCTGTCTCGAGTAGGCAGCTGCACCTTGGCTCGGGGTATTTATGCCATCTACAGGAATAATTTCATTCTTGTCCCAGATACAGGTCTGTGGTCCCAGTGGAGCGGACCACCTCTTCCGTGATTTCGCTGGAGCTCTCCTGCAGTGCCACCGTGACATTCATGCTGTGTGCTTTCATAACCTGCTTTTTAGAGCCAGTCCTCCCCTTCCTGTTCACACGGGCATCCTGTGTGGGCGTCAGAGCTGCCAACCTGGAGCAGCTCTCCCGCCCAGCATGGGCAGACAGAAGGTCTTCTCCACCTGCTCCTCTCACCTCACCAGTGCCACTGTTTCCTATGACACCCTCGTCATTGTCTGTGTGATGCCCAGAAGAGCCCTCCTGAGATCATTTGACAAACCCCTTTTTCTACACCATCCTCAGGCCCCTGCTCAATACGTTCATCTTCAGCCTGTGGACCAGAAAGGTTTGGGGGAGGGGGACACTAAGGAAAATGCTCAGAAAAGCTGTCAGCTGCACCTTGGAGTTGTGGGCCTGCAGGAAGAACCCGGGCATTCCTCTGGAAGTGGATACAGAGAGGGCTTTGGGTGTGGGAAGGGGCAGAGAGGTGCTGGTGGAGCTGGCCGGCATTATCATGACACCTCTCTCAAACATCTTGGAAAGGCTAGAGCAATCAGGGAGGTTTCAAGGTCCTCAGAAAAGGCAAATATCAAACCCATCTTCAAGGAGGTCTGGGAGAATCACAGGCTGGTCAGCTTCACCTCAGTCCCTGGGAAGGTGATGGGGCAAGTCCTCCTGCAGCCATCTCCAGGTACTTGAAGGCAAAGAAAAAGATTGCAGAACATGTATGGGAGGGGAAAGTTGGCAATGTTGCGTACCTGGACTTTAACAAGGCCTTAGACATGGTCTGCCGTGATCTCTTCATAGCCAGACTGGTCGTACCTGGACTGAAGAAGTAGGTGATGATGTGAGTGGGAGTTATGCAGGACGATTAGGCCCCGATGTCATCAGTGGTACGGAGTCCTCCTGGCAGCCCGTCACTTTTGGCATTCCTCTGTGACCAGCACTTGGGCCAACACTGCTGAATTATCTTTATTATCTCCCTGTGTGGTGGGATGGAGCGCACCTTCAGCTCCTTTGTAGATGAGGGCAAGCGGAAGGAGAGCCTTTGAAATGCTTCATCTAGGTCACCCTGTGTCCAGCAGAAGAGCTGGATAAGACAATGTTCAGGTCTCTTCCAACATCAGTTATTCTATGGTGCAAGGAATCGTTCTGTTGAAGAGCTCATTGAAGACAGAATAGGCAGAGGAAGGAGAAAAGACAGAGGGGCAGAATTAGAGAGACAAGATAACCCAATATAAATATAGTTCTTCTGAGCAATGTTTGAACCATCGATAAGAACATTTATTTTGATAAGGGGCTGCAGAAGACTATTCATGTAGTGAAAGAGAGCATCATCAGTTTGCTAGTACATACCCTTGGTGCTGTTTAAAAAAAAAAAAAAAACCATTGAAAAAAATAATGAAAATTCATTTAAAAACCTAGCAATGCTGGAAATGGAGACTTTTTCAGCTCTTCCAAAGAGTTCTTTTCTGCAGAGGTTTCAAGTTTGTCCTAAAATCTACATTCAGGCCTTGCTTCAGTTATCCACACAGAGGTGGTCACTGCCTCCAGGATGCCCTGGGGAAGCTGAAGCAGCCGTGTGGGAAATGCATCCCAGGAGATATGGGAGCCCTTCTGGAGCATGAGCTGGGATGCAGGCAGAGTACCTCAGGGGTGGGGGAGGGCATCACCTGCCGCCAGCACTGCTGGGGTGGCTGAGCAGGGACCTCTCCAGCACAGCAGCACACTGTGTCCCCTTGGCTGCTGGCTCTGAGGGCACTTCTGACTGGCCAGCAGTGGGCAGACAGACACTTGGAGGTCTTGAAAGCCCTTACGTTACTGTCCCCAACAAGATGAAAGATTTGGGAAGGTCAGGGGTAGCTGGGACTGGAAGATGGTAGATTTGGGGGAGGGAAGAGGGGCTTGACCAAAAGAAGTGAAAGATTTTGAAGAGGTAAGATCCATTCAGGTGATTTTGATGCCTCTGCAACACTGACTGTGAAAACATTCATGTTAGGCCTTTACCCTATTTCTAACCAGCAACCTTAAGTCCTAAGCCTGCCCCTAAATGCTACCCCTCACCCTGCAAGGAATCCACTGCTCTAATCCCTCACCTCAAAGTTTACCTCTAAACCAAAGTCCGAACACAGAACCCCTTACCCCTACTCTTACCCTATTGATCCCATAATCCCTTGCCCATACCTCCAGCATTAATATGTTGGCCTTAAACCTAGCCCTCACCCCAGGCCCAAACAAAACCCTCATCCACAAAGGTAGCCCCTACCCTAAACACTAACCAGACACCCTGAGCAGAACACCAAACCTACCCCATAAACCTTTGCCTAATCCCTAACCATGCAAGGTGAGCTGTAGTCCCTAAACCCTAACCTCAACACCTAAGCTCCAAAGCCATTATTTCCCGTGCTCTAATCCCCTCACCTTCAACCCTTTCCTAACCCTAACTTAAGCTGTTTGGCCCCTTGGGGCAGGAGGAGGATCGTGAGGTCCCAGAACAGTCGCATGGCACTGGAAGAGGAATGTGAGGTGACCTGTATCTGATCAGCTCATAGGCCACAAGGAGGAGATGGGTGGGAATGCTATGGTGAGGTCAGCTGTGCCTCAGGATCTCCTGGGCCAGCAGGAGGCACAAGGCCTTGAAGGTGGCTGTGAGGTCACTTCTGTCTCTGGAGTTGATAGGCCATTAGCAGGAACATGGCTAGGAATGGGACTGTGAGGTCACTTCTTTCTGCAGTAGCTGATAGGTCAGCCCTTGACTCATGGCTGGGACACGTGCTTTTAGGCTCACATCTGCCAGTGTCTCTGACAGACCAGCAGAAGGCACGGGGTTGGCAAGTTGATTGTGGGAATCCCTAAGTACCTGGTAGGCCCATGCAGGAAGAGGGCTTGGATAGGGGTTGTCCTGTCCTTTCCATCTGAGTATCCGATGGGACAGCAGTGCGCACATGATTTGGTTGTGCCTACTGGACAAGCTGAAAGGCCAGCAGCAGGCACGTGGCTTGGATGATCACGGTGAGGTTACTTCTGTCCAGTCAGCTGGTGCAGCAAGTCTTGCAGATCCCGTCTGTAGAAGGGTTATCCCATTTTGCTTCTGTCATCACTTTCAGTGTTTTCTTAGAAGAAAAAAATTCAAGTCATCCTTTCAGTAGAAAGCCCCAAAAGAGGGGGTTCACATGTGAATTCCTTGTTGCAGTTTTAGATAAAAGGAAGGACAAGCAGGTGGCCTAATCACCGGCACCAGGTGGGAGCTTCCTGCAGACTTCTCATTACAGTCAAGTTTATCCTGCAACCCAGCAATATGCTCAGCACAACACGGCCTGAAGGCCAAGCTGTACGCGGAGCACAGCACAGGCCTGGGTCTCCTCAGATTTACCATTACATGGATGACTAACTCCTTGAGTACAGTGGTCTTTTAGTAAGGATCCCTGAACTGCCCGAGGAAGGACAGGAAGAGGACGAGGCATCTTCTAGGCAGCTGGAGGAAGGGACACAAATTTTAGGTAGATAATCACTGGGGACTTTGAAGACCATGGACCTCTGCTAGAAGGCCTTGTTTAGAGGGAAGGTGGAAGGTGATCCCTGATGTGACATGGGGGGATGCTCTCCTGGACTTGTTTTTCACAAGAAGACAAGGCAGGACTGGTGGAAGATGTGGAGGGCAGCTTTGGCTGAATTGTGAGTGAGGTGGTAGGGTAGAAAACCCTGAGGGAAGTCAGCAAGACACATTGTAGCAGTGCTGAGCAGAGAGGAAGGATCACCTCCACCAACCCTTTGGCAGCGCTCTTCCCAACGCAGCCCAGGATGCCTGTGTCCTACAAAGGTGCAAAGCCAGGAGAAGAGAAAGCTTTGGGGAGACCTAATAACAGCCTTCCCACATCTTCTTGGGTATCAGCAAGAAAATGGAGCCAGGCTCTTCACTGTTGTGCATGATGGGAGGATGAGGGCCACTGGGCATCAGCTGAAACAAGGGAGGAAAATCCTTCTCCCCATCAAGACACTCAAGCACTGAAGCAGATTGCCCAGAGAGCTTGTGTCATCTCCATCCTTGCAGCTTTTCAAGCCCCAAATGAATAAGCTCCTGAGCAACCTGCTCTGAGCCCATCGCTGACCCTGCTGAGAGCAGGAGGTTGGCCTAGAGATCTCTTGAGGTCCCTTCCAGCATGAATGATTCTGTGCTTCCATCCACAACAGATCTTTCCTTTAAGATGGGAGGGAAAGCACTCAGGTTCCCAGTGACCATTGAAGTCAGCCAGAAAGAGGCTTGGTCAGATGATCTGTGGCTTTCTTGTCCCACTCCAGGCATTGTTGCCCAGATGCAGGGCTGCTTGGCAGCTACCCCTCCAAGACCCTGATTATTTCCTTTGCTTCAACTTTTCTTTCCTTTTTCCCTCTTTTCCCACTCACAATTTCTTCCCCTTCACCATCCCAGTACCCTCCCATGTAAACAGCACATCTCTGTATTCCCTTTTCCTCCCTGGCCCTGCTTTGGCTTCCTTTGCACACTCGTTTGGTGATTCTGAGCTTGTCATCATGGGAATTCCTGCCTTGGTCAGCAATTCCATTAAACCAGTACCTCCTTCTATTAGCTGTAGTGTCCTGCAGTTCCTCATGCTGTTTTCTTGTCAGAGGCACCACTAAGCTGGTGGGCCATCTGTACGTACACATTAACAGCTGTGCCAACAGAGCTTCACTCCAGAGGCACCTTGAGAAACTCTGGGATCTGGCAACAGAAACCTCAGGAAGTTTTACAAAGAGAAGCTGCACGTGCTTTTTTGGGGGTAGAATAAGCCCAAACATGAGGGCAGGCTGGGACCTGAACAGCTGCGGAGTGACCCTGAGAAGAAGGGCGTGGGCACTAAGAGGAACGCCATAGGAGCCAGTGGTACCTGCTCACCATGAAGAAAGCCAGCTGCATAGAGGGCTGCCTTGGTTGGAGCATGGGCACCCAGAGAAGGGAGTTATCATCGCCCTTGTCTCAGCACTGGTGTGGCCACATCTGGACTAGTGTGTCTGGGTGTGGGGCTCCCCGGTCTGGAGGAATGGGGAGGAACTGGAGGGGTTCTAGAGGAGATGTGGCAGGATGGGGTTTGGGGCCTGTGTGGAGAGGCTGAGGGACCTGGGCTTCTTTAGCGTGGTGAAGTGGAGGCTCAGGGCACTATAGTAGTAGAGTGCAACTGCTTGAAGGGTGTTTTCAGAGATGACAGAGCTTTGTTTAGTAGTGGGAAGAGAAGGAATCCTCCACAAAGAGCAGCTTGGAAGGTTCAGAGTGGATGTGAGAAAAAAGAAATGTCACTGAAAGGGTAGCCTTGCCGTGCAAGAGGTGACCCAGAGGGAGTCTGGATCAGCCCATGGCTTTGTGTTTCAAGGAATGGCCTGTGAGAGTAAAGAGCCATCAGTGAAGGTCTAGAAATGCTGGGGTGAGAGGTAGGTGGGAAAGCAAGAAGGATGTCAGCAGCCTGAAGGGAAAGAGGTGCAGGCATGGGACAGTTGATAGGACCACCCGCAGTAGATCTGGCCAAGGGCTCTAGTGAGGCTGAGAGGACCAACAGGACTGGGGTCTTTGTTGTCTTGCCTATAGCAGTTGCCTCTGCCACCAAGGCTGGTGAGATGGAACTTTAATTTGAGGGTCTCAGGATCTGCCTTCCCAGGGCCTGGGGGTCAGGGTTTGGCCTTTCTGCTTCATAAAAAAAAACAAAGGGTTTGCTCAGCATTACAGGCACCTGCACAAAGCCTTCGCCTACCTGCAATCATGGCCTCCAATTATCTGCTCTAACAAGTCCCTGGGGAGGCTTTGTCAGTAATGGTCCTCAGTGGGGCCCATTAATACTTCAAGGTACTTTGGGTTTAGCTTCTGACTTGGACTTCTTGAGCAGTTTGTTCAGTCTTCTCTCAGTATCTGAGGTTCATGGAATGAGCCCCAAATGCCCTAACGAGCTCTTTATCTTTCTGTAATTTTCTTCAAGTCTTCAAGACTTGTACCGCTAATTGGAGCTGTTTCATAGTGTAGTTAAGGAGGAAGATTTCAAAGTGCACCTAATACAAATTATTTTCTATTTTAAAAGGAATGCTTTATTACTGTTTAAGTTTAGAGAAGAGGTTATAGCAGCATTCTCCAAGTGATAACAATCCAGAGTGTCTCCTCAGGAGGTCTGGACAGGTAGGAGAATCAGTTCCTTAAGTTCTGACACTGTATGGACAACCTTGCTCCTTCCCTCCCAAAGCTCAACATTTCTGACATTGGCCCCCTGGGACTTGCATCGCTGTTCCTTACATCAGACTTCTGCCCTGAAGTCTGCAGCTGGATGCTACAGGTCCTCTGCACCATCTCCCACCTGCTCTCCTTCGAGAACTGGCTGCACATAGGCACAGAAGAATTTTTCCTATTTGCAATTAAAGAAAAGAAAAGCATGATTGGGTTTCATAAACAGTAAAACACACTCTGCAACCATATGCTCAATTCAAGCTGTCTCTAATGAGGTTGCCTTTCTACAAGGGATAATCTTATGAGAAATGTTTTAGATAGGTAGATACAAAAAGATAGATAGAACTAAAAGGTTGGCTAAAGAGATGATTAGACTACTGAAAGACAGGCCAAATTTACTCCCTGAAGCTCAAAGCAGCAGCACAGGGTGGGTAGGTGGATACAAAAAGATAGACAAAAACACAATTAAAGAGCTGGCTAAGGAGACAATTGGACTGTTGGTAAGCTTTTAAGAAGGAAGCTTTTACTCCCTGAAGCTCAAAGCAGCTGCATAGGTGAGAGGTATCTGAATGAACAAAGAACAAGGGGAGGAGAAAGCTGGAGAAAAATGGCAAGGGCCTTTGCCCAGGCAGTCTGCATCCGCAAAGATGACTTTAGAAATGGCCACTGTATCAGGACAGGTGCAAATATATGAAAGATTAGAGAAACTGAACAGACTGTGTAACAGGCAAAATGGTGGTAACGAAGTCACAGGGGAAGATCGATGTTTCTTTTGAATCTCCCTTTTGACTTGGGATGGGCAGAGGTCTCTTGTGAGTGAGGACAAGGCAATGTTGCACCCATCTTTGAAAGGGGCCCAAGGTGTGACCCTGGGAACCCCAGGCTGTACAAGCTCACTTTGGTGAGGAGTCTGCCATCAATTAGAGTCCTCTTGGGTGACTTCTCTGGGCACCTAAAAGAGAAGAGTGCACCCAAAAGCAGTCAGCATGGACTTACCAATGGTAAATCCTACTTCAGTAAGGCAGTGGTGACGGTAAGGAAAGCTCTCAGGTTTCCTGTGACCATGGAAGAAAGTCACATGTCAGTACAGTCAGAGCAGCTGCAGCTTTCTTGTCCTGCTCCTGGCTGTGTTGCTTCAGATGCAGGGCTACTTGACAGGTATCCCCAAACAGCCCTGATCATTTCCTTTGCTTCACCTGCTTTCATTTCCTTTTCATTAATTTCCCACCTCTCAAGTGCTACTCTTGAACCAGCCTTAGCCCCTCCCCTGCAAAAAGTCCACCCCTTTTCACCATTTCCCCACTGGCGCTGCCTTTCCTCATTTTTACCCACCTTTGCTGTTTCTGAGGTGGTTATCACAGTGCTTTCTACCTTGATTAGCAACTCCATTGCACTAGTACTCTTTTCTTATCAGCAGTGTCCTGCAGCTGCTTAAGTTACGGTCTTGTTAAAGGCACCATGACTCAGGATGGACATCAGCACATGTACTTTCAGTGCTTGACTGCTGGAGGTTCAGTCCAGAGGGACCTTGACACATCTGGGGATTTGGCCAACAGAAACCTGAAGGTTTAGAAGGAAAAGCTGGAGAACAACTCCATGCAGCAGCATGGGCAGTGACCACACCAGCTAGGGAGTGTCCTGAGGAGAAGGGCCTGCGAGTCATGATGGCTGCCGTAGGAGCCCGTGGGCTTTGCATTTCAAAAGGAAAATGGAGAGACTGGAGAGGGTCCAGAGGAGGTCTGCCAAGATGGAGTGAGGAGCATAAAGCAGGCGGTGTGAGGAGAGTCTGAGGGAACTGGGCCTCTCTAGCCTGCTGAAGTGGAGGCATGGGGCAACCTAGTAAGAGCTTACACCCACCTGGAGAGGTGACAGATCCAAGCTCTCTTTTTGCAGTGGCCGATGAAAGACACAACAGCCACAAACTGCCTCTTGGCAGGAAAATAGGAAAAATAAAGTGGACTAGGAGGAGCATTTCTGTGATCTCCACCTTTGGAATTCTTCTTTGCTCCACAAAGTCGCAGCCAGACTGAAGACTGAAATAGAGTCCCCCTGCAGTCTCTTTCCCACCAACCCTTCCAGGAACCTGGGCATTGACCATGTGCCCCAGGAGAAAAGATTAAGGTGGAGGTGAGGGTCTCTACATCATGTGCTCACAGGACAATTCAGGGTGGAAGGGAGCTCAGGTGGTCTGTAGTCCAATGCCCAGCTCCAAGCAGGGCCAGCTCTGAGGTCAGCCCAGGTTCCTCAGTAAATGTCAGCATCCAGAGGGAAGGTTTACACATGAAGCTGACATCTAGGCCACCATTACAGAAATGGAGACGAGATCTTTGGCCAGCTCACTGAACACAGCTGTCAGTACACCATGCCTCCTGAGATTCCTGGGAACATCCACCTTCTTGTCCAGAGGAGTGGCTTCCTTAGGCAAGTTTCCTGGCATATCTCCAGAGCATGGGGTGCTTTAGGCTGGAAACAGAACTGAAAGCCTCTGGCTTGGGTACTATCAACTTCATTGCTAAAGGAGAGGGAGATGGAGGGATCTCAGCATTTCCAGCTTCCTGCAGATTTAAGGCCTCAGCCAAAGGAGGTGAAGACAACAGTTTTGAACTAGCATAGCCTCTAGATCATTTCACTTGTGAAGGCTCTGCTTCAGTCATTGGCACCCAGAAACCTCACCTGCTTTTCATTTCTCTCCTTCCAAAATCTGACCAAAGGACAGGAGGAAAGGCAGCAGAAAGGCCCTTAGGCCTCTGTGAATCAGCTGGGGTCTGGCACTTGGAGGGCTACAGTGCCATTCCATTGCACATCCCATAGAGAATCAAACTGGGAAGTGAGTCTGCAATTCTGTATCAGTAAGGTCCATGGACAGGCAAGGCTGTGTCTATGGCTGTAGCTGGAGACCTGTACACCTCCAGCATAGATCCAGCTGGGGCTGAAACTCAGGCCTGGCTTCAATGGTCTCCTGGGCCCATGGACAGAGATGCAGGTAGAGGCCCCAGGTGAGGCTGGTCATGGCCATGAAGGCCTATGGATGCTTTCAGGGCCCTGACATGGGATCCCATGGGATCCCACCTGCCAGTGCCCTCAACAGAACAAATTCTCAGTCCCTGATGTGCAGGGTCTGCTCTCTGCTACTCTCCTTCTCCATTTCCCTGGGGATCTAGGAGACAACCATTTCTTGGTCACTACAGCCAAGGCTGACGCTGCTCTTCACATCCCTGATGAGCCCTTCCTCTTTTGGGAGTATCAGGTCGAGGTGAGCATCAGACTGGATGGCTCAGTTAGAAGCAAGAGAGGGGTTTGCAAGAAGGACAAGGTGCTGCTGAGAAAGTCCCTGGGGGAGGACAGCCTGTGACCCAGCCACACTGTGGACATCATGCTGGTGGCGGACCAGCAAGATACCAGCTCTGCAGAGAAGGACTTTGAGATCCTGGAGGACAACAAGCTGACCATGAGCTTGCACTGCACCCTCGCAGCAAAGGCCAACAGCCTCCTGGGCTGCATTAGGAAAAGCATTGCTGGCAGATGGAGGGAGGTGAGCCTTTCCATGTACTCAGCACTGGGGAGGCCCCATCTGGAGTGCTGTGTCCAGTGCTGGGCTCCTCGCTACAAGAAAGTTCTTGACCCACAAAAGCAAGTCCAGCAAAGGGTCATAAAGCTGTTCTAAGGGACTGCAGCATCTTTCATAGGAGGAAATGCTGAGAGATGTGGGACTGTTCAGTCTGGAGAAGAAAAGCCTTGGAGGGATCTTGTTAATGTGTACAAATACCTGATGGGAGGGCATGAAGACCAGGGAGCCAAACTCTTCTCAGTAGTTCCCAGTGACAAGACAAGGGGTGATGGACGTTTTCCGTCTGAAATCAAGAAAGCACTTTTTGACTGTGAGGGTGGTCAACCACTGGAACAGGCTGTGGAGTCTCCATCCATGGAGGTATTCCAAACCCAGCTAGAGAAGGTGCTGAGCAACCTGCTTTAGCTCACCCTGCCCCAGTTGAATGGTTGGACTAGATGATCTCCAGGGGTCCCTTCCCACCTCAACTGTTCTGTAAGTATAAAGGAGAAAAGTAAGACAGAAAGAAAGGAACAACAGGCCTTGGAATCCTGTGGAGAGGACCCACGCTGAGAAGGGGAAAACTGTCATCAGGAAGGAGCAGCAGAGATGAACCATTATGTACTGGCTGTAACCCCCATTTCCCATCCCACTTGTGCCTCTCAGTGCTGGAGTGAGTAGAAGAATTGGGAATGAAGCAGCAATGAATTGGGAATGAAGCAGTAATTTGAGCCTGGTGTCATGGTTTAACCCCAGCCAGCAACTAAGCACAACACAGCCACTCGCTCACTCCCGCCCCAGTGGGACTGGGGAGAGAATCAGAAGAGTAAAAGTGAGAAAACTCATGGGTTGAGATAAAGACAGTTTAATAATTGAAATAAAATAAAATAAAAAATAAAATAAAATAAATAAAATAAAATAAAATAAAATAAAATAAAATAAAATAAAATAAAATAAAATAGTAGTAGTACTAGTAATAACAATAACAATAACAATAACAATAACAATAACAATAACAAGAACAAGAACAAGAACAAGAACAAGAACAAGAACAAGAACAAGAACAAGAACAAGAACAAGAACAATAACAATAACAATAACAATAACAATAACAATAATAATATACAGAGCATGTGTTGCATGATGCAATTGCTCCCCACCTGCCAACCGATGCCCATCCTGTCCCTGAGCAGTGGTCCCCCACTCCTGGCCAATTTCCCCAGCTTCTGTACTGAGCATGACGTCATATGGTATGGAACAGGCTTTTGGCCAGTCTGGGTCAGCCCCCCTGGCTGTGCCCCCTCCCAGCTTCTTGTGCACCTGGCAGAGCATGGGAAGCTGAAAAGTCCTTGACTGGTGTAAGCAAAACTTAGCAACAGCTAAAGCATCAGTGTGTTATCAACATTGTTCTCATCCTAAACCCAAACCACAGCACTCTACCAGCTACTAAGAAGAAAATTAACCCTATCCCAGCCAAAACGAGGACACTGGGAAAAAAGAAGTTGGGTAGGGAATGGTCTTCAATGTTTTTATCATAGTTTCTCACTATCCAAATTTATTTTGACAATAAATTGGAACCTGGTAAGTGATCTCTCTGTCTTTATCTTGACCCATGACCATTTTAATCTTATTTTCCCATGTGCCTCCGCCCCATCATTTTGAAGAGGGTGGGTGAGTGAGTAGTTGGGTGGGTGTCTGGCTGCTGGCCAAGGTTAACCCACCACAGGACCGCATCAGGAATGCTGTGTCCAGTATGGGGCTCTCCAGCACAAGAAAGAAGCTGAGAGACTGGAGTGAGTCCTGCAGAAGCCAGAAGTGTGGTTGGGGCCTGAAGCCCGTTCTGGACAAGGAGAAGCTGAGAGAGCTGGGAATTTTTGAGAAATCCCTCCAAGTCAAACACTGGAGCAAGGACCCAGGCCAGCTGGTGCGATCTCAGTCAATGGAGATTTCAACATTTGCTGAGACAAGGCCATGAGCACCTGAACTAGCTGGAGCTGTTTGAGAAAGGGCTTGGCTGAGAGACCAGTTGTGGCAAGAGCCCTGGGACTTGTGTGTAATAAGTGTCAGTAGGAAACTGCTTCCCTTTTTATTAATAAAGGTGGTGGAGTTGGGTAACCACAGAGCCCCGGAGGAGGACAGAGGTGACCATGAAGCAAAGGTCCCTTCTCAGGATTGAGGTGTATGGCCAGCAATGGAAATGGCCGGTGTGTGAGAGGATTTCCATGAGACAGCTTCCCTGGGCTGTCCAGGGACCATGGCAGAGACCAAGCCCCTCTTCTGCACCTTTGGTGCGTTGCTTCCTTCACCGTGACGCCTGACTCTGCACTGTGAGCACCCTGCTGGGTGCCCCCACCCTGCACACTCACACAGCTTAGCTCTCCACTCCTGCTTTCCTCTCCCGGGCACTTCCCAGCCCAGCCCAGCCCCTCCCCAGCTCTCCAGAACCTCCCCTGCCCTCTCCCCAGCCCAGCCCAGTCTGGGCTGACCCCACAGCAGCATCCACCACAGGGTGCTGCAGAGCTCTTGAACTCACACCACAGCCACCCCCCTCTGAAGGGCACAGCAGGTCCTGGGGGGTCAGAGAGGGTTCTCAGCCTTCCCCATTAGCCCCAGGGCTGAGGACCAGCCATAGCCTGAGGAGACAGAGGCCACTGTCTCCTATTGTCTCCAAGAGAACCTTATTGCCAACTGACAGAAGCCCGTCTAAGACAGCCCCTCTCCTCCTCAGGCTGCTCCTGCTGCCCCAGTGACAGTGCAGCCTGCCCCGAGTTGGTGCATGCAGAAATCGGTCTCTCTGCCATTTATCCCCCCCTGGAAGCACGGAGTTGCTCCTTTGCTCTTCCATAGGGACGTCCCTGCACCCAGAGTGCCTTATCCCAGGGAACTGTGCCCATGGAGAACCCAAGCACAGCAGCACGACCTCGTGGGAATAATCTCTTCAGCCTCTTCCTGACCTCAGGTTTCGAAGAAGAGCCCAACTGCTAGATATCTGCACTGTGGAAATTCCCTTTTATTACAGAGATGTGACACAGGAGGCCACCTGTACAATACTGCTAGATGCTTGTACAAAAGCCTCGAGGTCAGACAGGCTGGTGTCATGTCTCTGGAGAAGTGGAGTGGCTGCAGACATTCTTGGACAAACATGGTTATCACAGATAAAATGCCCAAAGCACAGGAGGATCCTGATATGAATTGGAAATCTCTTGTGAAGAGACATGGGTAGCTATTGCTGCTGCAAGACTACTGATGGAATCATCTTCTTCAGTGCATCCCTGAGCTCCTGGTTCCTCATGCTGTAGATGAGGGGGTTCACTGCTGGAGGCACCACAGAGTACAGAACTGCCACCACCACATCCAGGAATGGGGAGGAGGTGGCAGGGGGCTTCAGGTAGGCAAACATGGCAGTGCTGACAAACAGGGAGACCACAGCCAGGTGAGGGAGGCACGTGGAAAAGGCTTTGTGGCGTCCCTGCTCAGAGGGGATCCTCAGCACGGCCCTGAAGATCTGCACATAGGACACCACAAGGAAAACAAAACACCCAAAGGCTAAACAGGCACTAACCACAATTAGCCCCACTTCCCTGAGGTAGGCATCTGAGCAGGAGAGCTTGAGGATCTGGGGGATTTCACAGAAGAACTGGTCCAGGACATTGCCTTGGCAGAGGGGTAGGGAAAATGTATTGGCCGTGTGCAGCACAGCATAGAGAAACCCAGTGCCCCAGGCAGCTGTTGCCATGTGGACACAAGCTCTGCTGCCCAGCAGGGTCCTGTAGTGCAGCGGTTTGCAGATGGCCACGTAGCGGTCATAGGCCATGACAGCGAGGAGAGAAAACTCTGCTGCAATCAAGAAGGCGAGCATAAAGATCTGGGCAGCACACCCTTGGTAGGAAATGGCCTTGGTGTCCCACAGGGCATTGGCCATGGCTTTGGGGAGAGTGGTGGAGATGGAGGCCAGGTCGAGGAGGGAGAGGTTGAGGAGGAAGAAGTACATGGGGGTGTGGAGGTGGTGGTCACAGGCTACGGCAGTGATGATGAGGCCGTTGCCCAGGAGGGCAGCCAGGTAGATGCCCACGAAGAGCCAGAAGGTCAAGAGCTGCAGCCCCTGTGTGTCTGCGAATGCCAGGAGGAGGAACTGAGTGATGGAGCTGTGGTTGGACATTTGCTTCCTCTGGGCATGAGGAAAAAGACAGAGATTAGTTAGGGAATTCTTCTCTGAGCAAAATCAAAGCCATTTATCCTAGACCCTTCTCTGTTACACAAACACAGTTTTCGTTTTCTAGGAGACCTTCCTTCAGCTCTGTGGCTGGACCTCTGGCTGGTGCTGGCCAAGAATGCTGTGACGAGCAGGGCCGCTGCCTGCTGGCTGGTGAGGAGTCAGCTCTGCTCTGCAGCAGTGGGTTCATGGGAACAGTGAGGGCAGGAGCCAGTCCTGGTGTTTGGCTTTGTCAAATGAAACCTCTCCGAATGCAGACCTTGTCAGCACCTGCCCTCTCAGTGCTAAAGAACCAAGATGGCAGAAATCAGTTTGAGAGGTTTGGGTGTTTTGACAGCTCCCCCATCTCACCTGGGGATTGTCCTTGGATGTCAGAAACCCTCAGCATTTCTGCAGCACTCAGGGAGAACAGAGGGAGTCCTGCACAGCAAGAAGGTTGCCTGTGGCTTAGTGCAGAGAGGGGAGCTGGTCTGTCCCTCCGTGTTGTTCCCAGCTGCCCTGGGCTTGAACCTTTCAGAGGTGAAGGGCCATCGCATGCCCATGTTCTCCTGAAAAGCCACCAGACACTGCTGAGAGCAGAGGGATCCAGCGCAGACCACAAAATGTCTCACCCTTTCTATAGGTCTTAGAAGCCCACTTTTAGCCAAGGACACATGTCCCTCATTGCACCAACCCAACAGCATTTCCTCAGCTGGAGAGTCTTTGTGTTCTCCATGGGGTTTTCTGATAAAACAGGTGCTATGGGACAGGTTTGCATCCTGCAGGGCAGCTGACAGCTTGGACGGTCACTCTGAGGAGACAGCCGAGTGTCCTAATGATGGCATCACTGTAAGGGAAAATCAGCTCATTCCCCAGCCCCACAGACTGTATGGATGAGATCTCCACAGGTGAGAGGAAAGCTGGGACACCTGTTCCCATGGACACACCTGCATGGGATGACACACAAGATCAGTGTGCGACTCTGCAGCTGAAACTCCCATCCCCTGGGGAGCCTGACAGCAAGAATGAAATAAAATAACAATTACACAGACAAGTGGAGAAACGAGGAAAAATACAATGAGGGTCTGGCTGAGAGAGGCAAGGGGAGAGGCAGCCGGGCACTCAGGACAGCGGTACCCTTACTCAGATGTGCCGGGCAGCTGCTCTCAGCCCCTGTGCTCTGCAGAGGGAAATGGGCCCATGGCTGAGAGAGGCACCAGGGCTCTGCTGGAGCTCTGGCTGCAGAGGAGGTGGCTTACGCCCTGAGGGCAGAGGCTTTGCTGGGTGGCAGACGAGGCAAGGGGGCTTGCTCAGAGGAAAGGGTCTGAATTGGAGGGGATGCTATGGAGTTTTCTGAATTCTCCCTCCCGCAGCATTTTAGCTTTTCATTTCCTCTCATTCCCTGGTCATTCTCCTGCTGCCGGGAGATTTTCCTCCTGGAAGGTGTTTCCCTGTGCCAGGTCTTTCCCTGTCAGGGCTCAGAGACCCCATCCCAGCATTTGTGCACGCACCTTGGCCCTACAGAAACCTGCCTGTCTGCAGGGCTCTCACTGGACGCATGTTCCTGTTTGCAGGTGCAAAAGGACAGGTCAGAACAACCCTGATGGGCCCAGCAAAGGTGATGCTGGTGCTGTCTATAGGCAGAGGAGTGGCTGAAGGCACTTTATCAGGCTTCTATCAGGCTTACTGATACATCAAAGTTACAGCTCAGGAGTCTCAGTGACTTGTTCAAGCAAGAGAGCTCCTATTGCATTTCTCCCCCCATACTCCCCAAGAGTAGGAAACTGAAAACACAGATGCAGAAAAGCTCTGTATCTTTACAGTAATCCCTGCCTTGACCTTCCCCTTGAAAAGTCCCCCAGGAAATGTCCTGGGGTCATCTGGAGCTGTGAGCAGCCCTGACCCACGCAGCACCCCCTTGACAGAAGAAGGTCCTTCTCCTGCAGGAGTTGCTTCTTCCACCCACAGCTTCTCCCTGCACTGCTGTTGGGAGCTCCCCAGGCAGGCTGAGTGCCGACACTGGCAAGAGACAAAGTCCCTGCCGCGGCACACAGCCCCCTGGGTTGCAGGGTCCCTGCTCTGAAGGAGGGCCCTGGGCACCCCTGCCTGCACACCCAGCTTCACACCCTCCAGCCATCCACGGGTGAATGCAGCCGTCATGCCCTGTCCCTCTGACTGTGCAGCAGGGAAGCCCTGCAACAAAGCACGTCCTTTTTCTGTACACTGGAGAAACTGTGAGAGTCCTCCTGGCAGATCCCATAGGCTGTGGTTATGTGACAGCTTTAGGCGGTCATTCCAGGAACCAGAGCTGCATTGCCCTGCAGCCAGAGACTTACCCTCTTCAGGGCTGTGAAGATTTTTCTCCAAGTGGGCTCTCCTCTGTCCTCCCACCCCACACTGCCTTTAACCTCTGTCACTTCCCTCGTCTCCCCTCGGTGCCTGCAGGCAGTGCCCTCAGCCCTGCTGCGCTTTGCAGAGGAGCTGCTCCTGGGCAGAGCTGTCTCTCTGCAGGGCTGCCCACTTGCCAGGAGCTCCCTCCAGCCCAGGAGCCCAGCCCAGCTCAGCAGCAGAGGCCCAGCCCAAGGCAGCACTTTCTCTGCCCCTCTGGGCTCCCTCCAGGTGTCCCTGGGGCTCCAGGGGAACCTGCTGTGAAACAGAATGAAGGAATCACTGATGTTCCCTCCTGCCGCTGGGGAGAGACACTTCTTTCCAGAAGTGTAATTTCTCCTCTCAGAGTCAGTGTTACATCTAAATATCCCCTTTTTTGGTGTTATTATTAGACAGGCTACCCAGACAGTGACAGGCAGGGATCTCCTTTACCCCCGCTGAGGGAAGGGATTCAGCTGAGTCAGTGGAGGCATCTCGTCCTGCATTCCTATTCCTAGCATTTGAAGGAGACTCAGCTCCCTCCCATGCTTGCCACAAACCCACAGGGGTTGGGATTCCTCTTGCCTCTGTTCAGGTGTACACAAAATAGGCACCTGCATGTGAGCATCTCTTCTCAACTCCTGTGCTAATTAATGGCGATGGAAGGCAGGAGTGAGGTGTTGAGATGCAAAACCCTGGTGACATCAGAGGTGCCAGAAGTGGTGCAAGATACATGCAAGCTCTGATGCAGCAGTTCATAGAGACAGGGCAACATCTCAGGGATCATCTATGGGCCTGGTGGGAAATTCCTTTGACCAAGTGAAATGACAGCTGATGCCCAAATACAGACCAAAGGAACCTTTTCCTGCTCATCTTCATGGCAGTTTTTAGAGGTATTCCTAGGAAGGATTGCAGTTATGTACCATAGGGAGAGCTAGGTCTCTCTCTTTTCCATCAGCTGGATTTACTAGATCTCCACTGACTATGATGGCATTTGTCCCACATTCATCCCCACGTTGCCTAACAGAATTCAGGGGATCTACTCACTTTCATGTTCCAATCCAGGCCCGCAGAGCTCCATGAGGTGCCGGGCTGGCAGGGACCACACAGGACCTACAGGAAAGCAATTCCCATTCAGGGTGGGTGTGTCCCAGCCACCCCAGACGGCATTGCAGAGAGTGGGATTTGGTGCCTGTGTGCAGTCGACTGATACAATCAGAGGCATCAATCATCAGATGCAATCAGAGAGGCAGGGTCTGTCCCTTCTCTACCCAGCAGCTGCAGGGATTGCACGGACATGAAGCACACCACACGGAGATCTTTACGCACTCCCTTGATGATACAATGAATGAAAAGACCAATAATTTTCACAGTGTGCTTGGATACATCCTATCTTCTAGGAGAACATCCTCCAAGCACAGCAATGGTCCATATCAAAATGCAATTGAAACGCGAAAAGGGGTTCAAGGGCACCAAGATGAGCTTTTGGTACTTCAGGAACAGTTAAAGAAGAAACAGAGCGAATGTAGGACCATCAGAGTAGGTGTAGATAGATCTGAGATACTCTCTGTCTTTGCCTCAGTTACCACCAGCAAGGTCTCCCAGGCCTTTGTGCTTTGAGGCAGGGCTCTGGAGGAGAACAACCAGCGGTGGATGGTGATGGAGCCAGGGCTTACTTGAGCAAACTACACCCTTAGCAGTGGATGAGACCATAAGGGCTGCATCCAAGGGTGCTGAGAGAGTGTTTTTCACCAAGAGGTGCCAGTTCATCATAATTCCAGTAAGAAAGGCACTTGGACTCGGTGAGGTATCTTTTAAGATGCTGTTTGTTAGAGCTAACGCAGTAAGGAGAGAATCCTGCAGATAATCTTAGGTCGTTTTAGATGATGGGAACCCCGGGTGGTGTAGCATTGAAGAGTCCTCTGACCCCCACACAGCATACCATGCCCACCCCACCCATAGAAGAGATTCCCCTGTTTCAGGAAACATCCATGAGGCTGGAGAATGCATGAACCTATTGGAGTGAGGTCCCGTTACTGCAGGGGAAGTGGGAAGGTTCTGTGAGACACGGAGGAGTGCGGGGAGAGAGCAGGATGGGTGTGGCAAAGAGTGTGTTACAGGCCAGAAGAGGACCTGAAAGAGCAAGGCGTGGTCATGCTAATGTGGAATAGTTCATGTTTTTATTTTAGGGCAGCAGAAGGAGGATGTGCAGTGCAGAGCTGGGATGTGGATCCAAATTGAGGACGCCAGCCAGTCTGGGACTGGGACATCTTAGATGATTGAGGACCATTAGCTGAGCTACTGGGGCCCCCAATGTCTTGAGGAAACTTGAGGTTTTCCTCGTCTTTCCACTTCTTTAGAGTCCTGCTCATTCTTTCAGGAACTTGGCACCCAAGGGCTCATTAACATGCAAAACACCCTAACAAGCCAAGTGTTGGTGCATGATTTTCCTTAAGTCCTCAAGTCTTCTGTGACTAATTTGAGATATTTCAGGAGTGCGCACAAGCAGAGAAGACTTCAAATAATAAATAACAACAAATTGGGATTTCTTCTTTTTCCAGTTGTCTTTATTTCTCTGCTTACAGACCAAGCAATACCAGCTTTCCCCAATTGGTACTGACCCATAGCATCTCCTGATGAAGCCTGACTATGTAGGAAAGGTTAGATCATTTCTGTCAGACACCATACAGGCCATCTTTGCCCCGTGTCCCGTCATCATTGTCAGTCCCCCTCACCCCCGCCTCCACCGGCCATTTCTCTCAGTGGCCACCTGGGATTTGCATCATGATTTCTCAAATCTTAGCTTTTTCCACTAAAGTCTGTAGCTGAACAATTCAGCTCATTTGCATTGACTCCCACCTGCTCTATCCACCCATGCAGACCATAACAGCCTACCGCTGAATATTGTGGGGGAGGATGCTGAAAGCCTTGCTGACCTCCAGGTAGAAGACAATCACTGCTCTCTCCCCTGTCCAGAAATCCTGTCCTTTCGTCAGAAAAAGTAAAAAGGATGGGCAGGCAGAAGCTGCCCTGGTGTCCTGGTTTCAGCTGGCATAGAGTTAATTTTCTTCTTAGTAGCTGGCAGAGTGCTGTGGTTTGGGTTTAGGATGAGAACAATGTGGATAACACACTGATGTTTTGGTTCTTGCTAAGTAGTTGCTAAGTAGTGCTTACACCGCTCAAGGACTTTTCAGCTTCCCCTGCTCTGCCAGGTGCGCAAGAAGCTGGGAGGGGGCACAGCCAGGAGCGCTGACCCAGACTGGCCAAAAGCCTGTTCCATACCATATGATGTCATGCTCAGTATATAAGCTGGGGGAAGAAGAAGGAAGTGGGGGATGTTCGGTGCGATGGTGTTTGTCTTCCCAAGTAACTGTTATGTGTGATGGAGCCCTGCTTTCCTGGGGATGGCTGAACACCTGCTGGCTGATGGGAAGGAGTGAATGAATTCCTTGCTTAGCTTTGTTTGTGTGCGCAGCTTTTGCTTTACCTATTTAACTGTCCTATTTTATTTTACTTCAGTTACTGAACTGTTCTTATCTCAACGCCTGAGTTTTCTCCCTTTTACCCTTCTGATTCTCTCCCCCATCCCACTGGTGGAGGGGAGTGAGCAACCGGCTGCGTGGTGCTTAGTTTCTGTCTGGGGGTAAACCATGACACCTGGGCAAATCCAGTCACCTTTCTTTCAGACACCCAGAAAGGGGATCTGAGTGGACACGCTCTGGGGCACAGCCTTCTGTTACCCTGCTCATCCTTTCGGCATTTTTGCAAGGTGCATGCAATGTTTAGGTGCTGCCAGTCATCAGGGAGTCCCCCCAGCCTCCACGACCTTTCAAAGATGATGGAGAGTGGCTTCACGGTGACATTGACCTGCTCACTCAGCTCCCTGGGATGCCACCCCTCCTGTCCCATAGACTGGTAAGGACTGCGTTTGCTCAAGCGACCCCTGACTTGATCCACATCCGCTGCTGGTTGTTTTCCTCCAGCATCCTGCCTCAAGGTGCAAAGGCCTGAGAGACCTTGCTGGGGAAGACTAAGGCAAGGGGGATAGAGTATCTCGGATCTGTCTACACCTGCTTTTATTAAACTCTGCAGTAGCCACACATGATCTTTGTTTTTTTCTTTAACTGTTCTAGAAGTAGTAACAGATCCTCTTGATGCCCTTGAATCTCTTGCGAGGGTCACACTAGGGAAGCTTTGGCTTCTCTAAAGCAATCCCTATTTCTAAGTTCCTCCCTGAGTCCCTGCATCCACCTCCTGAATGCTTCTTTTTTTCTATGGAGCTTCTTCATGAGATTGCTCTTTAGCCAAGCTGCTCTCCTGAAAGGGCTGGTTGTTCTCCTGCTTATCCATCTATACAATACTTGTACTTGGAAGATGCTTTTCTGAAAGACCAGTTCTACTGAGCTCTGCTGCCCTTGAGTACTGCTGCCCATGGGGCTACCACTAAAAGTCCCCTGAAGAGGCTAAAATCTCCTCCCACTATTTCATGGTCACTACAGCCAAGGCTGACACTGGTTTTCAGATCCCTGATCAGCACTCCTTTTGCAAGGACCAGATTCAGGTGAGCATCGCCTTTGTTGGCCTAGCACCTGTGCAAAGAAGTTGTCCCAAGAGACCCCAGACACCTGCTGGGCAGTATGCATCCTGCTGTGCTGCCCTTCCAATGAGTGTCAGGGTCCTTGAAGTCCCCAATAAGACCTGGGGTCACTGATCTGGAGATTTCCTTGGGTTGCTTAAATAAGTCTTTTTCCACTTCCATACCCCGATTCCGGGTTCTTTGTCTCCCACCAGGATGTCACACTAACAGGCCTCTCCTCTGACCCTCACCCGCAAGGGCTCACCCAACCTGTTGCACGTCCCATAGAGGAGCTCCATACATACGATAAGCTCCTGCAGACGGAGGGCATCTCCGTCCTCGTCTTCCTGGCCCATCTCTCCTGAAAAGCCCCTATGCACCATTGTGGCACCACTAGCAGCGTGAGCTGTCCCACCACACCTCGTCACTTATTCCATCAATACCCAAAATCTACAGTGGCACATGGGACGCCAGCTCCTCCTGTCTGTGCCCCAGGCTGAGGGCATTGACACACGTTTGGGCTGCAGCACCTCAGCTGTAGCACTGGGGCCAAGCTCAGATTTGTCACAGGCAAACCCAGTACCAAGTGCCCAAGACCCAACGTGTGCGAATGCTGTGCTTGAGACCAGAGGTGTGCTGGAGGGGATGGCAGATGGCAAGGTGAAGGCACAGAACAAGGAAACGCTTCTCTCCCGAAGGCCAGAGAAAAGTTGGGCTGGGCTCTGCTGTCCTGGCAGAAGCGGGCTTTTCTGTTTGTGGTGTCTCTGCAGCCCCTGGAGGGCCTGTGGTGGAGCTGAAGCTGATCTGAAGGAAGGACAGATGCTGCTGAAAATGTCTTTGGGTGTGGACATCCTGTGATCCAAGAACACTGTGAAGATCCTTAGACAGTGCCTTGGTTGGTTCATCAAGTGGGTGAATAAAGGATGGCTTTAAGGAGAACCAGCAGAATTTGGGAGTAGGCAAATGAGTGGAGATCCCGGTGTGATGTGCTTCCTGTTCATGAACCGCCCTTCACTGACTGGCTGGAGGTGGGCCAGACCCTGCCTCATGGCAGTGGTGGGATTCAGTCTCTGGCCAACAGAAACTGATTCTATCACACATGCATCTGGAGTGTCTGTCTCGCACCCACTCTGAACGCGGGTGCCTTTCCCATAGGTCCTGTGCTGTCCCCGCCAGCCGCATGCAGTTGTGCTGGAGAGCCCTGGCATCTCGCATAGCACTACAGGCCTGTGTTTGGCCATTGAGTCGCTGCCCTGAATTAGGTTAGGCAATGTAGGGATGTCCATGAGACATCTGCCATTACAGTCACTGGCGCTCTAGTGTACACAGCTGACACAGAAGATGGCTGATGGCTATGGCAACAACTACATCTGGTCCCCTGACTACCTCAATAGGCTGCCCTGGATCTAAGGAGTAGGGAAAAGTGCAGTTGTCCTAAATGTGGGCATCTGCTCTTGGCCAAAGGAATTCCCCACTAAGCTCAAAGACGATGCTTCCAGATACTGCCCTGTCTCTGTGAACTGCTCCACAAGAGCTTGCAGTTAACTGCACGTATCTTGGACCACCTCTGACAGCTCAGATGTCACCAGGTGTTTGAGTCTGAACAGCTCACTGCTGGCCTCCATCTCCAGTAATTACCATGGGAGCTGGGACAGCAGCAGCCAGGCAGCAGGTGCCTGTTTTGTGCCCACCTGAACTGAGACAAGAGGAATCCCACCTCCTGGGGGTTTGTGGCAGGCATGGGTGAGAGCTGAGTCCCCTTCCAGGCCCAGGACCACAGACCCAGGATGAGATGCCTCCATTGACTCACCTGACTCCCTTCCCTCAGCAGGGGTAAAGGAGCCCCCTCCCTGTCCCTGCCTGGGTGTCCTGTCTAATGGTGAGACAAGGAAAGGTGATTCTTATGCCCAACTCTTTCTTTATGAGGAGAAATGACTGCTGGAAAGAAGTGTTTCTCCCCAGCCGGGGGATGGAACATCAGTGATTCCTTCCTTCTGTTTCACAGCAGGTTCTCCTGGAGCCCCAGGGACACCTGGAGGGAGCCCAGAGGGGCAGAGAAAGTGCTGCCTTGGGCTGGGCCTCTGCTGCTGAGCTGGGCTGGGCTCCTGGGCTGGAGGGAGCTCCTGGCAAGCGGGCAGCAGTGCAGAGAGACAGCTCTGCCCAGGAGCAGCTCCTCTGCAAAGTGCAGCAGGGCTGAGGGCACTGCCTGCAGGCACTGAGGACAGACAAGAGGAGTGAGAGAGGTTAAAGGCAGCCTGGGGTGAGAGGACAAGTGAGAGCTCACTAAGGGTGAAATCTTCACAGCCCTTGACATGGTAAGCCT
The DNA here is from genome assembly GCF_047370975.1 of Nipponia nippon. NCBI lineage: Eukaryota > Metazoa > Chordata > Aves > Pelecaniformes > Threskiornithidae > Nipponia > Nipponia nippon. The sequence continues at coordinate 57,751 of NW_028262382.1, read as the reverse complement.
TAGGCTGCAGGGCAATGCAGATGAGTTCCTGGAAGTGTCTCCTAGATCTGGCACATGCCACAGCTGATAGGACCTGTTGGGGTGGCTCTCCTGGCTTTTCTGGTGTGGAGGAGGAGGACGTGCTCCAGAGCAGGGATTGCCTGCTGCACCATCAGAGGGACAGGGCATGATGGCTCCCTCCTCCCAGGGATGGCTGCAGGGGTGCCAAGCTGGGTGTGCATGCAGGGGTGTCCCGGGCTCCAAGCAGGGTCCCTGCACCCCAGGGGGTTGTGTGCCATGACAAGGACTCTGCTGCCTGCCAGGGTCAGCACTCAGCCTGCCTGGGCATCTCCCCACAGTTCTGTGGGGAGAAGCTGTGGGTGGAAGGAGTGACCCCTGGGAGGGCAGAGCAGGGCCCTTCTGCTCTCAAGAGGGTGCTGCATAGCTCAGCAGCTCCTCACAGCTCCAGATCAACCCCAGGACATTTCCAAGGGGATGTTTCAAGAGGAAGGTGCAGGCAGGGGCTACCTGGAAAGGAAGGTGCTTCCCTTAGTCTTCAGTTTCATGCTGTGGGGGTGTAAAGGGAAAAGGAGCTGCCACTTTTGAGAAGCAGCTGGGATTCTTGACCCATTACATGGCATGATCAGAAGGTCTGCCAGGAACCTCATAAACTGCCTTCCCCTACCCCTCAGCCTACAGGCAGCACCACCATCACCTTTGCTGGCAACATCACGGTTTGTCTGACCGGCTCTTTGTCACCTGCAAGCAGGGAGATGTGCCTAGACAGTGCCCTCCCATGAGGAGTTTTGTGTGGGGCAGAACCGAGCACACAAATGGTGGGATGGGGTCTCTCAGAATTTGCTGTGAGGAAAACAATGTGGGGCAGGGAAGCAGGCGGAAAAGGTCCAGGAAGCAGAGGGGTGGGCAGGGCAGAAGACCAAACTAAAAATGGCAATTTCATGGGAAGGAGAATTGGGAAAAGTCCCTGTCACCCCTTCCAGTGCAGACACCTTCCTCTAAGCAAGCCGCCTTGCATCCTCTCTGACCCAGCAAAGTCTCTGCCCTCGTGGCCGTGGGGCACAAGGCATCAGCCACCCCCTCTGCAGCCAGAGCTCCAGCAGAGGAGAGGTGCCTCTCTCCAGCCACGCACCCATTTCCCTCTGCAGAGCACAGGGGCTGAGTCTCACAGCCTTGCACATTGCTGTCTGGGAGGCTGCATGCAGGGCTGGTTAAGGTGATGACTTTCTCAAGTGCCTTTGTCTCTCTTCTTGCCTCTCTTGGCAGAAGGATTGCAGTGCTGCTCCTTCATTTCCCACTTGCACCTGTGCTGCTCCTGCTCCCACTCTTGGGCTCTGTGGGGTTGGGGGAGTCTCCAACACGACCTTTCAAGCCTTGCTAGGCAGGGGTCTGCATGGGAGTGAGATGCCCCAGGTCCCTTCTGTCCTGTGGGGCTCCAGGAAATGTGGGCTGTGGGCTTGGGAATCGAATGGCTCTCCCCAAAGGAGATCCGCTCTGTAGGACACTTGACCATTTGCCTGCAGTGTCCTGCCCAGCTGTGAGCTTGCCACCAGGCACAGCTGTCTCACCATCTTTGTGATATCTTTGTCTTACCCATAAAGAAGCCCCAGAGGTGCTAAGACTATAGAAATGGTGTTGAGCAGCTCTGTGTGGGCAGCTGAAAGATGCCCAGTGTGTCCTTGCCTAGAAGGGGAGTGTGGAGGCCACCCTCAGGAAAAGAGGGAGAAGTTTAGAAGTCTGAGCTTTGAGTCCAGACTCCTCTACTCTCAGGAGGGTGTGGTTTCTTTTAAGGGGAACAGATGACTATGATCATCCTCCAACTCAAGCTCATGCGAGTGCAGGGCAGCTGGGAACAAGACTGATAGACAGACCAGCTCCCCTCAGCCCGCACTAAGCGTCAGGGAATGCTTCTGCCATTCAGGTCTCACGATAAATATGTTGAGGATTTCTGCCTTTGAGGAAGACTCCCCAGGTAGGACAGGAGTATCTAAAAGAAAATAAACAAAGTGAAAACCTTGTAAGCAACTCCCGTTCATCTGAATTGGGAGAGAAGATGGTGTAACACCCTTATGCATGAGAGTGGATTTCATCTGACAGAAACTGTGAATATCAGAGCTGGTCACCCCCATAGGCCCGTACCCACCACTGCAGAGCACGACCGACTCTTTGGGAGCCCATGGGAGAGGCCTCTGCTCCTCATGGCCCACCTGGGGGTTTGTGAGAGAAATGAAAATTTCAGTTTTCTGCCTTGAAAAGTCTCTCCTAAATTCTCACTGTCTTGTCCTTCTTCAACAGTCCCTCATGCCCAGAGGCAGCAGATGTCCAGCAGCAGCTCCATCACCCAGTTCCTCCTCCTGGCTTTCGCACACAGGCAGGAGCTGCAGCTCCTGACTTTCTGGCTCTTCCTGGGCATCTACCTGGCTGCCCTCCTGGGCAACGGCCTCATCATCACTGCCATAGCCTGTGACCACCGGCTCCACACCCCCATGTACTTCTTCCTCCTCAACCTCTCCCTCATCGACCTGGCCTCCATCGCCACCACTCTCCCCAAAGCCATGGCCAATGCCCTGTGGGACACCAGGGCCATCTCTTACGCAGGGTGCATTGCACAGGTCTTTCTGTTTGTTGCCTTCATTGTGGCAGACGTTTCTCTTCTCACCATCATGGCCTATGACCTCTACATTGCCATGTGCAACCCCCTGCACTATGGGACCCTCCTGGGCAGCAGAGCTTGTCTCATCATGGCAGCGGCTGCCTGGGGCACTGGGTTTCTCCATGCTGTGCTGCACACTGCCATTATATTTTCCCTACCCCTCTGCCAAGGCAATGTCCTGGACCAGTTCTTCTGTGAAATCCCCCACATCCTCAAGCTCTCCTGCTCAGGTGCCTACCTCAGGGAAGTGGGGCTAATTGTGGTTAGTGTCTGTTTCACATTTGGGTGTTTTGTTTTCTTTCTTTTCTCCTATGTTCAGATCTTCAGGGCTGTGCTGAGGATCCCCTCTGAGCAGGGATGGCACAAAGCCTTTTCCACGTGTCTCCCTCACCTGGCCGTGGTCTCCCTGTATGTCAGCACCGGCATGGTTGCCTACCTGAAGCCCCCCTCCATCTCCTCCCCTGTTCTAAATCTGGTGGTATCACTTCTGTACTCTGTGGTGCCTCCAGCAGTGAACCCCCTCATCTACAGCCTGAGGAACCAGGAGCTCAAGGAGTCCATTAGGAAAGTGATTTCATGGCTGTTTCTCAATAGTGAGAAACTTCCCAGCACTCCCCACACATGAATCCCAGGCTATCTTGTTCCAGGCCTGTACTTTGTGGTGTTGGTTTTTTTTAATTATCATGATCATGATTAGCATGATCTTGTCAGAGCTGACTCTCTTATATCATCTCTGTAATAAGATCGGATCTCCCTGGTCCACTGCCTGAAGGCTGGGCTTTTGTTCCAAAGCTGGCGAATGGTACCTGAGGTACATACCCAAGGCTGTCCCGCACATGAACTGGTCGATGATGTCTTTACAGAGGGGCGTCTGGACCTGAGTGCAGTAACAGCGACACTGGCTCAAGGTGCAGAGCCAGACGTTCTTGCTGTCCTGGTGCTCCATCAGGCCTGGAAGATGGCTGAAGAAGGACTGGTGCCTCACACTCTCTTAATGCTGTCATCTCACCTGAAGAGTGGCATGGAGAGGGAGGCTGGGACCCTGTGTCAGAGCTTGCACTGAAGGAAGCATGACCCAGAAGCCATGTCGGGTCACTGCTGCCCTGTGGCCAGCACATGTCCATCAGACAGCCTCCCCTACCCTCTGCGTTGGCACACATTCCCAAAGCACCCCCACTCCTGGACTTTTGTACCTCTCCTTTCCAGACCTGGCCATTCACCATGGTCCAGGTTTGGGCTCATATTTGAAATGCAACCATACGGGGGGACCACCAAGCCTTTCCCAGGCTCACACATGCCCAGAGCCTGGCAGACCCCAGAGCAGAGCTGTCTGTGAACCTCTGTGTGGGACACAGTCGAGCCTGGGTAGGGGCTGGGTGCTGGGGAGGCTGCCAAAGCAGGAGGGAGGCAGGGAGATGGGGTATTGAGGTCTGTTGTGCAGACCATGCCAGGGAAATGCTTCCCCACCCTGAATGCACCTTGCCCTGTGTGGTGCCTGCACAGTTGGGCTGTGCGGCTGCATGGGGGGCAGTGGGGCTGGTGCAAGGATGGGAATGTGAACAGGAGACATGATGCTCCTTGAAGCTCCTGCACTGCTAGGACATAAAAATGACTGCCAACCCGTAGCCAGGCAGAGCTGTTGCCTCGGTCACTGCGATGACTCTGGGAACCCAGGAGACCACAAGGGTGGGAGGTCTGGGGTGGACACTTCCAGCCCCAGCTCTGGCAGCAGCCCCTCTGAAGACAGAGCAGCTCCCCACAGCCATGACAGGACTCGCTGCTGCTCATGGGCTTAGGGGTGTCTTGGAGGCTGCAGCCACTGGCACCACCTGTCAGGAGCCCCAAGGCAGACGGCAAGTGTTGGTTCCCTGCGCTGCAGCTCACGGTGCCTCCCCTCCTGTGCCACCGTCCTCTCTCAAGAGCACCACCAGCTGCATTACTGCCTGCCTGGGTGTGAAGGGGAGCTGCTGGAGGTCTTCTCTGCTGACCCCCATGTCCCATGGCTCTGTCCCAGCAATAGCTCACAATCACGACCACGGTCCTTCTGCAGTTCCATGTCTCTGCTTGGAGCTGGACACCACAGCCTGCCTGCATGGTCCCAAAAGATCCCAGTGAGGCTGAGCTTAGACAGGAGGTTGTGACTGTCCTTGGTCTGGGTAGTTGTGATGATCTGGGTGGGCACCATGAAGGGAAAGAAGGGACAAGAGACAACAAGGACAAGAAGCAGGAGGGGAAATTTCAGATTAAGACAAAGAAAGAAAAGAAGAAAAAAACTCTATCTATCTCTCTATCCACCTATGTATCAGTCTATCTCAGGCCAGGATCCTGGTGGCCGCCTTTGCTGCAGGGGCACATGGAGGGCTCCTGTTCAGCTTGTTTCCACTGGAAAACCAGGGTCCTTCTCTGAAAAGCTGATTTCTAGCCGGTTGGCCCTCAGCATGTCATGGTGGACAGTGTTTCCCCTGCCTGGGCATTTCCCTTTGTTGAAGTTTCATGAGGTTCCTCTCTACCCATTCCTCCAGCTTACCGATGTCCCTCCGAATGTGTCGCGAATGAGTAACTTAGAACACATAAGGAATCACCATCAAGGTGTCAGCAAAAGTGGTTTTAATATGATGTTGTAAAAGTGCGACTTTAGAAAGTTTGATGGCGAGATTCACTCTATTAATCACCGTGTGGAAGAATCATACAAAGGGATATTGAGTTTCCCTTTTGTAAAAGTGAGTACAGTGGGTGAGCAATGATAGAAAATCCAAGTACATGTTTCCTCCAGTATGCTAACGTACCCATAAGTTGTTGTAATTCTTTACTAGATTGGGGCATCTGCAATTGTTCTGTTTTACTTAGGGTGTTTGATGGAATTGCTGCACTATCTGCAATCCACCGAGCACCTAAAAATTTTACTTCTCTACTTGGACCCTGACATTTTTCAAGGGGAATGTCAACTTCTGCTTTATCTAGTGCTTGCCACACTGCTGCTGCCACTTCCCCCACTTTTTCAGAGAAAGCTCCTTCAGTCAGAATATCATCTATATATCAGCACAGTTTCACATCTTGAGGGAGTGAGACTGTTTGTAACAGTTCAGCAAGTGCAGCATGAGCAATTGTGGGTTAATATTTGAACCGTAGGACCGCACACTGCCATCCCGCAGGCGCCAGGTTCGGCCATTCAAAACATCGAAACCCAAAATATTTTCATTGTGATCTTTGGTTGCAAAGTGAGTAGGTAGCATGTGCTTCTCACCTGGGAGCCATAAATTCACTTTCACGGTTTGGCAAATAGGACTTGCTCCGTTCACTCCAGTAATTTTATCTCTTTGCCATCCAGGTTGTACACCCAGCATCTCAGCATCCGGTTGTGCTAATATTGAAATTTGTGCTCCTGTATCTATTAGAAATTTCACCAGTCATCATCGAGGACCAACTGGAATCAAAATATATGGCCCATTATTATTATTTATCCATTGATAGGATTCCACTTGCCAGACAGGAGGCCCAGTTGCTGTCCTGGCATTACTTGGTTTTTGGCCTCATGTTTTGCAATTCATCCCTAAGGGGGAGGAAAGGGGTTATCGCTCTTTCTTGGAGCGTGTAATGGCGCCGGAGTACTCGGAGGATGCTCTTTCATTTCGCCATCATCACATTTCTGAAATGCTTGAATTAGACTCAGGATAAAATATAGAAAAGTGCGACTTAAAAAAGTGTGATGGCAAGGTCCACTCCATTAATTACTGCATGGAAGAATCATTCAAAGGGAAACTGAGTTAAACTCGAGTTAAACTGATTCACAGAGAAACCAGAGATGCAAAGAGTAAGGAAGACCCTCCCAATGAGTCACAAGGTTGAGAGTAGACCCCCTTCCTTTCTAAACTCCTGATGGAGCCTAGGTGCGGCTAGGTCCAATCTTAGTCTCAGACTTGGACAACGGTTTATGTCTAAGGGAAACAAACCAGACCCTGCTCTGCTGGTCCTTCACGTCTCTCCCAGGAGGCCTGGCTGTGCGAGGAGACATTCTTGGGTGCCAAGGACTGAAGTCTCCCATGAGCGTCCATGACACTGCTGTGTGCCCCAAAGCTGCACACTCACACACTTGAGCTGTTCACAAGGGTTTTCCTCTCCTGGGCACTTCTCTGGGCATGTTCTCTAGAGCCACTTTGAAAGAAGACCTAAGCCTTCAGGCACTGCCCTCAGAAGATCCTTTTTCATAGAATCATAGAAGCGTTGAGGTTGGAAAGGACCTCTGAGATCATCGAGTCCAACCTCTTAACCTAACTGCCTGGTCCACCTCTAAACCATGTCCTTAAGCACCATATCCATATCCACAGGTTTTCTGAATACTTCCAAGGACTGTGATTGTACCACTTCCCTGGGCAGTCTGTTCCAATGCCTAACCATTCTCTCCGTGAAGAAATTTTTCCTAATAGCTAATCTGAAATGCTATTATGGAGGCCAGCTCTGTCACAGAGGTGCCCATTGCCTGTCCGTGCCTGCGGTCACAGGACTGCCGCACCACAGGACTGTGACCAAGCTGCCACAGCACTCCGACTGTGCAGCAACACAAGGGCTGAGAAGGAGAGTGCGGAAGTGGAAAGAGAGCAGCTTGGGAAAGACCAAGAAGTGGTGCTCCCTGGCAGTGCTGCTGTGCCAGGGCTGTTTTTCCTCTCCACCTCTGCACCAAGGTACTCCACCTGCAGCTTTACAAAGGTTTCAGGGGAAGGATCGTGGACAAAAAAGTCACTGCACGGTCCTTTATTTTGTTTAAACAGACAGAGAGCATGGCTCCTCATGTACACAGTCCATGGATCACAAAAACCTGGTGGATATTGAAACAGAAGCATGATGAAGAAGGACACTTTGTTTGTGGACAGGATTATTACAACTAAGAAAAGCTAAAAAGAAGCTACCAAAGAAATTCTCAGCCTATAAAGAGTTACATTATGAGTGCAATGAGATTTGCAGAAGAAGCTGGGCAGTTCATTGCTGCTTAAAAACATCCAGTCATAAGTTTCTTCAGGGAACCCTTGAGCTCCTGGTTCCTCATGCTGTAGATGAGGGGGTTCACTGCTGGAGGCACCACTGAGTACAGAACTGCCACCACCAGATTTAGAACTGGGGAAGAGATGGAGGGGTGCTTCAGGTAGGCAACCATGCCACTGCTGACATACAGGGAGACCACGGCCAGGTGAGGGAGGCACGTTAGAAAGGCTTTGTGCCGTCCCTGCTCAGAGGGGATCCTCAACACGGCCCTGAAGATCTGCACATAGGACACCACAATGAAAACAAAACACCCAAAGGCTAAACAGACACTAACCACAATTAGCCCCACTACCCTGAGGTAGGCACCTGAGCAGGAGAGCTTGAGGATGTGGGGGATTTCACAGAAGAACTGGTCCAGGACATTGCCTTGGCAGAGGGGTAGTGAAAATGTATTGCAAGTGTTCAAGAGAGCATTGAAAAACGCACTGCCCCAGGCAGCTGCTGCCATGTGGACACAAGCTCTGCTGCCCAGGAGGGTCCCGTAGTGCAGGGGTTTGCAGATGGCCACGTGGCGGTCGGAGGCCATGGCAGTGAGAAGATAACATTCTGCTAGAATAAAAAAGGTTAACAGAAAGAGCTGTGCAGCACATCCCAGGTAGGAGATGGCCCTGGTGTCCCACAGGTCATTGGCCATGGCTTTAGGGAGTGTGGTGGAGATGGAACCAAGGTCTGTGAGGGAGAGGTTGAGGAGGAAGAAGTACATGGGGGTGTGGAGGTGGTGGTCGCAGGCTACAGCAGTGATGATGAGGCCGTTGCCCAGGAGGGCAGCCAGGTAGATGCCCAGGAAGAGCCAGAGAGTCAGGAGCTGCAGCTCCCGCGTGTCTGTGAATGCCAGGAGGAGGAACTGGGTCATGGAGCTGCCGTTGCACATCTCATTCTGCTGGGCATCAGCACTGTCCATGAAGGAAAAGACAGTCAAAAGTTGAGATTAGACTACTCTGAACAAAATGTATGCCATTTTTCCTAGTGCTCTGCTGTGTGGGCAAGGAGACCAGGGGCTTGCTCTGGAGAACATGTCTGGCATGGCAGGGGATGTCAGGGAGGTGCCTGAATCCTCTTTCCCACAGCATTTCTGGGAGCAGCTCGCCTCTCACTCCCTGCCCTTCTGCTGCCTGGAGTTGTCAGTGCTACGAGCTTCTCTGTCCCCACGTCTCCTCCCTGTCAGTGCTCACAGACTCCATCCAACTCGCTGTGTGCTCAGCTCTGCCCTGCAGACCCCTCTTGGCAGCAAGGCACTGCCCAGGGGCATCCTGTGTGTGCAGGGGCTCAGCAGCAGCTCAGAAAAGTCCTAACCAGAACCGGGGTCTCAGTGCCTTCTCCAGAGTGGAGAAATAAATTCCCATCTCCCACTGCCCACCCAGACCACCAAGAGTGGAAAACTGAAAGCACAGACTCCTTCACTTTCAGGAAAATGTGGCTTTGATGTCATCCTTGAAAGTCCCAAGAGTCCCAAGTCCTTGAGACCCAAGAGAGCAGAAGACTGGGTGGCCCATTTAGAAGCTGACCAACACACAAGGCACCATCTAACCTGTAACACGTCCCATAGAGACCCTCCATATATCTGAGCTGCCCTCACATCACACGGGGCATCCCCCACTTCTCATCTCCCCTGTCAGTCTCTCCTCAAGATGTTGTATCTCCAGCAACCACAAAAGCCATGGGAGCTGTCCTTCCCCACCTCAGCTCTTATTTCTCTGATGTCACAGCTCTGTGATGGCACAGGGGGCTCCTGCTCTCTGTGCCCCAGGCTGTGCGTTTTGGTGCCCATTTGGGCTGCAGCACCTCAGATGTGGCACCAGAGCCAAGGGGAGACTTGTCACATGGAAACCTGGTCCCCAGAGATGGGACCCCGTGTGTGGCAAGGCTTTGCTTCCCAGCAGAGGCACACTGGAGTGGGTGGCAGGTGGTGCCATAATGGTGGATGAGGTTCCCACACCGAGAGCAAAAGCTGCAGTCCCCAAGGGCAGAGAGAAAGAGGCCTGGGCTGTGCAGCCCTGGCAGGAGAGGGCTTTGCTGTCCCAGGTGACTCTGCAGCAGCGTGGGGCCTGTGCCAGAGGTGGAGCTGATCTGCAAGAAGGACAAGGTGGTGCTGAGAAAGTCCCTGAGGGAGGGCAGCCTGTGATCCAGCCACACTATGGATGTCATGCTGAGGGCTGACTGGTGAGTGGTGACTGGAGGTGACCCTTCCCCTCCACTCAGCACTGGCGAGGCCCCATCTGGAGTGCTGTGTCCAGTGCTGGGCTCCTCACTACAATAAAGTTCTTGACCTACGAAAGCAAGTCCAGCAAAGGGCCATAAAGCTGGTTTAAGGGACTGCAGCATCTTTCATAGGAGGAAATGCTGAGAGATGTGGGACCGTTCAGTCTGGAGAAGAAAAGGCTCAGAGGGATCTTGTTAATGTGTCCAAATACCTGATGGGAGGGCATGAAGACCAGGGAGCCAAACACTTCTCAGTAGTTCCCAGTGACAAGACAAGGGGCGATGGACACAGCCAAAAACACATGAAATGCCATCTGAACCCAAGAAAGCACTTTTTGACTGTGGAGGTGGTCAGCCACTGGAACAGGATGCCCAGAGAGGCTGTGGAGTCTCCATCCATGGAGATATTCCCAACCCAGCTAGACAAGGTGCTCAGCAACCTGCTCTAGCTGACCCTGCCTCAGCTGGGGGGTTGAACTACAGGATCTCCAGAGGTCCCTTCCAATCTCAACATTTCCGTCATTCAGTGAGTATGAAGGAGAAAAATAAGACAGAAAGAAAGGAACAACACCTAGCCTTGACCACAAGTATGGTGGGATCCCATGGAGAGGATGGAAGCTGGAGCAGGGGAGAAGTGTGAGGAGGAAGGAGCAGGAGAGATGTTCTGTAGTGACTGTTAACCACCTCTTCACCATCCCCCCTGCTCCTCGTGGTGTTGGGGTAGGTAGAAGAACTGGAAACAATGGAGTAATGTGAGCGTGGGAGAAAGCGTGAGGGGAATGGTCTTTAATATTTTTCTTATTGTTTCTCACAATCCAAATCTTTTTATAATTGGCAACAAATGAATTTGATCTTCCCTAAGTCAATGGGTCTTTGCCCATGATGGTAATCGGTAACTGATCTCCTTTACTTTATTTTGACCCATGAGTTATTCCATCTTATTTTCTCCCTTTGTCCTGCTGAGGCAGGGGAGGGAGTGAGCAGCTGGGTGGGTGTCTGGCTGCTGGCCAAGGCTAACCCACTACAGAAGCACCACATCAGGACTGCTGCATGCAGCATGGGGCTTCCCAGCAGAAGAAAGACCCTGACAGACTGGAGCAAGTCCTGCAGAGGCCAGAAGGGTGGCTGGGACCTGGAGCACATTATGGACAAGGAGAGGCTGAGAGAGAGGGGTTCCTTAGAAATCATTCAGAACAAAGCACAGGAGCAAGAACCCACCCCGGTTGGTGGGATCTCAATAAATGGAGATATTCAGTATTTGTTGAGACAAGGCCATGAGCACCTGTTCAAGCTGGATCTGTCTGAGAACTGGCTTGGCTGAGCGACCAGCTGTGGCAAGAGCTCTGGGGCGTGTTTGCAATAAGTGTCAGTAGGAAACTGCTTCCCTTTTTCTTAATACTGGTGGTGGAGTTAGGCATCACAGAACCCCGGGGGGGGATGGGGCTGACTCTGCAGGAAACGTCCCTTCTCAGGGCTGGGGTGTACAAACAGAGATGGAAATGGCCGGTGTGTGGCACTGTTCTGGGACAGTTTTCCCAGGGCAGCTTCCGCAGGGTGTCCAGGGAACATGGCACAGACCTGGCCTCTCTCTTCTGCACCTTCGGTGCCTTGCTTCCTTCACCATGATGCCTGACTCTGCACTGTCAGCACCCTGCTGGCTGCCCCCACCCTGCACACTCACACAGCTTAGCTCTACACTGCTGCTTTCCTCTCCCGGGCACTTCCCAGCCCAGCCCCTCCCCAGCTGTCCCCCCCTCCCCTGCCCTCTCCCCAGCCCAGCCCAGCAAAGCAGCTCAGTCTGGGCTGGCCCCACGGCAGCGCCCATTGCAGGGTGCTGCAGATCTCTGGGCACTCACCCCACAGCCTCAGCCCCTCTGAAGCGGACAGCAGCTGCTGGGGAGAAGAGAGGGGGGGTTCAGGCTCCCAGTCAACCCCAAGGCTGGTGCTGGCCCCAAGGCCATGAGGAAACAGGCTAGGCGCTCTCTGGCTCTCCTGAATTCCTATTGTATGTGACGCCCAACACTGACTGAATTTACCCCCTCCTCTGACCCCACCAGCTCCAATCCCCAGGACGGCATGAGAGTCCTGGGGCTCCTCAGGCAGCTCCTGCATCTCTCCACTCTCCCTGCCCTCTGCCTGCTGGGCTCCTACTGACTCCCATGGCAGAGTCCTGGTTTTGCATACCACAGTTTAATCATAGAATCATAGGATTGTTAAGGTGGGAAAGGACCCCAGAGAGCATCGAGTCCAACCTCTTAACCTCACTGCCTGGTCCACCTCTAAGCCATGTCCCTAAGCACCACATCCACACATTTTTTGAATACTTCCAGGGACTGTGATTGTAGCACTTCCCTGGGCAGTCTGTTCCAATGCCTACCCACTCTCTCTGGGAAGATTTTTTTCCTAATACCTAATCTAAATCTCCCCTGGCACAACTTGAGCCCATTTCCTCTTATCCTATGACTTGTTACTTGGGAGAAGAGACCGAGCCCCGTCTCACTGCAACCTCCTTTCAGGCAGTTGTAGAGAGCAATAAGGTCTCCCCTCAGCCTCCTCTTCTCCAAACTAAACAACCCCTACTCCCTCAGCTGCTCCACGTAAGACTTGTGCTCTGGACACTTCAACAGCTTCACCAGCTTCATGTTTTGCTTTTGGGGGGGGGGGGTTCAAATCTGAGGGCCTTTCATCTTCTGAGCCTCCATTCATTCCAACCCCAGGGCACGTGGGGAGTCCCCATCCTCTCCTCTCCTCACCCCTCCAAATTCATTTCCAGAGAGCCTGGTATATGCCACCACTCCTGTCATACATGAAGAAACCTGAGGAGAGAATGGGAGCTCATGGACCATCTCCCCTGCCCCTGGACACCAAGAAGAGAGCTTTTAAATTCAGAGTATTTGGCTCCTTGGAACGCAATAGTACCATGAGCTTAACTCCCAAAACACTGAGAACACAAGGAGATCAGACTCTTCAAAAAAACACTTCCTTGGACATTTTCTTGGCAGCAGCTTTGGAGGAAGAGCCCAGCCTTCAGGCACTGGACCTGGGAGATTCTGTTTTATTGAAGAGCTGCTATTGTACATGCCACATAGCACACAGTGTTGTGCAACAGTCAGACACAATAAGATCAAGCCTCAAGACAAGGAGTATAAGCCCAGAAAATTATCTATAAGCAGGATTATTGCGAGAGAAGAAAACAGACTCCTGGCCTAAGAAAGACTCTGGGAAATGTGATGAGAAAGGAAGGCAGGTTATTCTCGATGAAACAGCGGCCATTGGGTCATTTTCCATAGGGCATCCTTGAGCTCCTGGTTCCTCATGCTGTAGATGAGGGGGTTCACTGCTGGAGACATCACACTGTACAGCACTGCCACCACTAAGTCAAGAACTGGGGAGGAGATGAAGGAGGACTTCAAGTAGGCAAACATGGCAGTGCTGACAAAGAGGGAGACCACGGCCACGTGAGGGAGGCACGTGGAAAAGGCTTTGTGCCGTCCCTGCTCAGAGGGGATCCTCAGCACAGCCCTGAAGATCTGCACATAGGACACCACAAGGAAAACAAAACACCCACAGACTAAACAGGTAGTAACCACAAGGACCCTAACTTCCCTGAGGTAGGCACCTGAGCAGGAGAGCTTGAGGATGTGGGGGATTTCACAGAAGAACTGGTCCAGGACATAGCCTTGGCAGAGGGGTAGCGAAAATGTGTTGGCAGTGTGCAAGAGAGCATGGAGAAACCCAGTGCCCCAGGCAGCTGCTGCCATGTGGACACAAGCTCTGCTGCCCAGCAGGGTCCTGTAATGCAGGGGTTTGCAGACGGCCACATAGCGGTCGTAGGCCATGACAGTGAGAAGAAAATACTCTCCTCCAATGAAAAAGACAAAGAAAAAGAGCTGTGCAGCACATCCCAAGTAGGAGATGGCCATGGTGTTCCAATTCCACAGGGAATTGGCCATGGCTTTGGGGAGAGTGGTGGAGATGGAGGCAAGGTCTAGGAGGAAGAAGTACATGGGGGTGTGGAGGTGGTGGTCACAGGCTATGGTGGTGATGATGAGGCCGTTGCCCAGGAGGGCAGCCAGGTAGATGGCCAGGAAGAGGCAGAAGATCAGGAGCTGCAGCTCCTGCCTGTGTGCGAATGCCAGGAGGAGGAACTGGGTGATGGAGCTGCTGCTGGACATCTGCTGCTTCTGGGCATGGAAAGTGCCAAAGGAGAGAAAAGAGAAAAATTCAGAGAAGCTTCTCTGAGCCAGATTTCATTCATTCATTCATTGTGCAATACCTAAGGGTGTTTTTCTTTCCTGGGGGGCTGTTACACAGCTCCGAGGCTTCAGCTCTGGTTTGTGCTGGCTGAGTGTGCTGTGCAGAGCCGTGCCCTCTCCCCGGGGGCTCCGGAAGGGTCAGCCCTGCTTTCCAGCAAGGACCCATGGAGGCAGCAACAGCCCCGGGTGTTTGGAGGGAGGCTTCCTGGGGAGGAGTTCCCTGTGCTGCACTAGAGCGGAGGGCAAAAAGCCCAGAAGGACGCTTTCTTCCCCAGAGGAAGGTGGGAGATGAGGCGCAGCAAATATGTTGTGTTATACTGTGGTTTAGTATTCAGACACCCCCATCCCACTTGGGAAATGGTCTTGGAAGGGCTGACATTCCCCTGTTGCCCCGTTGCTCTCAGTGCAAACCTGCGTCAGTGCTCCCATGCAGGAGGGCTGCTCTGTCCATCAGCCTGGTGCCCAGCTGCTCTGGGCTTGCACCGCTCTCAGCTGCAGGACGACTGCACCCAGACGTTGCTCTGGAAAAGACACTGGAGTGTCCTGGGAGCAGAGGGGTCCTGTTCCAGGTGCAGAGTTCAAAACACCTCTCCTTTCCAGCACAGCTCTGCGGAGTATGAGGAAGAGGACAGGGCAAGGATGCTGATTGGCATGGGCAGATCGGGTGCTCTCCGACATCTCCAAGGTCCTGCAGGAGAGCTGTGCCCTTCTGGAGGGATGCTCACAGCCTCGCAGGACTCCCTGCCCAGCATAATCAGGTGTCTTAAGGTGCTGTCTGCTAAGGGAAGCAGTGCCTCATTGCCCAAGCACTGAGTGCAGTGTCTGGAGCCTGGAAAATGAAGAGAGGGCTTGGGCACCTTGGTCCCATGGAAACACCTCCAGGGCAGCGCCCTCCAGGTCAGGGCCAGAGCAGGCACTCCCCACCCCCACCCCTTGCCCCACACCACCACCGTTACTGCCAGGGACCCCACGAGCAGGAAGAAGAGCAGCACAAGCAGGGGGAGGAACAAAGAAGAACGCTGTGACTCTCCTCCTAAGGGAAGCAAGGAGAGGAGAGGCGTCCGGGCACTCAGGAAAGCCTTCTCCTTCCCCAGCAGAGCACAGCACCTCCCAGTCAGCAAAAGCGCAGGGCAGTCGCTCTCAGCCCCTTTGCCCTGCAGAGGGAAGCGGCCACGTGTCAGGAGAGATGCCCCTCTGCTGTGCCAGAGCTCTGGCTGCAGAGGAGGCAACTCCTGCCCTGGACCACACAGCCTTGAGGGCAGAGGCTGTGCTGGGTGGGAGACGAGAGCAGGGGTCTTGCTCAGAGGAAGGTGTCTGCATTGGAGGGCATGACAGGGAGCTTCCCAAATTCTCCCTCCCATGCCATTTGGGCTTGGAGGTTCCTAGAGCTCTCTGCCCATGTCTCTGCTGCCTGGAGCTATCCCTGCCGGGAAATGTTTCTCTGCCCTCCAGTTTTTCCCTGTCAGGGATCACAGAACCCATCACCCACTCCTGTCTGCTCAGCTCTGACCTGAAGTTCCAGGCACTCTCTGGTGGTACTCCCCGCTTGCAGGCAGTAAGGAGCAGGTCAGAGAAACCCTGCTGAGGCCAGCAAAGGTGATGCTGGTGCTCTCTGGAGGTAGAGGAGGGGATGGAAGCAGTTGCCTTGGCTCCTACCAGACCTACTGATTTCTCAGCGTGGCAGCTCAGGACTCTCAGGCTCCCTCGCCAAACGCAGCAGCGCCTTTTCCCTTTGTCCTGAAACAGCAGGAAACTGGAAGCATGGCCTCAGGAAAGCTCTTTAGCTGTAAGGTATCCCCTGCCTTGCTCTTCCTCTGCAAAAGCCCCCTCTGAAATGCCCTGGGCAGCTCTGGCTGCACACCCTGCCTTCACCCCTTCCCCCTTGTCTAACATGAGCCCCTGGGCTGGGAGGCCTCCTGACAGACCCTGGAGGCTGGAGGCTATGTACGCTTTAGGAGACCCTTCCCGCAATGGCAGCTGCATTGCCCTGCACCAAGAGACTTCCCGTGTCAAGGGCTGGAAAGGCTTCTTCCCTTGCAGCTCTCCTCTCTCCTCCCACTCCAGCCTGCCTTTAATCTCGCTCTGCCCTACTCCTTTGCCCAGAGCCCTGCTGCGCTTGGCAGAGGAGTTGCTCCTTGGCAGAGCTGTCTCTCTGCACTGCTGCCTGCTTCCCAGGAGCTCCCTCCACCCCAGGAGCCTGTCTCAGCCCCGGAGGAGGGCACCTGCCCAAGACGTCACTTTCTCTGCCCCCCACCCCACTCGGCGCTCCCTCCAGGTCTCCCTGCGGCTCTCCAGGAACCTGGTTGCAGCAATGTCCTTTCTCCTCTCCCAGACACAGTTAGGTCTGAGAATCCCCCTGCCTTGGCCCATCATGAGGCAGGACACCTGGACACTGCCAGGGAGGCATCTCCTTTAGCCATGCTGAGGGAAGGCAATCAGCTGAGTCAATGGAGGCATCTCATGCTGGATTTGTAGTGCTGGGGCTGGAAGGGACCTCAGCTCCCTCCCAGGCCTGCCACAAACCCCCAGGAGGTGCGATTCCCCTTGCTTCGGTCATGGCGCCTGTTACAAATAGGCACCTGCACTCCTTTTCTATGGTCTCACTGTCAGAGATGGAGACCAGGAGTTGACACACAAGCCCCTGGTGACATTTGAGGTGCCAGATGTAGTCCACGGTAAACGGAGCAGTACTGAGAGACTGGGAAACATCTGGGGGCATCATCCTGCGGCCTGGTGAGGATGCCAGCTGAAATGACGGCAGATGCCCACATTTAGGACATCGCCACCTCTCCCTACTCACGCTGTTCAGGGCCGCCCATAGAGGTGTTCAGCTGACCACATGGAGTTCTGTGCCCGAGGGAGAGTGAAGTCACTCTCTTTCTCCCGTCTTTACCTCTATTGACGAGCTGTGCACTGGCTGTAACAAGAGTTGTCTCACACATCCCCATGGAGCCCGACCTAAAGGAGGGCAGCTGCTCACTGAATGGCCAAATACAGGCCTGTAGGGCTCTGTGAGACGCCAAGGCTCTCCACCAAGACTGCCTGTGGCTGGCAGGGACAGCACAGGACCTGCAGGAAAGCCACGTCCCCTCAGAGCGGGTGTGTGACAGACACCCCAGGCGGCATCTCCGATTCCTTTGGTGCTTGTGTGCAAGTGACTGATCCCCACCCCTGCAGTGAGGCCAGCTCTGTCCCATCTCTCTCCGGTAGATGCAAGGCACTGCATGAATTGGAAGCACGTTGCACTGGGGTCTCCACCTGCGGGCCTACGTTCTCAACATCTTCTGGTTCTCCTCTCCCCCATCCTTTACTCACCCTCTTGATGATACACTCTTCAAAGAGTCCAATGAATCTGGAGGTCAACAGGTTGGGTGAGCCCTTGTGGGTGAGGATCGGAGGAGAGGCCAGTTTGGGCAACATCGTGGTGGGAAATGAAGAACCTGCAATCAAGGGGAGGAGGTGGACAAGCTCTTACTTAAGCAACTCAAGGAAGTCTCCAGATCAGTGACCTGGGGCTCTTTCTGGGGGCTTTAATGACCCTGACATTCATTGGAGGGGGAAGACAGCACTGTGAAAACAGACCAATAGGTTTCTGGAGGATGTTGGAGCAATTTCTTAGGAAAGCCACCAGCTGGACCAACATAGACGATGCTCACCTGGCTCAGGTCCTTGCAAACCATGAAGAGCTGGTGAGGGACGTGAAAACCAGTGTCATCCTTGGCTGTAGTGACCATGAAATAGGGGGGTGCAGCTCTTGAGCAGCCTGAGGAAGGAGAGGAGCAGAGTGCAGGTGTCAGACCTCAGAGGGGAAGACTTTGGCCTGTTCAGGGGGCTTTCAGTGGGGGATCCCATGGGCAGCAGTGAGGGGCAGCACAACTCAGTACAGATGGTCTTTAAAGCCAGAATTGCCCACAAAGAGCAGTGGTGAGTCCATAGCTGACGAGACCAGCCTGGGTGAAGAGGAAACTCCTGAGGAAGCTCCATAGTTAGTAGAAGCAGAGAGGAGAGGCAGATGCAGAGGCTCACTTGAGAGGGAGGAATTTAGAAATGGGCTTTAGGAAACCTACAGCTTCCCTAGAGATGACCCTTGCCGGGGAGTCCAAGGATAAAACTAAACTAAAACTGAACCAAATATTCTTCCTCATAGGTGGAGAAAGGGCGATGGGGCCATCATGCAGTCCCCCATACCTACGGAATGGGGAACGTTCCCAGCCCTTAGCAAATCTCTTCCCTCTCTCTCTCATGACCTGCATAGTGTTTGTGCTTGAGAAAACCCTCATCATCATGCACGTGGAGGCAAACCAGCATCTGCACACCCCCATGGGCTTCTTCTTGGGCCATTTGTCTTCCCTGGAGATCTTCTACAGATCCACCACCCTGCCCCAGCTGATGGCCAGCTGCGTGACTGGGGACAGCACCACCTCTGCTCATCACGGTGTTGGTATTGTTTCCTGCACCTTTTGCATGTACTGAGTGTTTACTACCCGTGACCACATCCTACGATCAGTACTGGGCTGTGTGCCACGCCCTGCTCTCTACAAGACTCATGAACCGGCAGGCCTGTCTCCAGAGGGCAGCTGCCCCTTTGCTAGGGGCATTTCTGGTGAGTGGTGAGTACATAGCTGACAAGACCAGCTTGGGTGAAGAGGGAGCTCATGAGGAAGCTCCATAGGTAGTAGAAGCAGAGAGGAGGTGGATGCAGAGACTCACTTCAGATGGAGGAATTTAGAAATAGCCATGGCTTTAGGAAACCCACAGCTTCCCTAGAGATGGCCCTTGCAAGGGAGTCCAAGGTACCCGAACTGCTTCAGTACAGTTCCTGCTTCAGTAACAGTTACAGAAGAAACACAGATAACGTGGGGCCACTCCTGAATTCAGTGAGAGCAGATGCAGAGGTCTGACATACTCCGCGTCCTCTTTGTCTCAGTCTTTCCCAGCAAGGTCTTCAAGGCCTTTGTACCTCCAGGCAGCACCCAAGGACAACCCTCATCATCATCTCTGAAAGGTCAAGGAGATCAGGGAACTCCCTGAAGACTGACAAATGGCAAATGATGCAAGCATCTATGAAAAAGTCCCAGCAGATGAGCTGGGGCACTAAAGGCTGCTTAGGCTCACTGTGGTTGAGGAGTGTGTCCCTTGGCATGTCCTCTTGCATCCCACGTTTGGGCAGTGCTTTCTGCATGGTGGAATAAGTTGACGGGTGAAGAAGTGATTGGCTGGTTGGGCTTGGAGGGACATGGTGAACTGCAAACTAAGCAAATAGAAAAGTAAAAGAAATATGAACAAAGGAAGCAAAAGATATGTCTTGTTGTACTTTGTGGATATTAAAATTCCTTAGGCCCTTCTCCTCCCTCTTGATTTCTTTCAAAATATTTGTCCTGTGGTGGGGCAGGAGGCCTGGTTTGGTTTGGTTTGGGTTTCTTTTCTCTTTTTTTTTAATGAAGAACAATTTGGGGAATTAGGGTGGATTGAGTTCCAGGAGCACAGATGCCTGGTGTCCCCCTCCTCCATCTGCAGTTTCCGTTGGAGGGTCCCCGTCTCCCACAGCCCCTTGCGGTCACTCCCAGTCCCGGGTGAGGGTATCAGGCCCACCAGGACCTCCTGAAGTGGCACTGGAGGCTTCTGGTCAGGAACCGAGCTCAGCCTGCAAAGATGAGGACGTGGGCTCTACATTTACATAGGACGGGCACATTTTCATCCGCTGAAATGTTTGAATACTTTTAATAGAGAGTGAATATTTATCCAGTGTTGCCATCATGGAACTTTCCAGGATGTGCACTGCTCTCAGGAGCAGAAACCTGCATCTTCCCAGCACTTGCTCTGTCCAGTATGGAGTCTATGGCATCTCACTGATCTTTTAGGTAGTTCCACATGTCCTGATTCAACTGACCATTTCTCAAGTCATCTTCTCAGCAGACTCTCTGCACATAGGCCTTTTCCAGTCTCCATCCAGTTTTCCTCCTCCCGGTACTCTCCATTCACTCAGAGCCCTCCCCAAGCACTGTTGGAGCTTCAGGCACTTTAAAGCTTGCTGCTCCCATCACCTGGCTGTCAATTCCCTCATTGCCTTTCTCTCTGTCCTTCCCTATGAATCTCCCTGAAGATTTCCCACTCAAAAGTAGAGTAGTGGAATTTAGCGGAGGCAACCTGGACTTACTAGACAGCTGAGGAATGCATTTTATTCTCTACTGAACCACTTTTCCCCTTTTTTTACTTATTTTTGGTTTTGTTCTTGTTAATGAAGAGAAATGCTGGGTCTGTGTGCAGCCACTTCCCCAAGGAAAGCAGATGGGAATCGATGCGGAGACATTCAGCTCCAACCTGAGTGGCAAAAGCTTCGATGTTAACAGGAGTGATGCCTCAGGTGACTGGTGAGAGGAATGGCAGATGGGCAAGGGGGATTGAAGAGTGTCTCTGGAGTGTCTGACAGAAAGGGTCTTGCTTGTCCTACGTATTCCTATTTCATCATGAGACAGCCTGGATCAATACGAGGTGGAGATTGTTGAGATTTTTTATTCTGTAAGCAGGAACATAAAGTAAACTGGAAAAAACTGGATTAAAATCTGCAAGATTCTGAGGGTGTCAGTGGGCCCCCGAGGGCCGTCACCGATGAAGCCATGAAGGGAAGCACGGGTGGAGGTACCCGTCCCTGGGGGCTGCCTTTAACTGGCGAGAGGTCAGCACCGGTTACAGGTGACCAAGGCAACATGCAGGTGGCTCTGCTGCCCCGTGAGCCCTTGATGTGTTTCATCAAGAAGGACGAGCAAGCTCTGATCCCTGGGCCCTGGGAAGGGAGATCCTTTTCCTCATGCGTTACTCAGGGCTCTTCATGGAGCAGTGTGATGTGGGGGTGTGTGATGACGAGTGCAGGATGACCCTAGGACTGCCTGAGCTCTGCAGGGGGATGAGGAGGCCCCAAGTCCGTGGGGCTGTAAGGACATGGTGTCCCCTCGTGGCTCTTGGTGGCTGTGACAATATTGAGAGGTGAGCGGAGAGAGATCTTGGCTGTGTTGGGGAGGTCCCAGCCCCACCACAGGCTCTCCCATGCTGTCCCATACCTGCAGTAGTTCTCCTGCAGACTTTGGCCACCTCCCTGCTTCCCCGCCTCACTTTCCAAATGTCTTTCTGTGCTCCCTGCCTTTTCCTTCTGTTGTGGTTTAGCCCCAGTTTGCAACCAAGCGCCACAAAGCTGCTTGCTCACTCTTTCCCCTGCCCCGGTGGGATGTGGGAGAGAATCTGAAGAGCAAAAGGAAGAAAACTCATGGGTTGAGAAAAGAGCAGTTTAATAATTGAAATAAAATCACCTAAAATAATAATAATAGTAGTAATAATCATATCATCATCATCAACAACAACAATAATAATAATAATAATGATAATGATAATAGTAATAATGATAATAAATTGTAATGAAAAGGAAAACAGCAAAAGAGAGGGAGAGGAAGAAAACCTAGGAAAAACAAGTGATGCAACCGCTTACCACCTGCCGACCAACGCCCAGCCGGTCTCCGATCACTACCCCCCAGCCAGCTCCCCCCAGCTTACACACTAAGCATGATGTCCTATGGCATGGAATAGCCCTTTGGCCGGTTTGGATCAGCCCCCTTGGCTCTGCCCCCTCCCAGCTTCTTGTGCACCTGGCAGAGCATGGGAAGCTGAAAAGTCCTTGACTGGTGTAAGCACCACGTAGGAATGTAGCGTTCGTTACATATCAAGGTTATACCGGCGGATCTCCAGCCGACCCGGGCTGGGGAAGGAACAGTCAGCACACGCAGTGTGGGTGTTCAGCTTCAATGTTTATTGCGCAGTAGTTTACCTTTACACTCCCAGCAGTAGGCGTGTCATGTTATAAGGGGCGGAGACAAGGGAGGGTCAACCCTTAACTCTTTCCGTACAGCACGTGATCTTCCGGTTGCCAGCCCTTATCTTTACTACATAGGAAAAACTAAAATATCAGGGTGTTATCAACATTAGTCTCAGACCAAAGCCAAAACACAGCACTCTACCAGCTACCAGGAAGAAAATCAACTCTATCCCAGCCGAAACCAGACGTGCAGTCGGAAGGGGTTCTGCAAGCAGGAGTGACATTGCCCTCAAGAAGGCGGCCTTTTTTCACCTTTCACAAGGCACAGAGCACATCTGGGGAACATGAATGCACTCGGTGGCACACACACTTCCAAGTTTCATCTCTCTGAACTTCCTTCACAATGTAACACAAAGCAACTAACAAAGAAACCAGTGTTCTTCCTTGTAGGGGTCCTACAAGGAGAGAGGGAACAAAAACACCTAAAAGCTTCTGTGGAGAAAGGGCAATGAGAAAATCAGACATCATTGATGGAGCTTCCCTTCCTGCAAATGGGGAATGTCCCCAGCTCTTAGACAAATCTCTTCCTCCTCTCTTTCTCTCAGGACCTGCCCCAGGATTGTGGTTGGGAACACCCTCATCATTATGCTGGGGGTGCAACACTTGAACACTTGCTACAGCTCCTCCACCACGCCCCAGCTGCTGGCCAACTCCCTGACTGAGGACAGCACCATCTCTGCTCTCAGCAGGGTTAGTACTATTTGCTGCACCTTTTGCAGGTACTGAATTTTTCCTGCTGGTGGCCACTTCCTATGATCAGTACTGGGCTGTATGCCACCCACTTCTCTCTTCACAAGACTCATGAACTGGCAGGTCTGTCTCAAGTAGGCAGCTACACCTTTACTAGGGCGATTTGTGTCATCTACAGTAATCCCTTCATTCTTGTCCCAGACACACTTCTGTGTCCCCAGTGGCATGGACCACCTCTTCTGCGATTTCACTGGAGCTCTCTTGCAGTGACACTGACTTCATTCTCTCTGCTTTCATAACCTGCTTTTTAGAGCCAGTCCTCCCCTTCTTGTTCACGCTGGTATCCTGGGTGTGCATCAGAGCTTCCGCCCTGGGGTGGCTCTCCCATCTCCCAGCGTGGGCAGGCAGAAGGCCTCCTCCATCTGCTCTTCCCCCCTATCTAGTGTCACTGTTTTCTGCAGCACCTTCATTCTTGTCTGCGTGTGCCCAGAACAACCCTCCTGAGATACAGTTTGACAAAGCCCTTTTTCTACACCATCCTCAGGTGCCCTCATCTACAGCCTGAGGACCAGAAAGCTTGGGGGCAGGGGAGCACTGGCAAAAATGCTCAGGAAAGCTGTGAGCAGCACAGAGAGCCCATGGAAGTTTTGTGCCTGCAAGAAGAAATCACTTCTGGGTCTCTTCTGAACAGACTCTGAAGAGCTGGACAGGAGTGGGCTGCCTGCAAGGCACTCTTCTGGAAGTGTGGGATAGAGAGAAGGTTTTTGGTGTGGGAAGGAGTCAAGAGGTGTTGGTGGAGCTGGCCAGTGTCAACACGAGAACTCTCTCAAACATCTCGGAAATGCCAGAGCCATCAGGGAGGTTCCAAGGTCCTTGGAAAAAGAAAATATCGAACCCACCTTCAGGAAGGGCAAGAAGGAGGTCTGGGAGAATTACAGGCTGGTCAGCTTCACCTCAGTCCCTGGGAAGGTGATGGGGCAAGTCCTCCTGCAGCCATCTCCAGGTATTGAAGGCAAAGAAAAACATTGCTGAACCTATATGGGCGGGGAAATTAGGTGATGTTGTGTCCCTGGACTTAAACAAGGCCTCAGACGTGGTCTCCCATGATCTTCTTATAGCCAGATTGGTCGCACCTGGACTGAAGAAGTAGATGATGATGCGAGTCGTGGTTATGCTGGATGAACAGGCCCACATGACATCAGTGGTACAGAGTCCTCCTGGCAGCCCGTCACTTTTGGCATTCCTCTGTGACCAGCACTTGGGCCAACACCGCTGAACATCTTTATTATCTCCCTGTATGGTGGGATGGAGCGCACCTTCAGCTCCTTTATAGAAGATGGCAAGCTGAGGGGAGCCTTTGAGATATCTCCCGTCTTGAGCAGGAGAGTCAGACAAGACAATGTTCAGGTCTCTTCCAACATGAGTTATTCAGTCATTCAAAGAGACTTTCCCTTGCAGAGCTCATTGAAGACAGAATAGGCAGAGGAAGGAGAAAAGACAGAGGGGCAGAATTAGAGAGACAAGATATCCCAATATAAATATGGTTCTTCTGAGCAATGTTTCTCCATTTGAACTATCAATGCAGGACCCGGCACTTAGCCTTGTTGAACCTCATACAGTTGGCCCCAGCCCATCGGTCCAGCCTGTCCAGGTCCCTCTGCAAGGCCTTTCTACCGTCCAGGAGATCGACACTTCCACCCAACTTGGTGTCATCTGAAAACTTACTGAGGGTGCACTCGATCCCCTCATCCAGATCATTAGTGAAGATATTGAACAGGACCGGCCCCAGTACTGAGCCCTGGGGAACACCACTCGTGACCGGACGCCAACTGGATTTGACTCCATTCACCACCACTCTCTGGGCTCAGCCGTCCAGCCAGTTTTTAACCCAGCGTAGAGTGCACCCATCCAAGTCGTGTGCAGCCAGCTTCTCCAGGAGAATGCTGTGGGAGACTGTGTCAAAGCCCTTACTAAAGTCCAAGTAAACAACATGCACAGCCTCCCCCTCATCCACTAAGCGGGTCACCTTGTCATAGAAGGAGACCAGGTTAGTGAAACAGGATCTCCCCTTCATAAACCCATGCTGGCTGGGTCTGATCCCTCGGTTGTCCCGCACTTGCTGCATCATGGCACTCAAGATGATCTGCTCCATGACCTTCCCCGGCACCGAGGTCAGGCTGACAGGCCTGTAGTTCCCTGGATCCTCCTTCCAACCCTTCTTGTAGAGGGGCGCCACGTTTGCTAGTTTCCAGTCATCCGGGACCTCCCCGGTTGACCAGGACTGCTGCTAAATAATGGAGAGTAGCTTCTTGAAGATGAAAGTTTTGGGGAGGTCAGGGGTAGCTGGGACTGAGAGGTGGGAGATTTGGGGGAGGGAAGAGGGGCTTGACCAAAAGAAATGAAAGATTTTGAAGAGGTAAGATGAGTTCAGGTAGTTTTGATGCCTCTGCAAAACGGACTGTAAAAACATTCATGTTAGGCCTTTACCCTATTTCTAACCAGCAACCTTAAGTCCTAACCCTGCCCCTAAATGCTACCCCTCACCCTGCAAGGAATCCACTGCTCTAATCCCTCACCTCAAAGTTTACCTCTAAACCAAAGTCCAAACACAGAACCCCTTACCCCTACTCTTACCCTATTGATCACCCTAATCCCTTGCCCATACCTCTAGCATTAAAATGTTGGCCTTAACCCTAGCCCTCACCCCAGGCCCAAACAAAACCCTCATCCACAAAGGTAGCCCCTACCCTAAACACCAACCAGACACGCTCAGCAGAACACCAAACCTACCCTATAAACATTTGCCTAATCCCTAACCATGAAAGGTGAGCTGCTGTCCCTAAACCCTAACCTAAAGAGACACAAATTTTAGGCCCTGGTAATCACTGGGGATTTTGAAGACCATGGACCTCTGCTAGAAGGCCTTGTTTAGAGGGAAGGTGGAAGGTGATCCCTGACCTGACATGGGGGGATGCTCTCCTGGACTTGTTTTTCACAAGAACACAAGGCAGGACTGGTGGAAGATGTGGAGGGTGTGAGTGAGTGGTAGGGTAGAAACGCCAGAGAGAAGTCAGCAAGAGGAAGGATCACCTCCACCAACTCTTTGGCAGTGGTCTTCCTAATGCAGCCCAGGATGCCACTGTCTGCATTTGCTGCAAAGGTGCAAAGACAGGAGAAGAAAAGAGAAAGCTTTGGGGAGCCCTAATAACAGCCTTCCCACATCTTCTTGGGTATCAGCAAGAAAATGGAGCCAGGCTCTTCACTGTTGTGCATGATGGGAGGATGAGGGCCACTGGGCATCAGCTGAAACAAGGGAGGAATATCCTTCTTCCCATCAAGACACTCAAGCACTGAAGCAGATTGCCCAGAGAGCTTGTGCCATCTCCATCCTTGGAGCTTTTCAAGCCCCAACTGAATAAGCTCCTGAGCAACCTGCTCTAAGCCCATCGCTGACCCTGCTGAGAGCAGGAGGTTGGCCTAGACATCTCTTGAGGTCCCTTCCAGCATGAATGATTCTGTGCTTCCATCCACAACAGATCTTTCCTTTAAGATGGGAGGGAAAGCACTCGGGTTCCCAGTGACCATTGAAGTCAGAGAGAAAGAGGCTTGGTCAGATGATCTGTGGCTTTCTTGTCCCACTCCAGGCATTGTTGCCCAGATGTGGGGCTGCTTGGCAGGTACCCCTCCAAGACCCTCATTACTTCCTTTGCTTCAACTTTTCTTTCCTTTTTCCCTCTTTTCCCACTCACAATTTCTTCCCCTTCACCATCCCAGTACCCTCCCATGTAAACAGCACATCTCTGTATTCCCTTTCCTCCCTGGCCCTGCTTTGGCTTCCTATGTACCTTCGTTTGGTGATTCTGAGCTTGTCATCAGGGGAATTCTGACCTTGATCAGGAATTCCATTAAACCAGTACCTCCTTCTATTAGCTGTAGTGTCCTGCAATTCCTCATGCTGTTATCTTGTCAGAGGCACCACTAAGCTGGTGGGCCATCTGTACGTACACATGAACAGCTGTGCCAACAGAGCTTCACTCCAGAGGCACCTTGAGAAACTCTGGGATCTGGCAACAGAAACCTCAGGAAGTTTTACAAGGAGAAGTTGCCAGGGCTTTTTGGGGGTAGAATAAGCCCAAACATGAGGGCTGGCTGGGACTTGAACAGCTCCGGAGTGACCCTGAGAAGAAGGGCGTGGGCACTAAGAGGAACGCCATAGGAGCCAGTGGTACCTGCTCACCATGAAGAAAGCCAGCTGCATAGAGGGCTGCCTTGGTTGGAGCATGGGCACCCAGAGAAGGGAGTTATCATCGCCCTTGTCTCAGCACTGGTGTGGCCACATCTGGACTAGTGTGTCTGGGTGTGGGGCTCCCCGGTCTGGAGGAATGGGGAGGAACTGGAGGGGTTCTAGAGGAGATCTGACAAGATGGGGTTTGGGGCCTGTGTGGAGAGGCTGAGGGACCTGGGCTTCTTTAGCCTGGTGAAGTGGAGGCTCAGGGCACTATAGTTTTAGCCTGTAACTGCTTGAAGGGTGGCCTCAGAGATGATGGAGCTTTTCCTGGTAATGGGAAGAGAAGGAATCCTCCACAAAGAGCAGCTTGGAAGGTTCAGAGTGGATGTGAGAAAAAAGAAATGTCACTGAAAGGGTAGCCTTGTGGTGCAAGAGGTGACCCAGAGGGAGTCTGGATCAGCCCATGGCTTTGTGTTTCAAGAAAAAGCCAGGGATAGGTGGAGAGGTATCAGCAAAGGTATAGAAATGCCAGGCAGAGCACTAGGTGGGAAAGCAAGAAGGATGTCAGCAGCCTGAAGGGAAAGAGGTGCAGGCATGGGACGGTTGATAGGACCACCCGCAGTAGATCTGGCCAAGGGCTCTAGTGAGGCTGAGAGGACCAACAGGACTGGGGTCTTTGTTGTCTTGCCTATAGCAGTGGCCTCTGCCACCAAGGCTGGTGAGATGGAACTTTAATTTGAGGGTCTCAGGATCTGCCTTCCCAGGGCCTGGGGGTCAGGGCTTGGCCTTTCTGCTTCATGAAAGAAACCAAAGGGTTTGCTCAGCGTTACAGACACCTGCACAGTGCCTTTGCCTACCTGCAATCATCGCCTCCAATTATCTGCTCTAACAAGTCCCTGGGGAGGCTTTGTCAGTAATGGTCCTCAGTGGGACCCATTAATACTTCAGGGTAATTTGGGGTTTGCTTCTGACTTTGACTTTCTGAGGAGTTTGTTCAGTCTTCTCTCAGTATCTGAGGTTCATGGAATGAGCCCCAAATGCCCTAACGAGCTCTTTATCTTTCTGTAATTTTCTTCAAGTCTTCAAGACTTGTATTGCTAATTGGAACTGTTTCATAGTGTAGTGAAGGAGGAAGTGCACCTAATAAAAATTATTTTTTTATTTTAAAGGGAATATTGTATTACTTTTTAGTTTAGAGAAGAGGTTATAGCAGCATTCTCCAAGTGATAACAATCCAGAGTGTCCACTCGGGAGGTCTGGACAGGTAGGAGAATCAGTTCCTTAAGTTCTGACACTGTATGGACAGCCTTGCTCCTTCCCTCCCAAAGCTCGACATTTCTGACATTGGCCCCCTGGGACTTGCATCGCTGTTCCTTACATCAGACTTCTGCCCTGAAGTCAGCAGCTGGATGCTACAGCTCCATTGCACCATGTCCCACCTGCTTTCCTTCGAGAACTGCCTGCCCACAGGCACAGAATTTTTCCTATTTGCAAGCAAAGAAATGTAAAGCAGGATAATGTTTCATAAACAGTAAAACACACTCCTCCACCATATGCTAAGTACAAAGTGCCTTTAATGAGGCTGCCTTTCTACAAGGGATAATCTTATGAGCAATATTTTCTCTAGGTAGATACAAAAAGATAGACATAAACACAATTAAAGTGTTGGCTGAGGAGACAATTAGACTGTTGAAAGAGAAGTAAGCTTTTACTCCCTGAAGCTCAAAGCAGCTGCAGAGGTGAGAGGTATCTGAATGAACAAAGATTAAGGGGAGGAGAAAACGGGAGAAAAATGGGAAGGGCCTTTGCCCAGGCAGACTGCATCCGCAAAGGTGACTTTAGTCATTTTATCCTGGACAGGTGCAAATATATGAAAGATTAGAGAAATTAAGTATGTGATATAGCAGGCAGAAGAGTGGTAATGGAGTTACAGGGGAAGACCGGTATTTCTTTGGATTATCTCTTTTGAAAGGTCATGGGATTGGCAGAGGGCTCATGTAAGAAAAAGCAAGCCAATGTTGCACCCATCTTTGCAAAAGGCCAAAAGTGCAACCCAGGGAACCCCAGGCTGCACCAGCTCACATCGGTGAGGAGTGTGCCAGCAGTTGGAGTCCTCTTGGGTGACATTTCTGGGCACCCCAAAGAGAGTAACTGTCAACATGGACTTCCCAAGGGTAAATCATGCCTCGCCAAACTGACAGCCTGCAGTTGAGCATGAGGAGATAAAAAGTGGATATCATTTGCCTCAGCTTCAGCAGAACTCTTGGCATGGTCTCCCTCAATATTCTTCTACCCATGTTAGGCCATAACAGTCTGGATGGACAGACAAAGAGATGGGCAAAACACCAGTTGGATGCGGAGGCTGAGAGCGCAGTGGTGAAGGGGTCACACCCTACCTGGAGGCCAGTGGGACATACTGGGGCATTGTGGAGCAGCACAGGGGACTCTCCTGAGCCCTGTGCAGTTTAACACTGGACCCATGACCCAGAGGAGGCAACTCTCACCACATTTGTTGATGACACTAAATTGGGAAGCCATTCCTGTGCCTTGGGATTCCATTCAGGGGAAACCTGTGTCGCCAATGACTGGAATGCACTTCCTTCAAAAGAGAGAAGCAGCAATATGTTTTATTGAGGCAAAATAATAATTTGGCAGAGTTCAGTGAATACAATGGAATTTAGCAAAGTTTAACAGGGGTTTGCCAAGGTTCAATAAGTTTGATGGGAAGGTTCACTCTATTCATTTCTACATGGAAGAATCATACAAAGGAAAAGTTGCAGGGAGAGCTCAAAGAACGCTCACTTGAGCTGTCATATCTATGGGATAAAGTGATTGGCTTGTAGTCAGATTACATGCCCTAGAGAAGGTGTGCAGGAGACTCCTTGTACCCACAACTTTCTCTGTTCCTCGATAAATGAGTCTTGGAAAAGCCACCCATTGTTATCCATGTGTTAATCGCACGACTGGTGTTCCAAGCTCATGTGCATCAATGCTCGCTGTCACTCTGCTCCTTTGTGGGTTTTCAGAGAGCAGATTGAAGCTAGAGGAGTTCACGGCCTGGCTACGGCTCAGGCGTTTTCCTCCTCCGGAGCCTGCACCAGACCACCGCCAGTCTGGTCAAGGGGTCAAGTGCATCCGTCGCACTCCACCCCGTGACTACACTCAATCCACTTTATCAACTCATAGAGTGGTAGTACAGTTACCTCCTGCCTCTATGTTATAAATATGTGGCGTGTTCCCTGCAAGCGAGTAGGCTGGGGGTGGACAAGAGGTTGGCGGGGGGGGACAACCGACACAGCTGACCCCAACTGACCAGAGGGATATTCCATACAATATGATGTCATGCTCAGAAATACAAGCTGGGGCAGAGGAAGAAGGAGGTGGAGGTTTCAGTCATTCAAAGTGATGGTTGCTGGGAGACTGGCTGAGCATCAGTCTGCTTGTGGGAGGTGGTAAGTGATTGCCTTTGCCTTGCCTGTTGGGTTTAGTTTATGTTTGTTCTCATCTTTTTTCTTTCACCTTTTACCCTATTTGTAGCTCAGCCCACAAGCTGCACACTGCCACCACGCAGCAGCATGGGTAGTGACCATACCAGCTGAGGAGTGCCCTGAGGAGAAGGGCCTGGGAACCATGCTGAAGCCATACGAGCCAGCGGGCCTCACATTTCGAAAGGCAAGTGGAGAAACTGGAGAGGGTCCAGAGAAGGACTGCCGTGTTGGAGTGAGGGGCCTAAGCACAAGCTGTGAGGAGAGTCTGAGGGAACTGGGCCTCTCTAGCCTGCTGAAGGAGGCATGGGGCAACCTAGTAAGAGCCTAAACCTACCTGGAGAGATGATGGAGCCAAGCTCTCCTCTGCAGTGGCTGATGGTATGAGAGAGGCAACAGCCACAAAGTGCCTCTTGGCAGCTTTAGGCTGAGCCTTAGGAAAGATAACATGGACTAGGAGGAGTGTTGCTGTGATCTCCACCTTTGGAGCTCTCCTTTGCTCCACAAAGTCACAGCCAGCCTGGAGACTGGACTAGACACCCCCAGCAGTCTTTTTCCCACCAGCCCTTCCAGGAGCCTGTGCCGATCCACACATCATACAAGAAGAGATAAAGCTGGAGGCGAGGGTCTCTACATCATGTGCTCCTAGGACAGGTCAGGGGGGAAGGGAGCTCAGGTGGTCTGTAGTCCAATGCCCAGCTCCAAGCAGGGCCAGCTCTGAGGTCAGCCCAGGTTGCTCAGTAAATGTCCGCATCCAGAGAGAGAGTTTACACATGAAGCTGGCATCTAGGCCACCATTACAGAAATGGAGACGAGATCTTTGGCCAGCTCCCTGAACAGCTCCCATCAGTACGCCATGCCTCCTGAGATTCCTGGGAACATCCACCTTCTTGTCCAGAGGAGTGGCTTCCTTAGGCAAGTGTCCTGGCATATCCCCAGAGCATGGGGTGCTTTAGGCTGGAAACAGAATTGAAAGCCTCTGACTTGGGTACTATCAACTTCATTGCTAAAGGAGAGGGAGATGGAGGGATCTCAGAGCTTCCAGGTTCCTGCTGAAGATTGAAAGCCTCCAAGAAAGGAGGTGAAGATAACACTTTTGAACTAGCATAGCCTTTAGATCATTTCCTATAGGAAGGCTCTGCTTCCCCATTTCAAACATTGGAACCCAGAAATCTCACCTGCTTTTCATTTCTCTTCTCCCAAAATCTGACCAAATGACAGGAGGAAAGGCAGCAGAAAGGCCCTTAGGCCTCTGTGAATCAGCTGGGGTCTGGCGCTTGGAGGGCTACGGTGCCATTCCATTGTACATCTCATAGAGAATCAAGCTGGAAACTGAGTCTGCAAGTCTGAATCAGTAAGGTCCATGGCCAGGCAAGGCTCTGTCTATGGCTGTATCTATGGCTGTGTCTGGAGACCCGTACACCTCCAGCATAGATCAAGCTGGGGCTGAAACTCAGGCCGGGATTCAACGGTCTCCTGGGTCCATGGACAGAGATGCAGGTGGAGGCTCCCTGTGAGGCTGGTCATGGCCGTGAAGGCCTATGGCTGCTCTCAGGGCCCTCACATGGGATCCCACCTGCCACTGCTCTCAACAGACCACATTATCACTCCCTGATGTATGGTGTTTGTGCTCTCTCCTTCCCCACTTCCCTGGGGATCTGGGAGACAGCCGTTTCTGGGTCACTACAGCCAAAGCTGACACTGGTCTTCACATGCCTGATGAGCCCTTCCTCTTTTGGGAGTATCAGGTCCAGGAGAGCAGAAGACTGGGTGGTTCAGTTAGAAGCTGACCAATACAAAAGCTGCCGTCTAACCTGTAACATGTCCCATAGAGACCCTCCATATATCTGAGCTGCCCTGACATCACACAAGGCATCCCCCACTTCTCATCTCCCCTGTCAGTCTCTCCTCAGGACACTGTATCTCCAGCAACCACAAAAGCCATGGGAGCTTCCCCACCTCAGCTCTTATTCCACTGATGTCACAGCTCTGTGATGGCACACGAGGTTCCTGCTCTCTGTGCCCCAGGCTGTGCGTTTTGGTGCCCATTTGGGCTGCAGCACCTCAGATGTGGCACCAGGGCCAAGGGCAGACTTGTCACATGGAAACCTGGTGCCCAGAGATGGGACCCCGTGTGTGGAAAGGCTTGGCTTCCCAGCAGAGGCACGCTGGAGTGGGTGGCAGGTGGTGCCATAATGATGGATGAGGTTCCCACACCGAGAGCAAAAGCTGCAGTCCCCAAGGGCAGAGAGAAAGAGGCCTGGGCTGTGCAGCCCTGGCAGGAGAGGGCTTTGCTGTCCCAGGTGACTCTGCAGCAGCGTGGGGCCTGTGCCAGAGGTGGAGCTGATCTGCAAGAAGGACAAGGTGCTGCTGAGAAAGTCCCTGGGGGAGGGCAGCCTGTGATCCAACCACACTGTGGACATCATGGTGGGGACCGACTGGACAGATAGCAGCTCTGCAGAGAAGGACCTTGGCATTCCAGAGGAGAAGCAGCTGAGCAGGATCTGAATTGCACCCTCTCAGCAAAGGCCAACAGCCTCCTGGGCTGCATTAGGAAAAGCATTGCTGGCAGATGGAGGGAGGTGACCCTTGCCCTCCACTCAGCACTGGCGAGGCCCCATCTGGAGTGCTGTGTCCAGTGCTGGGCTGCCCAGTGTAGGAAACGTGTTGACTTGCTAAAGCAAAGCAAAGGGCCATAAAGCTGTTTTAAGGGACTGCAGCATCTTTCATAGGAGGAAATGCTGAAAGATGTGGGACTGTTCAGTCTGGAGAAGAAAAGGCTCGGAGGGTTCTTATTCATGCATATACATACCTGATGGGAGGGCATGAAGACCAGGGAGCCAAACTCTTCTCAGTAGTTCCCAGTGACAAGACAAGGGGTGATGGACACATGAAATGCCATCTGAACACAAGAAAGCACTTTTTGACTGTGAGGGTGGTCAAAACTGTAATAGGTTTCCCAGAGAGGCTGTGGAGTCTCCATCCATGGAGATATTCCAAACTCAGCTAGACAAGGTGCTCAGCAACCTGCTCTAACTGACGCTGCCTCAGTTGGAGGGTTGAACTAGATGATCTCCAGAGGTCCTTTCCAATCTCAACATTTCCATGATTCTGTGAGTATGAAGGAGAAAAGGAAGAGAGAAAGAAAGGAACACCACCTAGCCTTGACAACAAATATGGTGGAGTCCCATGGAGAGGACCGAAGCTGGAGCAGGGGAGAAGTGTGAGGAAGAAGGACTGATGGAGATGTTCTTTACTGACTCCTAACCCCCTCTTCACCATCCCCCCTACTCGTCGTGGTCTTGGGGTAGGTAGATGAACTGGGAACAATGGAGTAATTTGAGCCTGGGGGAAAGTGTGAGGGGAATGGTCTTTAATATTTTTCTTATTGTTTCTCACAGTCCAAATCTTTTTTTAATTGGCAACAATTGAATTTGATCTTCCCTAAGTCAACGGGTCTTTGTCCATGATGGCAATTGGTAACTGATCCCTTTACTTTATCTTGACCCATGAGTTATTCCATCTTATTTTCTCCCTTTGTCCTGCTGAGGCAGGGGAGGGACTGAGCAGCTGGGTGGGTGTCTGGCTGCTGGCCAAGGCTAACCCACTACAGAAGCACCACATCAGGACTGCTGCATGCAGCATGGGGCTTCCCAGCAGAAGAAAGACCCTGACAGACTGGAGCAAGTCCTGCAGAGGCCAGAAGGGTGTCTGGGACCTGGAGCACATTATGGACAAGGAGAGGCTGAGAGACATGGGTTCCTTAGAAATCATTCAAAACAAAGCACAGGAACAAGAACCCACTCCAGTTGGTGGGATCTCAATCAATGGAGATATTCAGTATTTGTTGAGACAAGGCCATGAGCACCTGTTCAAGCTGGATCTGTCTGAGAATGGGCTTGGCTGAGAGATCAGCTGTGCAAGAGCTCTGGGGCTTGTGTGCAATAAGTGTCAGTAGGAAACTGCTTCCCTTTTTCTTAATACTGGTGGTGGAGTTGGGTATCACCGAGCCCCAGAGGAGGATGAGGGTGACGATGCAGCAGAAGTCCCTTCTCAAGGATGGGATGTCCCAAAAGAGATGGAAATAGCCGGTGTGTGGGACTATCTGGGACAGTTTTCCCAGGGCAGCTTCCGCAGGGTGTCCAGGGAACATGGCACAGACCTGGCCTCTCTCTTCTGCACCTTCGGTGCCTTGCTTCCTTCACCGTGATGCCTGACTCTGCACTGGCAGCACCCTGCTGGCTGCCCCCACCCTGCACACTCACACAGCTTAGCTCTACACTGCTGCTTTCCTCTCCTGGGCACTTCCCAGCCCAGCCCAGCCCCTCCCCAGCTCTCCCCACCTCCCCTGCCCTCTCCCCAGCCCAGTGCAGCAAAGCAGCCCAGCCTGGGCTGGCCCCACGGCAGCGCCCATCGCAGGGTGCTGCAGAGCTCTGGGCACTCACCCCACAGCGCCAGCCCCTCTGAAGGGCACAGCAGCTGCTGGGGGGCAGAGAGTGGGGTTCAGTGTCCCCATCAGCCCCAGGGGTTGTGCTGTCACCAAAGGCACGAGGAAAAAGAGGCTAGCCACGCTCTGGCTCTCCTGAATTTATATTGTAGGTGATGCCCAAACCTAACTGAATTTCCCCCCTGTGCTCCCACCAGCCCCACTCCCCAGGACAGCATGAGAGTCCTGGGGCTCCTCAGGGAGCTCCCGCATCTCTCCACTCTCCCTTCCCTCTGCCTCCTGGGTTCCCACTGACTCCCATCACACAGTGGTTGTTTGAGCATATCTGAATTTAGTGCTGTACTTTTGGGGGACTTCATCTTTGACGGTGTTTCACCTTCTGAGCCTCCATTCATTCCAACCCCAGGGCACGTGGGGAGTCCCCATCCTCTCCTCTCCTCACCCCTCCAAATTCATTTCCAGAGAGTCTGGTATATGCCAGCAGTCCTGTCATACATGAAGAAACCTGGGGAGAGAATGGGAGCTCATGGACCATCTCCCCTCCCATTGGATATTAAGAAGAGAGCTTTTAAATCCAGAGCGTTTGGTCCAGTGGAACTCAGTGCCACCCTGAACTTAACTACCAAAATACTGAGAACAAAAGGAGAACAGACTCTTTAAAAGACCAATTCCTTGGACATATTCTTTGCAGCACCTGTGGAGGAAGAGCCCAGCCTTCAGGCACTGGACCTGGGAGATTCCATTTATTACAGAACTGCTATTGGCCATGCCACATCTGGCACAGTGTTGTGCAAGCGCCATATACGAGGGGATCAAGCCTCAAGACAAGTAGTATAAGCCTAGAAAATTACCCATAACCAGGATTACCACAAGAGAAAAAAGCAAACATGGCCTAAGAAAAAGTGAGAAATGGGAAATGCGCAGAGAAGGGAAGGCAGGTTATTCTCAATGAAACAGCGGCCATTGCGTCAGTTTCCATAGGGCATCCCTGAGCTCCTGGTTCCTCATGCTGTAGATGAGGGGGTTCACTGCTGGAGGCACCACTGAGTACAAAACAGAAACCACGAGATCTAGAAATATGGAGGACACTGAGGGGGGCTTCAAGTAGGCAAACATTACAGTGCTGACAAACAGGGAGACCACGGCCAGGTGAGGGAGGCACATGGAAAAGGCTTTGTGCCGTCCCTGCTCAGAGGGGATCCTCAGCACGGCCCTGAAGATCTGCACATAGGACACCACAAGGAAAACAAAACACCCAAAAAATAAACAGGCACTAATCACAATAAGGCCCACTTCCCTGAGGTAGGCATCTGAGCAGGAGAGCTTGAGGATGTGGGGGATTTCACAGAAGAATTGGTCCAGGACATTGCCTTGGCAGAGGGGTAAGGAAAATGTATTGGCAGTGTGCAGGAGAGAGTTGAGAAACCCAGTGCCCCAGGCAGCTGCTGCCATGTGGACACAAGCTCTGCTGCCCAGCAGGGTCCCGTAGTGCAGGGGTTTGCAGATGGCCACGTAGCGGTCGTAGGCCATGACAGTGAGAAGAAAATACTCTCCTCCAACGAAGAAGAGAAAGAAAAAGAGCTGTGCAGCACATCCCAGGCAGGAGATGGCCCTGGTGTCCCACAGGGAGTTCTCTAGGGCTTTGGGGAGAGTGGTGGAGATGGAGCCCAGGTCGATGAGGGAGAGGTTGAGGAGGAAGAAGTACATGGGGGTGTGGAGGCGGTGGTCGCAGGCTATGGCGGTGATGATGA
The DNA here is from genome assembly GCF_047370975.1 of Nipponia nippon. Lineage (NCBI taxonomy): Eukaryota > Metazoa > Chordata > Aves > Pelecaniformes > Threskiornithidae > Nipponia > Nipponia nippon. The sequence goes on along the minus strand of NW_028262382.1, from coordinate 21,144 downwards.
GGCCGTTGCCCAGGAGGGCAGCCAGGTAGATGGCCAGGAAGAGCCAGAAAGTCAGGAGCTGCAGCTCCCGCGTGTCTGCGAATGCCAGGAGGAGGAACTCGTTCGTGGAGCTGCCATTGGACATCTGCTGCTTCTGGGCATGGAAACTGCCAAAGAGAGAAAATAAAAAAATTCAGAGAAGCTTCTCTGAGCCAAATTTCATTCATTCATTGTGCAATACCTAAGGGTGCTTTTCTTCCCTCGGTGGGGGGCGGGGGGGGGGGGTTATGCAGCTCCAAGGCTTCAGCTCTGGTTTGTGCTGGCTGAGTGTGCTGTGCAGAGCCGTGCCCTCTCCCCAGGGGCTCCGGAAGGGTCAGCCCTGCTTTCCAGCAAGGACCCATGGAGGCAGCAACAGCCCAGGGTGTTTGGAGGGAGGCTTCCTGGGGAGGAGTTCCCTGTGCTGCACTAGAGCGGAGGGCAAAAAGCCCAGAAGGACGCTTTCTTCGCCAGAGGAAGGTGGGAGATGAGGCGCAGCAAACGTGTGTCGGTACACTGTGTTTTAGTATTCAGACACCCTCATCCCACTTGGGAAATGGTCTTGGAAGGGGTCACATTCCCCCGTTGCCCCGTTGCTCTCAGTGCAAACCTGCGTCAGTGCTCCCATGCAGGAGGGCTGCTCTGTCCATCAGCCTGGTGCCCAGCTGCTCTGGGCTTGCACCGCTCTCAGCTGCAGGACGACTGCACCCAGAGGTTGCTCTGCAAAAGACACCGGAGTGTCCTGGGAGCAGAGGGGTCCTGTTCCAGGTGCAGAGTTCAAAACACCTCTCCTTTCCAGCACAGCTCTGCGGAGTATGAGGAAGAGCACAGGGCAAGGATGCTGATTGGCATGGGCAGATCGGGTGCTCTCAGACATCTCCAAGGTCCTACAGGAGAGCTCTGCCCTTCTGGAGAGATGCTCACAGCCCCACAGGACTCCCTGTCCAGCATAATCAGGTGTCTTAAGGTGCTGTCTGCTAAGGGAAGCAGTGCCTCATTGCCCAAGCACTGAGTGCAGTGTCTGGAGCCTGGAAAATGAAGAGAGGGCTTGGGCACCTTGGTCCCATGGAAACACCTCCAGGGCAGCGCCCTCCAGGTCAGGGCCAGAGCAGGCACTCCACACCCCCACCCCTTGCCCCACACCACCACCGTTACTGCCAGGGACCCCACGAGCAGGAAGAAGAGCAGCACAAGCAGGGGGAGGAACAAAGAAGAACTCTGTGACTCTCCTCCTAAGGGAAGCAAGGAGAGGAGAGGCGGCCGGGCACTCAGGAAAGCCTTCTCTTTACCCAGCAGAGCACAGCACCTCCCAGTTAGCAAAAGCCCAGGGCAGTCGCTCTCAGCCCCTTTGCCCTGCAGAGGGAAGCGGCCACGTGTCAGGAGAGATGGCCCTCTGCTGTGCCAGAGCTCTGGCTGCAGAGGAGGCAACTCCTGCCCTGGACCACACAGCCTTGAGGGCAGAGGCTGTGCTGGGTGAGAGACGAGAGCAGGGGTCTTGCGCAGAGGAAGGTGTCTGCACTGGAGGGCATGAGAGGGAGCTTCCCAAATTCTGCCTCCCATGCCATTTGGGGTTGGAGGTTCCTAGAGCTCTCTGCCCATGTCTCTGCTGCCTGGAGCTATCCCTGCTGGGAACTGTTTCTCTGCCCTCCAGATGGGATCACAGTCCCCATCACCCACTCCTGTCTGCTCAGCTCTGACCTGAAGAAACCTCCTCGTTTCAGGCACTCTCTAGAGGTACTCCCCACTTGCAGGCAATAAGGAGCAGGTCAGAGAAACCCTGCTGAGGCCAGCAAAGGTGATGCTGGTGCTCTCTGGAGGTAGAGGAGTGGATGGAAGCCGTTGCCTTGGCTCCTACCAGACCTACTGATCTCTCAGCGTGGCAGCTCAGGACTCTCAGGCTCCCTCGCCAAACGCAGCAGCACCTTTTCCCCTTTTCCTGAAACAGCAGGAAACTGGAAGCACAGCCTCAGGAAAGCTCTTTACCTTTAAGGTATCCCCTGCCTTGCTCATCCTCTGCAAGAGTGCCCTCTGAAGTGCACTGGGCAGCTCTGGCTTCACACCCTGCCTTCACCCCTTCCCCCTTGTCTAACATGAGCCCCTGGGCTGGGAGGCCTCCTGACAGACCCTGGAGGCTGTGAACGCTTTTGGAGACCCTTCCCGCAATGGCAGCTGCATTGCCCTGCACCAAGAGACTTCCCGTGTCAAGGGCTGGAAAGGTTTCTTCCCTTGCAGCTCTCCTCTCTCCTCCCACTCCAGCCTGCCTTTAATCTCGCTCTGCCCTACTCCTTTGCCCAGAGCCCTGCTGCGCTTGGCAGAGGAGTTGCTCCTTGGCAGAGCTGTCTCTCTGCACTGCTGCCTGCTTCCCAGGAGCTCCCTCCACCCCAGGAGCCTGTCTCAGCCCCGGAGGAGGGCACCTGCCCAAGACGTCACTTTCTCTGCCCCCCACCCCACTCGGCGCTCCCTCCAGGTGTCCCTGGGGCTCCCCAGGAACCTGCTTGGGAAGAGACCGATGTTGCCTGTCTCACCTCTGCAGAGAGGTTTCTTTGCAGCAGTGGCCTTTCTCCTCTCCCAGACACAGTTAGGTCTGAGAATCCCCCTGCCTTGGCCCATCATGAGGCAGGACACCTGGAGACTGCCAGGGAGGCAGCTCCTTCAGCCACGCTGAGGGAAGGCAATCAGCTGAGTCAATGGGGGCATCTCATGCTGGATTTGTAGTGCTGGGGCTGGAAGGGACCTCAGCTCCCTCCCAGGCCTGCCACAAACCCCCAGGAGGTGCGATTCCCCTTGCTTCGGTCATGGCGCCTGTTACAAATAGGCACCTGCACTCCTTTTCTATGGTCTCACTGTCAGAGATGGAGACCAGGAGTTGACACACAAGCCCCTGGTGACATTTGAGGTGCCAGATGTAGTCCACGGTAAACGGAGCAGTACTGAGAGACTGGGAAACATCTGGGGGCATCATCCTGCGGCCTGGTGAGGATGCCAGCTGAAATGACGGCAGATGCCCACATTTAGGACATCGCCACCTCTCCCTACTCACGCTGTTCAGGGATGCCCATAGAGGTGTTCAGCTGACCACATGGAGTTCTGTGCCCGAGGGAGAGTGAAGTCCCTCTCTTTCTCCCGTCTTTACCTGTATTGACGACCTGTGCACTGGCTGTAACAAGAGTTGTCTCACACATCCCCATGGAGCCCGACCTAAGGGAGGGCAGCTGCTCACTGAATGGCCAAATACAGGCCTGTAGGGCTCTGTGAGACGCCAAGGCTCTCCACCAAAACTGCCTGTGGCTGGCAGGGACAGCACAGGACCTGCAGGAAAGCCACGTCCCCTCAGAGCGGGTGTGTGACAGACACCCCAGGCGGCATCTCCGATTCCTTTGGTGCTTGTGTGGAAGTGACTGATCCCCACCCCTGCAGTGAGGCCAGCTCTGTCCCATCTCTCTCTGGTAGATGCAAGGCACTGCATGAATTGGAAGCACGTTGCACTGGGGTCTCCACCTGCGGGCCTACGTTCTCAACATCTTCTGGTTCTCCTCTCCCCCATCCTTTACTCACCCTCTTGATGAGACACTCTTCAAAGAGTCCAATGAATCTGGAGGTCAACAGGTTGGGTGAGCCCTTGTGGGTGAGGATCGGAGGAGAGGCCAGTTTGGGCAACATCGTGGTGGGAAATGAAGAACCTGCAATCAAGGGGAGGAGGTGGACAAGCTCTTACTTAAGCAACTCAAGGAAGTCTCCAGATCAGTGACCTGGGGCTCTTTCTGGGGGCTTTAATGACCCTGACATTCATTGGAGGGGGAAGACAGCACTGTGAAAACAGACCAATAGGTTTCTGGAGGATGTTGGAGCAATTTCTTAGGAAAGCCACCAGCTGGACCAACATAGACGATGCTCACCTGGCTCCGGTCCTTGCAAACCATGAAGAGCTGGTGAGGGACATGAAAACCAGTGTCATCCTTGGCTGTAGTGACCATGAAATAGAGGGGTGCAACTCTTGAGCAGCCTGAGGAAGGAGAGGAGCAGAGTGCAGGTGTCAGACCTCAGAGGGGAAGACTTTGGCCTGTTCAGGGGGCTTTTAGTGGGGGATCCCATGGGCAGCAGTGAGGGGCAGCACAACTCAGTACAGATGGTCTTTGAAGACAGAATCGCCCACAAAGAGCAGTGGTGACTCCATAGCTGATGAGACCAGCCTGGGTGAAGTGGAAACTCCTGAGGAAGCTCCATAGTTAGTAGAAGCAGAGAGGAGAGGCAGATGCAGAGGCTCACTTGAGAGGGAGGAATTTAGAAATAGACTTTAGGAAACCCACAGCTTCCCTAGAGATGACCCTTGCCAGGCAGTCCAAGGATAAAACTAAACTAAAGCTGAACCAAATATTCTTCCTCATAGGTGGAGAAAGGGCGATGGGGCCATCATGCAGTCCCCCATACCTACGGAATGGGGAACGTTCCCAGCCCTTAGGCAAATCTCTTCCCTCTCTCTCTCATGACCTGCATAGTGTTTGTGCTTGAGAAAACCCTCATCATCATGCACGTGGTGGCAAACCAGCATCCGCACACCCCCATGGGCTTCTTCTCGGGCCATTTGTCTTCCCTGGAGATCTTCTACAGACCCACCACCCTGCTCCAGATGATGGCCAGCTGCGTGACTGGGGACAGCACCATCTCTGCTCATCACGGTGTTGGTATTGTTTCCTGCACCTTTTACATGTACTGAGTGTTTACTACCCGTGACCACATCCTACGATCAGTACTGGGCTGTGTGCCACGCCCTGCTCTCTACAAGACTCATGAACCGGCAGGTCTGTCTCCAGAGGGCAGCTGCCCCTTCGCTAGGGGCATTTCTGTCATCTACAGTCATAATTTCAGTCGTGTCCCAGATACAGTTGTGTGGCCCCAGTGGAGTGGACTACTTCTTCTGTGACTTCACCCCATTGCTGGAGCTCTCACGCAGTGACACTGTGACACTCGTGCTCTTTGCTGTCATAACCTGCTTTTTAGATCCCATCCTCCCCTTCCTGTTCACATGGTCATCCTGTGTGCATTGGAGATGCCTCCCTGGGGCAGCTCTCCCATCCAGCGTGGGCAGGCAGAAAGCGTTCTCCACCTGCTCCTCTCACCTCACTAGTGCCACTCTTTTCTATGACACCCTCATCCTTGGGGGTGTGATGCCCAGAACAGCCCTCCTGAGACAGTTTGACAAAACCCTTTTTGCTACACCATCCTCACATCCCTGTTCAATCCCTTCATCTACAGCCTGTGGACTAGAAAGGTTGGGGGACACTGAGAAAAATGCTCAGGGAAGCTGTGAGCTGCGCAGAGACCCCATTGGAGCTGTGGGCCTGCAGGAAGAAATCACTTCTGGCTCTCTTCTGAGCCAGCCCAAGGACCTGGACTGGCGTGTGCTGTGTCCTGGGCACTCCGCTGGAAGGGTGGGATATGAAGAAGGCTTCTGGTGTGGGAAGGAGCAGAGAGGTGCTGGTAGAGCTGGCCGGTGTCATCAGGAGACCTCTCTCAAACATCTTGGAAGGGGCAGAGAGATCAGGGAGGCTGCAAGGTCCTCAGAAAAGGCAAATATCAAACGCATCCTCAAGAAGGGCAAGAAGGAGGATTGGGAGTGTTACAGGTTGGTCAGCTTCACCTCAGTCCCTGGGAAGGTGGCAGGGCAAATGCTCTTGCAGCTATCTCCATCACTTGAAGGACAAGAAAAGGATTGCTGAACCCATGTGGGAGGGGAAAGAAGGGCATGCTGTGTACCTGGACTTCTGCAACTCTTTGGATGTGGTTTCCCGTGGTCTCCCTAGAGCGGATTGTTGACATCTGGACTGAAGAAGTGGATGATGCGGTGGGTGGGAAGTTGGCTGGATGATCAGGAACAAATCTGTCAGTGGTACAAAGTCCTCCAAGGAGCCAGATACTACCAGCATCCCTCAGGGATCAGCAAAATTTCTTAAAAAGTCATGAAAAGCTGGAAATGAAGACTTTTTCAGCTATTACCTAGATTTCTTCTTCTGAACTCCTTCCAGTACAGACTGGGACCAGTCCAGGTACAAACTGGAACCCTTTAACCCCTCTCAGTACAGACTGACCCCTCTCCAAGCAGAAACTGCATCCATTTAACCACTCCCAGTACAGACTGGGCCCTGTCACATTATAAACTGGATCCTGTTAACCCCTCATAGTACAGAATGGACCCCATCCGAGTCCAAAATGGTTCCCTTTAACCCCTCCCAGTACAGACTGGGCCCCGTCCCAGTACAAACCTGATCCCTTTACCTCTCCCAGTACAGACTGGGCCCCCTCCCAGTACAAAGTGGATCCTTCAAACACCTCCCAATACAGAATGGGGCCTCTCCCAGTGCAAACTGGACACATTTAATACCTGCCAGTACAGACTGGACCCTGTCCCAGTACAAACTGATTCCTTTTAACCCCTCCCAGTACAGACTGAGCCCCCTTCCAGTACAAACTGGATCCATTTAACGCCTCCCAGCACAGACTTTGCCCTGTCCCAGTATAAACTGGAGCCCTTGGTCCCCTTCCCAGCACAGAATGGGCCTCATCCCAGTACAAACTGGATCCCTTTAACATTGCCCAGCTCAGACTGGGCCCTGTCCCAGGACAAACTGCATCCTTATATCCTTTTCCATTACAGACTGGGCACGTCCTAGTACAAAATGGATCCCATGATCCCTTCCCAGTACAGGCTGTGTCCCGTCACAGTCTAGCCTGGATCCCTTTAACTCCTGCCAGTACAGCCTGGGCCCCATCCCAGTACAAACTGGATCCCCTGGACCCATCCCAGTAGAGACTGGGCCCTGTCCCCGTACAAACTGGATCTCTTTAACCTTATAGACTGGGTCTCATCCCTGTACAGACCCCTAACTGCCCCCCAGATCCCTAAGGGCCCCCATGGACCCCTAAGTGCAACCTTGGCACCCCTAAATGCGTCCATTGTCCATACCCCTCCCTCCCTTCCCTCCACTATGCCATGCCCCATGTGTCCTCTGGCCCCAGTTGCAGCCCTGCTTCTTGACCTTCACCTTGCTGTGGGCCAGCCCCACCTCCCCCAGCGCCTTCAGCCCTTGGCTGAGACTCCCCGTCACCTCATCCAGCCTTCCTTGGAGGGAAGCCTCTGCCCAGGCCTTCACCTGAGCTTGGGTGGGCTCAAGGCTTGTCCTCCTCAGCTGGTGCCGGGTGGCCATTAGATCTTTAGAAGGTCTCAAGCTCAACCTTGGGTGTTGACTGAGAAGACAACCACTCCAGTGGAGACATCAGAAATCCTGCAGTAGCTTCAAGGTCAAATCCAAGAGGAAGAAGAGAGGTTGTAGGTGCTGGAGATCATCTAGTCAAAGCCCACCTTAGAGTGGAGACCACCCCTGGAGATACCCAACGCACGAGTGGTGTCCCTCAGGGGTCCATGCTGGGACCAGTACTGTTGAATATCTTTATCAAGGACATGAATAGTGCAACTGAGTGCAAGTTTTGAAATGCCACCAAGCTGAGTGGGGCAGGTGACACTCCCAAGGGACAGGATGCCATCCAGAGGGACCTGGACAAGCTTGAGAAGGGGGCCCATGTGAACCTCGTGAGGTTCAACAAGGCCAAGTGCAAGGTCCTGCACCTGGGTCGGGGCAACCCCTGGTGTCAATACAGGCTGGGGGATGAAGGGATGGAGAGCAGCCCTGAGGAGAAGGACTTGGGGGCACTGGTAGATGAAAAGCTGGACATGAGTGGGCAATGTGCTCTCACAGCCCAGAAAGCCAACTGTATCCTGGGCTGCATGAAAAGAAGCGTGGCCAGCAGGTCGAGGGAGGGGATTCTGCCCCTCTACTCTGCTCTGGTGAGACCCTACATGGAGTACTGCGTCCAGCTCTGGAGTCCTCAGTACAGAGGAAGGACATGGACCTGTTGGAGCGGGTCCAGAAGAGGGCCACAAAAATGATCCGAGGGATGGAACACCTCTGCTGTGAGGAAAGGCTGAAAGAGCTGGGGGTGTTCAGCCTGGAGAAGAGAAGGCTGCTGTAGGAGGGTAGATTTAGATTGAACACAAGGAAAAATTTCTCCCAAAATTTCTCCCACTGAGTTCCACTGGACCAAACGCTCTGGATTTAAAAGCTCTCTTCTTAATATCCAATGGCAGGGGAGATGGCCCATGAGCTCCCATTCTCTCCCCAGGTTTCTTCATGTATGACAGGACTGATGGCATATACCAGACTCTCTGGAAATGAATTTGGAGGGGTGAGGAGAGGAGAGGATGGGGACTCCCCACGTGCCCTGGGGTTGGAATGAATGGAGGCTCAGAAGGTGAAACACCGTCAAAGATGAAGTCCCCCAAAAGTACAGCACTAAATTCAGATATGCTCAAACAACCACTGTGTGATGGGAGTCAGTGGGAACCCAGGAGGCAGAGGGAAGGGAGAGTGGAGAGATGCGGGAGCTCCCTGAGGAGCCCCAGGACTCTCATGCTGTCGTGGGGAGTGGGGCTGATGGGAGCACAGGGGGGAAATTCAGTTAGGTTTGGGCATCACCTACAATATAAATTCAGGAGAGCCAGAGCGTGGCTAGCCTCTTTTTCCTCGTGCCTTTGGTGACAGCACAACCCCTGGGGCTGATGGGGACACTGAACCCCACTCTCTGCCCCCCAGCAGCTGCTGTGCCCTTCAGAGGGGCTGGCGCTGTGGGGTGAGTGCCCAGAGCTCTGCAGCACCCTGCGATGGGCGCTGCCGTGGGGCCAGCCCAGGCTGGGCTGCTGGGCTGGGCTGGGGAGAGGGCAGGGGAGGTGGGGAGAGCTGGGGAGGGGCTGGGCTGGGCTGGGCTGGGAAGTGCCCAGGAGAGGAAAGCAGCAGTGTAGAGCTAAGCTGTGTGAGTGTGCAGGGTGGGGGCAGCCAGCAGGGTGCTGCCAGTGCAGAGTCAGGCATCACGGTGAAGGAAGCAAGGCACCGAAGGTGCAGAAGAGAGAGGCCAGGTCTGTGCCATGTTCCCTGGACACCCTGTGGAAGCTGCCCTGGGAAAACTGTCCCAGATAGTCCCACACACCGGCTATTTCCATCTCTTTTGGGACATCCCATCCTTGAGAAGGGACTTCTGCTGCATCGTCACCCTCATCCTCCTCTGGGGCTCAGTGATACCCAACTCCACCACCAGTATTAAGAAAAAGGGAAGCAGTTTCCTACTGACACTTATTGCACACAAGCCCCAGAGCTCTTGCCACAGCTGGTCTCTCAGCCAAGCCAGTTGTTCCTGTGCTTTGTTCTGAATGATTTCTAAGGAACTCATGTCTCTCAGCCTCTCCTTGTCCATAATGTGCACCAGGTCCCAACCACCCTTCTGGCCTCTGCAGGACTTGCTCCAGTCTGTCAGGGTCTTTCTTCTGCTGGGAAGCCCCATGCTGCATGCAGCAGTCCTGATGTGGTGCTTCTGTAGTGGGTTAACCTTGGACAGCAGCCAGACACCCACCCAGCTGCTCAGTCCCTCCCCTGCCTCAGCAGGACAAAGGGAGAAAATAAGATGGAATAACTCATGGGTCAAGATAAAGTAAAGGAGATCAGTTACCAAATATCATCATGGACAAAGACCCGTTGACTTGGGGAAGATCAAATTCATTTGTTGCCAATTAAAAAAAGATTTGGATTGTGAGAAACAATAAGAAAAATATTAAAGACCATTCCCCTCACACTTTCCCCCAGGCTCAAATTACTCCATTGTTCCCAGTTCATCTACCTACCCCAAGACCACGACGAGTAGGGGGGATGGTGAAGAGGGGGTTAGGAGTCAGTAAAGAACATCTCCATCAGTCCTTCTTCCTCACACTTCTCCCCTGCTCCAGCTTCGGTCCTCTCCATGGGACTCCACCATATTTGTTGTCAAGGCTAGGTGTTGTTCCTTTCTTTCTCTCTTACTTTTCTCCTTCATACTCACAGAATCATGGAAATGTTGAGATTGGAAAGGACCTCTGGAGATCATCTAGTTCAACCCTCCAACTGAGGCAGGGTCAGTTAGAGCAGGTTGCTGAGCACCTTGTCTAGCTGAGTTTGGAGTATCTCCATGGATGGAGACTCCACAACCTCTCTGGGAAACCTATTACAGTTTTGACCACCCTCACAGTCAAAAAGTGCTTTCTTGGGTTCCGATGGCATTTCATGTGTCCATCACCCCTTGTCTTATCACTGGACACTACTGAGAAGAGTTTGGCTCCCTGGTCTTCATGCCCTTCCATCAGGTATGTATATGCATGAATAAGATCCCTCCGAGCCTTTTCTTCTCCAGACTGAACAGTCCCACATCTTTCAGCATTTCCTCCTATGAAAGATGCTGCAGTCCCTTAAAACAGCTTTATGGCCCTTTGCTTTGCTTTTACAAGTCAACACGTTTCCTACACTGGGCAGCCCAGCACTGGACACAGCACTCCAGATGGGGCCTCGCCAGTGCTGAGTGGAGGGCAAGGGTCACCTCCCTCCATCTGCCAGCAATGCTTTTCCTAATGCAGCCCAGGAGGCTGTTGGCCTTTGCTGAGAGGGTGCAATTCAGATCCTGCTCAGCTGCTTCTCCTCTGGAATGCCAAGGTCCTTCTCTGCAGAGCTGCTATCTGTCCAGTCGGTCCCCACCATGATGTCCACAGTGTGGTTGGATCACAGGCTGCCCTCCCCCAGGGACTTTCTCAGCAGCACCTTGTCCTTCTTGCAGATCAGCTCCACCTCTGGCACAGGCCCCACGCTGCTGCAGAGTCACCTGGGACAGCAAAGCCCTCTCCTGCCAGGGCTGCACAGCCCAGGCCTCTTTCTCTCTGCCCTTGGGGACTGCAGCTTTTGCTCTCGGTGTGGGAACCTCATCCATCATTATGGCACCACCTGCCACCCACTCCAGCGTGCCTCTGCTGGGAAGCCAAGCCTTTCCACACACGGGGTCCCATCTCTGGGCACCAGGTTTCCATGTGACAAGTCTGCCCTTGGCCCTGGTGCCACATCTGAGGTGCTGCAGCCCAAATGGGCACCAAAACGCACAGCCTGGGGCACAGAGAGCAGGAACCTCGTGTGCCACCACAGAGCTGTGACATCAGTGCAATAAGAGCTGAGGTGGGGAAGGACAGCTCCCATGGCTTTTGTGGTTGCTGGAGATACAGTGTCCTGAGGAGAGACTGACAGGGGAGATGAGAAGTGGGGGATGCCTTGTGTGATGTCAGGGCAGCTCAGATATATGGAGGGTCTCTATGGGACATGTTACAGGTTAGACGGCAGCTTTTGTATTGGTCAGCTTCTAACTGAACCACCCAGTCTTCTGCTCTCCTGGACCTGATACTCCCAAAAGAGGAAGGGCTCATCAGGCATGTGAAGACCAGTGTCAGCTTTGGCTGTAGTGACCCAGAAACGGCTGTCTCCCAGATCCCCAGGGAAGTGGGGAAGGAGAGAGCACAAACACCATACATCAGGGAGTGATAATGTGGTCTGTTGAGAGCAGTGGCAGGTGGGATCCCATGTGAGGGCCCTGAGAGCAGCCATAGGCCTTCACGGCCATGACCAGCCTCACAGGGAGCCTCCACCTGCATCTCTGTCCATGGACCCAGGAGACCGTTGAATCCAGGCCTGAGTTTCAGCCCCAGCTTGATCTATGCTGGAGGTGTACGGGTCTCCAGACACAGCCATAGATACAGCCATAGACAAAGCCTTGCCTGGCCATGGACCTTACTGATTCAGACTTGCAGACTCAGTTTCCAGCTTGATAGTCTATGAGATGTGCAATGGAATGGCACCGTAGCCCTCCAAGCGCCAGACCCCAGCTGATTCACAGAGGCCTAAGGGCCTTTCTGCTGCCTTTCCTCCTGTCATTTGGTCAGATTTTGGGAGAAGAGAAATGAAAAGCAGGTGAGATTTCTGGGTTCCAATGTTTGAAATGGGGAAGCAGAGCCTTCCTATAGGAAATGATCTAAAGGCTATGCTAGTTCAAAAGTGTTATCTTCACCTCCTTTCTTGGAGGCTTTCAATCTTCAGCAGGAACCTGGAAGCTCTGAGATCCCTCCATCTCCCTCTCCTTTAGCAATGAAGTTGATAGTACCCAAGTCAGAGGCTTTCAATTCTGTTTCCAGCCTAAAGCACCCCAAGGTCTGGGGATATGCCAGGACACTTGCCTAAGGAAGCCACTCCTCTGGACAAGAAGGTGGATGTTCCCAGGAATCTCAGGAGGCATGGCATACTGATGGGAGCTGTTCAGGGAGCTGGCCAAAGATCTCGTCTCCATTTCTGTAATGGTGGCCTAGATGCCAGCTTCATGTGTAAACTCTCTCTCTGGATGCGGACATTTACTGAGCAACCTGGGCTGACCTCAGAGCTGGCCCTGCTTGGAGCTGGGCATTGGACTACAGACCACCTGAGCTCCCTTCCCCCCTGACCTGTCCTAGGAGCACATGATGTAGAGACCCTCGCCTCCAGCTTTATCTCTTCTTGTATGATGTGTGGATAGGCACAGGCTCCTGGAAGGGCTGGTGGGAAAAAGACTGCTGGGGGTGTCTAGTCCAGTCTCCAGGCTGGCTGTGACTTTGTGGAGCAAAGGAGAGCTCCAAAGGTGGAGATCACAGCAACACTCCTCCTAGTCCATGTTATCTTTCCTAAGGCTCAGCCTAAAGCTGCCAAGAGGCAGTTTGTGGCTGTTGCCTCTCTCATACCATCAGCCACTGCAGAAGAGAGCTTGGCTCCATCATCTCTCCAGGTAGGTTTAGGCTCTTACTAGGTTGCCCCATGCCTCCTTCAGCAGGCTAGAGAGGCCCAGTTCCCTCAGACTCTCCTCACAGCTTGTGCTTAGGCCTCTTACTCCAACACAGCAGTCCTTCTCTGGACCCTCTCCAGTTTCTCCACTTGCCTTTCGAAATGTGAGGCCCGCTGGCTCGTATGGCTTCGGCATGGTTCCCAGGCCCTTCTCCTCAGGGCACTCCTCAGCTGGTATGGTCACTACCCATGCTGCTGCATGGTGGCAGTGTGCAGCTTGTGGGCTGAGCTACAAATAGGGTAAAAGGTGAAAGAAAAAAGATGAGAACAAACATAAACTAAACCCAACAGGCAAGGCAAAGGCAATCACTTACCACCTCCCACAAGCAGACTGATGCTCAGCCAGTCTCCCAGCAACCATCACTTTGAATGACTGAAACCTCCACCTCCTTCTTCCTCTGCCCCAGCTTGTATTTCTGAGCATGACATCATATTGTATGGAATATCCCTCTGGTCAGCTGGGGTCAGTTGTGTCGGTTGTCCCCCCTCTGCCAACCTCTTGTCCACCCCCAGCCTACTCGCTTGCAGGGAGCAGAGTGGGAAAGAGAGAAGGCCTTGACGCTGTGCAAGCACTGCTTAGCAATAGCCAAAACACTGGTGTGTCATCAACACTGTTTTAGGCACAAATGCAAAACAGCGCCATAGGGGCTGCTACGAGTGAAGTCAATTCCAACCCAGCCAGACCCAGTACACTTGAACTGGGGGCCCAGAAAGGGTCACAGGAGTGCACAGCTCGTCTGACAAGTGACGAGCAGGTGGAGACAGTCACTTCCCTCGCTCTTTTGGCGAGGCTCCTCTTTAAACACTCCAGGACACTGCTGGCCTTCTTTGCTACTAGGTCACACTGGCTCATGTAGATCACTGCCAGATCATGTTTTGCCTTCAGTTCCCCAACACCACCAGGGCTGTTTCCACAGAGCTGCTCTCCAGCCAGGCAATCCTCTTCCCCTGCCACTGCAAGGTGATCGTCTATCCCAGATGCAAGGCTTGGCCTTTGTCCTTCTTCTATTTCATGAAGTTCCTGACAGGACCGGCCTTCTGCCTGTCAGCTTGTGACGGGTGCAATTCCACCGGACACCTTAAGTAAACTAGAACAATTGCAGATGCCCCACTCCAGGAAAAAGTTACATCAGCTTATGGGTACTTTAGAGTACTGGAGGAAACCTGTACCTGCATTTTCTAGCATTGCTCACCCACTGTACTCACTTTTACGAAAGGGAAAACTGTGGAAATGGAACCCAGAACATGAAGAGGCAGTCAAAACTCTAACAGAGGAATTAAAGACAGATCAGGCACTGGGACTAGTACACCCCCACGACCCTGCACAACGGGGTTTTGCAGCATATGGTCCTTATTGCAATCTGTCACATACGAGGCCAAGCAGGCCACAAAGACCTTTAATGTTTAAGTCAACTGCATGTAAAGAGCCAGAACAGAGATATTCTGAGTGGGAAAAGGGACTTTTGTCTTTAGGCTGAGCAGTTAAACAAATTGAGCCACTAAGGGGTAACCTGTCCGGAAAAACCCCGCCGAGACTTGTGCTGTTTTCCCTTTCCAGAAACGATACCAGGCATGACACCAGCACATCTCCCCTGGAGATCGGGTTAACCATTGAAGGATTGCTTGTCCTTCTCGCTGGAGCAATCATTGTCAGCATGGACCAAATTTGGCTGATACGCCAACAAGCCCAATGAACAGGGTGGAGACCCTCACTTCTGCACCGTACACATTTCTCCGTTGTGGGTGCAATCTACTGTTGCAGCAATTACAAGAGAAGGTGAAGAGGGCACCTTGCCCACTGAAATTCCAAAGGTAATTTCGGATCATGTGACTCAATTTGAAAGGGAATTCCAATCCTGGTGGCATCCAGTCAATTTTACCTAGAAACCTACCAACAGTAAAGCCACAGCTTTTATTCTAGCAATACGCAGTGCTTTGGTCCACACCATATACCCAATCATTGCGCTAGGATTAAATCACAATTGAACCTCCTCTGTCCGTTAGAACAGAGAGTATGGGCCCACCAAAATGGGAACCAAGGGCAATCTGTCGATGTTGATGCTTGTGTTGTATGGGAACAACAGGGATTTATTTGTGAAAGTAATACCATTAAGGCCCAAGACATTTGCCTTGACACTCAACAAAATCTTTGTCATTTTGCAATACCTCCTGATGAAACCCCTGGAACTGTACTTGCATACGTCGGAAACGGATGTGTTTCTATGAGAACACTTTGTGATTCTGTATTTATAGACAATACCACTGTAGATATATGCAATCACTCAAATATCTGTGTGTGTAATTTTGCCAAAATCATAGGATGTGACTTTAACTATTCAGCTCCTGTCACAACCCACCAATTGCGACTATCTAACTATACCTCATATCAAGTTTTACTGCCTACCCCCATTGGAATGACTCACATTGGTGAGAACACTCTTGCAACATGATGACCTGAGTCAATTGCTAAAACAAATTCGGAGCAACAGGCAAAAATCCCCTAATTACGGTCCATCACGATGCAGAGGAGATACACCATGTCCTGGAAAGAGTGAAGAAAGATGGAAAACATCACTGGTGGGAAACTCTTTTTGAACGGTCCCCAACAGCAACAGGAATTTTGAATTGGATGCTGCATCCAATTGTAGTTTTGTTGGGTTTAACCTTATTGTGTTTATTGCTTATAATCATTCTGTCGATCACAGTTTGGCAAAAAATGAAACAAATTACATCAATCCAGCAGGTAAAATATCTACGATCAACTCATTCTGTCTGTAACCTGTATATAACCAACATTAATTAGAACACTTTAAATTCAGATAATTGGACTCTTAGCGCTGATCTATAACACGCCACATATGTATAACATAGAGGCAGGAGGTAACTGTACTACCACTCTGTGAGTCGATAAAGTGGATTGAGTGCAGTCACAGGGTGGAGTGTGATGGATGCACTTGACCCCTTGACCAGACTGGCGGTGGTTTGGTGCAGGCTCCGGAGGAGGAAAAGGCCTGAGCCGTAGCCAGGCCGTGAACTCCTCTAGCTTCAATCTGCTCTCTGAAAACCCACAAAGGAGCAGAGTGACAGCGAGCATTGACGCACATGAGCTTGGAACACCAGTCGTGCAATTAACACACGGATAACAATGGGTGGCTTTTCCAAGACTCATTTATCGAGGAACAGAGAAAGTTGTGGGTACAAGGAGTCTCCTGCACACCTTCTCTAGGGCATGTAATCTGACTACAAGCCAATCACTTTATCCCATAGATATGACAGCCCAAGTGAGCCTTCTTTGAGCTCTCCCTGCAACTCACTTTTCCTTTGTATGATTCTTCCATGTAGAAATGAATAGAGTGCACCTTGCCATCAAACTTATTGAACCTTGGCAAACCCCTGTTAAACTTTGCTAAATTCCGTTGTATTCACCGAACTCTGCCAAATTATTATTTTGCCTCAATAAAACATATTGCTGCTTCTCTCTTTTGAAGGAAGTGCATTCCAGTCATTGGCGACACAGGTTTCCCCTGAATGGAATCCCAAGGCACAGGAATGGCTTCCCAATTTAGTGTCATCGACAAATGTGGTGGGAGGTGCCTCCTCTGGGTCATGGGTCCAGTGTTAAACTGCACAGGGCTCAGGAGAGTCCCCTGTGCTGCTCCACAATGCCCCAGTATGTCCCACTGGCCTCCAGGTAGGGTGTGACCCCTTCACCACTGCGCTCTCAGCCTCCACATCCAACTGGTGTTTTGCCCATCTCTTTGTCTGTCCATCCAGACTGTTATGGCCTAACTTGGGTAGAAGAATATTGAGGGAGACCATGCCAAGAGTTCTGCTGAAGCTGAGGCAAATGATATCCACTTTTTATCTCCTCATGCTCAACTGCAGGCTGTCAGTTTGGAGAAGCATGATTTACCCTTGGGAAGTCCGTGTTGACAGTTACTCTCTTTGGGGTGCCCAGAAATGTCACCCAAGAGGACTCCAACTGCTGGCACACTCCTCACCGATGTGAGCTGGTGCAGCCTGGGGTTCCCTGGGTTGCACTTTTGGCCTTTTGCAAAGATGGGTGCAACATTGGCTTGCTTTTTCTTACATGAGCCCTCTGCCAATCCCATGACCTTTCAAAAGAGATAATCCAAAGAAATACCGATCTTCCCCTGTAACTCCATTGCCACTCTTCTGCCTGCTATACCCCATGCATAATTTCTCTAATCTTTCATATATTTGCACCTGTCCAGGATACAATGACTAAAGTCACCTTTGCGGATGCAGACTGCCTGGGCAAAGGCCCTTCCCATTTTTCTCCCCTTTTGTCCTCCCCTTGTTCTTTGTTCATTCAGATACCTCTCACCTCTGCAGCTGCTTTGAGCTTCAGGGAGTAAAAGCTTACTTCTCTTTCAACAGTCTAATTGTCTCCTCAGCCAACACGTTAACTGTGTTTATGTCTATCTTTTTGTATCTACCTAGAGAAAATATTGCTCATAAGATTATCCCTTGTAGAAAGGCAGCCTCATTAAAGGCACTTTGTACTTAGCATATGGTGGAGGAGTGTGTTTTACTGTTTATGAAACATTATCCTGCTTTACATTTCTTTGCTTGCAAATAGGAAAAATTCTGTGCCTGTGGGCAGGCAGTTCTCGAAGGAGAGCAGGTGGGACATGGAGCAATGGAGCTGTAGCATCCAGCTGCTGACTTCAGGGCAGAAGTCTGATGTAAGGAACAGCGATGCAAGTCCCAGGGGGCCAATGTCAGAAATGGTGAGCTTTGGGAGGGAAGGAGCAAGGCTGTCCATACAGTGTCAGACCTCAAGGAACTGATTCTCCTACCTGTCCAGACCTCCCGAGTGGACACTCTGGATTGTTATCACTTGGAGAATGCTGCTATAACCTCTTCTCTAAACTAAAAAGTAATACAATATTCCCTTTAAAATAAAAAAGTAATTTTTATTAGGTGCACTTCCTCCTTCACTACACTATGAAACAGTTCCAATTAGCAATACAAGTCTTGAAGACTTGAAGAAAATTACAGAAAGATAAAGAGCTCGTTAGGGCATTTGGGGCTCATTCCATGAACCTCAGATACTGAGAGAAGACTGAACAAACTCCTCAGAAAGTCAAAGTCAGAAGCAAAACCCAAATTACCCTGAAGTATTAATGGGTCCCACTGAGGACCATTACTGACAAAGCCTCCCCAGGGACTTGTTAGAGCAGATAATTGGAGGCCATGATTGCAGGTAGGCAAAGGCACTGTGCAGGTGTCTGTAACGCTGAGCAAACCCTTTGGTTTCTTCTGTGAAGCAGAAAGGCCAAGCCCTGACCCCCAGGCCCTGGGAAGGCAGATCCTGAGACCCTCAAAGTTCCATTTCACCAGCCTTGGTGGCAGAGGCCACTGCTATAGACAAGACGACAAAGACCCCAGTCCTGTTGGGCCTTTCAGCCATCTCTGCGGCAGGCTGTCCTACGCTGTCCCATGCCTGCACCTCTTTCCCTTCAGGCTGCTGACATCCATCTTGCTTTCCACCTAGTGCTCAGCCTGGCATTTCTATACCTTTGCTGATACCTCTCCACCTATCCCTGGCTTTTTCTTGAAACACAAAGCCATGGGCTGATCCAGACTCCCTCTGGGTCACCTCTTGCACCACAAGGCTACCCTTTCAGTGACATTTCTTTTTTCTCACATCCACTCTGAACCTTCCAAGCTGCTCTTTGTCGAGGATTCCTTCTCTTCCCACTACCAAGAAAAGCTCCATCATCTCTGAGGCCACCCTTCAAGCAGTTACAGGCTACTACTATAGTGCCCTGAGACTCCACTTCACCAGGCTAAAGAAGCCCAGGTCCCTCAGCCTCTCCACACAGGTCCCAAACCCCATCCTGCCACATCTCCTCTAGAACCCTTCCAGTTCCTCCCCATTCCTCCAGACCGGGGAGCCCCACACCCAGACACACTAGTCCAGATGTGGCCACACCAGTGCTGAGACAAGGGCGATGATAACTCCCTTCTCTGGGTGCCCATGCTCCAACCAAGGCAGCCCTCTATGCAGCTGGCTTTCTTCATGGTGAGCAGGTACCACTGGCTCCTATGGCATGCCTCTTAGTGCCCACGCCCTTCTTCTCAGGGTCACTCTGGAGCTGTTCAGGTCCCAGCCTGCCCTCATGTTTGGGCTTATTCTACCCCCAAAAAAGCACGTGCAACTTCTCCTTGTAAAACTTCCTGAGGATCTGTTGCCAGATCCCAGAGCTTCTCAAGGTGCCTCTGGAGTGAAGCTCTGTTGGCACAGCTGTTCATGTGTACGTACAGATGGCCCACCAGCTTAGTGGTGCCTCTGACAAGAAAACAGCATGAGGAACTGCAGGACACTACAGCTAATAGAAGGAGGTACTGGTTTAATGGAATTGCTAACCAAGACAGGAATTCCCATGACGACAAGCTCAGAATCACCAAACGAGGGTACATAGGAAGCCAAAGCAGGGCCAGGGCGGAAAGGGAAAACAGAGATGTGCTGTTTACATGGGAGGGTACTGGGATGGTGAAGGGGAAGAAATTGTGAGTGGGAAAAGAGGGAAAAAGGAAAGAAAAGTTGAAGCAAAGGAAATAATGAGGGTCTTGGAGGGGTACCTGCCAAGCAGCCCTGCATCTGGGCAACAATGCCTGGAGTGGGACAAGAAAGCCACAGATCATCTGACCAAGCCTCTTTCTCTCTGACTTCAACAGTCACTGGGAACCCGAGTGCTTTCCCTCCAATCTTAAAGGAAAGATCTGTTGTGGATGGAAGCACAGAATCATTCATGCTGGAAGGGACCTCAAGAGATCTCTAGGCCAACCTCCTGCTCTCAGCAGGGTCAGCGATGGGCTCAGAGCAGGTTGCTCAGGAGCTTATTCAGTTGGGGCTTGAAAAGCTCCAAGGATGGAGATGACACAAGCTCTCTGGGAAATCTGCTTCAGTGCTTGAGTGTCTTGATGGGGAGAAGGATATTCCTCCCTTGTTTCAGCTGATGCCCAGTGGCCCTCATCCTCCCATCATGCACAGCAGTGAAGAGCCTGGCTCCATTTTCTTGCTGATACCCAAGAAGATGTGGGAAGGCTGTTATTAGGTCTCCCCAAAGCTTTCTCTTCTCTTCTCCTGGCTTTGCACCTTTGTAGGACACAGGCATCCTGGGCTGCGTTAGGAAGAGCACTGCCAAAGGGTTGGTGGAGGTGATCCTTCCTCTCTGCTCAGCACTGCTACAATGTGTCTTGCTGACTTCCCTCAGGGTTTTCTACCCTACCACCTCACTCACAATTCAGCCAAAGCTGCCCTCCACATCTTCCACCAGTCCTGCCTTGTCTTCTTGTGAAAAACAAGTCCAGGAGAGCATCCCCCCATGTCAGGTCAGGGATCACCTTCCACCTTCCCTCTAAACAAGGCCTTCTAGCAGAGGTCCATGGTCTTCAAAATCCCCAGTGATTACTAGGGCCTAAAATGTGTCCCTTCCTCCAGCTGCCTAGAGGACACCTCATCCTCTTCCCATCCTTCCTCAGGCAGTTCAGGGATCCTGACCAGAAGACCACTGTACATCAAGCAGTTAGTCATCCATGTAATGGTAAATCTGAGGACACCCAGGCCTGTGCTGTGCTCCTCGTACAGCTTGGCCTTCAGGCCGTGTTGTGCTGAGCATATTGCTGGGTTGCAGGATAAACTTGACTGTAATGAGAAGTCTGCAGGAAGCTCCCACCTGGTACTGGTGATTAGGCCACCTGCTTGTCCTTCTTTTTATCTGAAACTGCAACAAGGAATTCACATGTGAACCCCCTCTTTTGGGGCTTTCTACTGAAAGGATGACTTGATTTTTTTTTTTTCTAAGAAAACACTGAAAGTGATGACAGAAGCAAAATGGGATAACCCTTCTACAGACGGGATCTGCAAGACTTGCTGCACCAGCTGACTGGACAGAAGTAACCTCACTGTGATCGTCCAAGCCACGTGCCTGCTGCTGGCCTTTCAGCTTCTCCAGTAGGCACAACCAAATCATGTGCGTACTGCTGTCCCATTGGGTACTCAGGTGGAAAGGACAGGACAACCCCTATCCAAGCCCTCTTCCTGCATGGGCCTACCAGGTACTTAGGGATTCCCACAATCAACTTGCCAACCCCGTGCCTTCTGCTGCTCTGTCAGAGACACTGGCAGATGTGAGCCTAAAAGCACGTACCCCAGCCATGAGTCAAGGGCTGACAGTCCCTTTCCCAGCCATGTTCCTGCTACTTACCTATCAACTCCAGAGACAGAAGTGACCTCACAGCCACCTTCAAGGCCTTGTGCCTCCTGCTGGCCCAGGAGATCCTGAGGCACAGCTGACCTCACCATAGCATTCCCACCCATCTCCTCCTTGTGGCCTATGAG